>NC_064644.1:505579051-505900205 GCF_023864345.2 Schistocerca serialis cubense | reverse complement strand
GAGGAAAAGTTTCTTGCCCAGCAGTCCGAGCGGGATCGCCAGCAAGCTGAGCGGGATCGCCGGCATGCTGAGCGTGACCAGCAGCTTGTGCAATCGTTAGAAATTATGAAAAATGAGATTGCCTGTATGAAACAGAATTATGAGTCGCTACATAAGGCCGTGCAGGAGTTGACTGTACAGGTCAACAACCTGCAAGTAGCAAACACTAACATTGTAGACGAGATAGGTGTCTTGGCCAACCGATTAGAAAAGCTAGAAATAGATTCCACGCAGCTTGTAATGGTTCAAATGGCTCGGAGCACTATGGGACTCAACTGCTGAGGTCATTAGTCCCCTAGAACTTAGAACTAGTTAAACCCAACTAACCTAAGGACATCACAAACATCCATGCCCGAGGCAGGATTCGAACCTGCGACCGTAGCGGTCTTGCGGTTCCAGACTGCAGCGCCTTTAACCGCACGGCACGCAGCTTGTAGAGCAGAAGTGGAACGAACAAGAGACTAAAATTGAAACCGAATTCAACTCATGAGAGCGAGATCGACAAAAACATTGATTCTAAGGTACAAGCAGCCATGGCAGACAGAGACTCCGAATCGTTCAGTACGGCAGTAAATAGTCAAGTACAGAACGACGTGCAAACCATCAAACAAATATTCAATGAGGATATTCCGCAGTGGCAAGTGAATATCACCAAACGGATATCCGACTTGGAAAAGGGTTTAGCACAGAGCAGCAAACATTTTGAACATGAAACTATGTCGCCAACAGCCAATGTTTTTGGCAACGCACAAACTTATACGCGACGCAACAATGGTGAATCTCTAGGCGACAATGCGAAGAGCTGTAGCTTCTGTTCGGAGCACACAGCCTATGTCCCAGGAGCAAACCAGTATAGTCCAAAAATATTGGTTGAAGAAAGTTTGATAAAAAATAGGCAGTTTCAAACGTTTACTACTGAACGGAAGTCAGTACACGCAGTAGTATTCATAAAAAGCTTTAAAAATATCTTGCCTAGTGTGTGGAACGAAGCACAGAAAATTCAATACGTAATGTCAGGGTGATGCAGCGTTGTGGGCTACGGAAGTAGCAGACAGCTGCATGACGTATGAACAGTTCGAAAGGGCATTTTTGTCGAAATACTGGTCGCCTTGTATACAAGAGCGGCTAAGAAAAGAAGTATACAATCCCGAACCGTACTCTGGGAATCTGAGACGGTATTTCGAGAAGTATATAAACAAGACGTGCTACTGGGATGAGCCTATCACACCAAGAGACATAATAAGACTCCTAAAATCACATTTACCCATTCATATTAAAGAGAAACTAATACACGTACCAGAGAACGACATGGAACATTTCCTGCCTGTTCTAGATTCAATAGACTTAATCCAGGAAGACGCAAAAGCAGCGTGTGATCACTCACGGAACAATGGATCAGGGAGTAAACATGACAGAAATAATAGTGCACCAAACCACAACCATGGAAATGGTGGGGGCTGTAACAGGTGGCAACAGCACTCGCAAAATGGTAATAAGGGTGGAAGTCAGAACGGGTATGGGCAGCCGTCCCATAATAAAAAGTGTCGATTTGACGATTGGTGGCCGTGCGGTTCTAGGCGCTTCAGTCTGGAACCGCGTGGCCGCTACGGTCGCAGGTTCGAATCCTGCCTCGGGCATGGATGTGTGTGATGTTCTTAGGTTAGTTAGGTTTAAGTAGTTCAAGTTCTAGGGGACTGATGACCATAGATGTTAAGTCCCATAGTGCTCAGAGCCATTTGAACCATTTGAATTTGACGACCGGTACGATTCCGGACCGCCCGGGACCAACCGCTGGAAAAATGCGCGAGGTCAGTGGCATAGCACTTACAGCGACAGTAATCGCAATTGGAATCAGAATCAGCGACCAAGCCCAGAACGAGAAGGTAATGACCGGTACGATAACAACAGACCACCACTGCAAAACGCGCCTATTGCGCAGTCGTGGCGGCCTACAAATCAAAACATACACATAGTAGAGGTCGCGGACAATAGCCGTACAAGTACCTCGCAAGCAAGCCATCCAACAAACTAAAATGGGCCACGATATGCTCTCCGTCGCTGGCCGAGGGGTGGAGTGAGAGCAACACGAATGACAATAATATGCCTGGAATACATATGCTGCGATACAACGACGGTATCGGTATGGATAAAGATCTACTGACCGAACCCCATGAATGTAATAAAGATAGCAACGAAAATGTGCAAGCCATAATAGAAGCGAAAATCAATGATGTTGCAATGAATATAATCATCGACACAGGTGCCTCAGTGAGTGTAATGAGTACAGAATTGTTTAAAGCGCTGGGGAAGGGACGTAGCATACCGACTTTCCCGGTTAATAATTGCAAAGTGTCTGGAGCTATAAGTGCACAGAGCCAATTAGTTAAGCACCAAGTGCAGGTGGAGATTTGTAAGGAGGGCGAAGCCATAGTGAGCTCGTTCCTCATTGTTAAAGGGTTAAAGGTGGCCTGCATTCTGGGAGTAGATTTTCTCCGTGAGAGGGACGCAGTGACCGACCTCTCCTCGGGAAAACTAAGCATAGTTAATAAAGGTAGGAGGCTTGAGTTGTCTATGATGAAATCGAAGGAGATACTTGTGACATGCTGCAACCGAATTAATATCAAATGTAGGAACTCCTGGGTACTACACCTAGATGATTATTCACATGTGACAGATCTTTATTATCCTAGTATGGAAGATAGAAATTTTGAAACAAATGTTGATGCATTTCAAACCAAAGTACAGCAATCTGAAAGTTGCCGCGGCGCATTCAAACTGCATTAAATGAAACCAATCATACCGCAAAGAAGCGGACAGGTAATAGTAAACTAAATTATTTCTTTCAGCTTTCGGAAATGCAGAGCAGAGCAGCAGATTTTATGATGTGTTTTACAGGTTGACGCAGGCTGCTGATGATTGCAAAAAGATAATTTACCTTCATAACATAAAAGGAATCTTGCTGTGCGTAGTTCTGGTCTGGCAAACATTATAGTAAAAACATCTTTTTCTCTGATAATAGTCTCATGTTCTCGTATTAGTCGTGGTACTTATTGGTGTTTTACTGTTAACAAAAATCAACTGCAAAGTTTGATGTTGAACAAACATTGCGTACTGTAACACCAATATTGATTACGAAATAATTTTCAGTAACCTTTTCAATAACTGTAAAGTAAGGAAGATATGTTGAACTTTATGGCGAGTTACAGTAACGAAACAATGTTACTTTAATAGAAAGCCAGATCCAGAATAATAAGAACACAATATGTTTTGTTTTGTTGAAAATTAATGATCCAAAGGAAGTCACAGCACAGCATCCCTAAAAAGTATTTCAGGACTCTCTTCGTAGCAACATATTTTATCTCATACATTAGTTGTTACGCGAGCATAAAACAAAGCAAAGAGAGCCAGCGAAACTGCCTGCAAGTGCCACCTACCAGCCCCCCCCCCCCCCCCTCAGCTTACAATAACATACCTCACAGCAGCGAGAGAGTGCAGCCTTGACTTCGTTGGTTTCATGACCACTTCGAGGCCAGACATGCAACTGCTCCTCGCCATGCAATCATCCAAATGCAAGATGTCATCAGCAATAGGTGTTCTGGATCGCTACACTCGACAAAGTCACCTATGGCTCAAGTATGTGGACCAAACTATTTTTGCCCTGCTTACAGGTGGCAGCAGTAGACTGTATGCATTAGCTAACACAACAAACCGATATTTCCCTGTCAACTTTAGCTCTGAAGTGAGCACCATTTTCGGAGAACAACACAAACAGAACTTACAACACCTTTCTTTCAACTGTACACCAGAAACAACTCTCACTTTAGTCTATTTGGAACCATCACACACACTGTGGACCTTGTGTTGCACATGGAATTTCCATAACAGTATGTGGTCGCAGACTTTCATGAAATAATCTCTGGCCACGGATTTTCTCCATCGATTTCACCTCTCCTCTGACCTAACATGAAGTATTCTTGGGCAAACCAGCAGTGGAGAGTCTGTACTCGGCTATCACTGTCAGTCCACCAGCACATTCACATACACCTTCAGAGGGAACTGTTCCAGTATAGCCCCTTCAAACTCTATGTATGACATTTGCCTACAACTACTTAATGACCAACAGGCTTTAGAATCTGAATTATAAAGAATGACAAAGAGTTATGAGGAAGTAAAAAGGAGAAGTACAGACCACACAGAGAGAATTTAGAATTGAAGATTCGAGTACTTTCGTTAGGAAGGCAACTGGATGGCACGCAGCAGGAACAGCACCTCTATCTGCAGAAACACAGTATGGATAAGACAGCACCGACAGCAGTCTTGGCAGATGATACGCATGGGCAGTCGGGGTATACTGCACACCACAGATACTGGGCAGTATGGAAAAGTTATGTAAAAGTGTGCATGCATCTGCTACTTATACAGCTGTGCTCCCCATGTGATGTGTGTGATGCATAAATGGTGCACAAATTTAACACCATGTCTGTCAGTTTACCACAAAGAATAGCAAATGGAGCCAAACAGACCAAGCAAGGTGCACAGTGGCTAACATGGTGGACTTACATTCAAGAGGACGATAGTTCAAATCCACATCTGTCCAAGCAGATTTAGTTATTGCTTGACTTCCCTCAACTGCTCCAGACAAATGTCAGGATGGTTCCCTTGAAATGACATAGCCGATCTCCTGATCCACCTTTGAAATAATCAGAGCATGTGCTCACCTCTAATGACCTTGTTCCCGACAGGATGTTAAACCCCAATGTTCCTTCTTTTCTTTTAGGGCTATGAGCAACCAAAACTGCTATTGATGAATTACTGAATACAGGCGTAGAAAGGTCGTCAGACACCCATGGATTTTGCCCATACATTTAGTACCTAAGAAAGATACAGATTATATGAGGGTTGTAACTTTAATAGTTGCAACTATTTATTTACAGCTCATACAAGATAGATACGTGTTTCAAAGTTTTACTGACCTTCAAAGTCGTCACCAGCATTCTGTATAACCCGTTGCCAGCGATGTGGAAGTCGGAGGATACTCTTAGCAGTGCCAATTGTATTGACAGTTCGAGTGGCACGTCCTATTTCCCAACGAATTTGTAGCAGTTCTGAAGCAAATGCCGTGAAGTGTATCTTTCAGTTTAGAAATCGAGTTGAACTTACGAGGGCTTGCGTCAGGGCAGTGCAGTAGGTGGTATAGCACTTAGCAGCCCCATCAGTCAAACAAATCAGTAACAGCTTGCACTGTACGTGCTTGAGCATTGTCCTGCAAAATGATGGTCAGGTCCTGCAGAAAGTGTCATCACTTCTGTCTCTAAGCTGCTCGTGGGTTGTGTTCCAAAAATTATTATTGGACCCTGAATTTCCGCACTGTACCTGACCGTTACTCAATACCGAACATCCAAGACTACTCATACCTTAGCAGGTGCTTCTGTATTCAGCATTTTAGACTGCAAAAAAAATAACCTGCAAACTGTCATGGCCACCAAGGACATACCCAAAACTGCAATAATAAAACCATTTGGGTTTTACAAAACCTTGTTCATGGCTTATGGTTTGAGAACTGCAGCCCAAACATGGCAACACTTTATCGATAAAATTCCTCTCGAATCTCTACTCTGTTTCTTATAGGCAGACAGTACTTAAGTTTTCTTGCCACATTCACAGGAGCACAAGACAAATCTTAGACTTATTTCTCAGACACTTGAACATTTTGGGTAGTGATAAACGATGACAAGCGTAACTTAAACAATCTGAAGTAATCAGAATGAGATTTTCACTCTGCAGCGGAGTGTGCGCTGATATGAAACTTCCTGGCAGATTAAAACTGTGTGCCCGACCGAGAATCGAACTCGGGACCTTTGCCTTTCGCGGGCAAGTGCTCTACCATCTGAGCTACCGAAGCACGACTCACGCCCGGTCCTCACAGCTTTACTTCTGCCAGTATCTCGTCTCCTACTTCAATCTGAAGTAAGTTTTGTACGACACTTCAACAGTCAATCTGGGATTCGACTCATGACCCAATGCACAGAGCTCATCTGTCAGCTCCCACGCCTCAGGAACTATCAGGAGTTGTGGCGATTTCTCAGCATAATTAATTTCTATGGAGGTCACACGCCACAAGTGTTACTGTTGACATATGTTGGCTGACAAAAACACACATGGCAAACAGGCTCTCACTTTGACTCCCAAAACGCAACATACTTTCGACAGAATTAAGCTCAGCTTTCTACATGTTATAATGTTAGCCCATCTGGTGGTGGTAGTTCCCTTGACAATTGCCTCTGACATATATGAAACTGCAATTGGCGCACCTCTTCAGCAGGCAGTAGTTCGTGAGCAACAACCATTACGCTTCTTCTCACAGAAAGTAACGGAGTCTAAATGTAAGTGGTTGATATATGTTCGAGATCTGCTGGACATGTGCGAGACAGTGTGACACTTCAAGGTCGACAGTGAGGGTAGACCACTAACAATTTACACGAACACCGACCACCGACCGCTAGCAGATTCCGTACGAAATTCGGTAAAAATACTGTTTCCTCCACCTTCATTATGCTACACAATTTACTACTGGCATTCAGTCCCTCCAGGGCACAGACAATGCCATGGTAGGATTTACCTATCTTGAGTAAATGCACTATCGGTTGACATCAACTATGACGACCTCATAAACGCGCAAAAATAGGATCAGCGGCCTTCTACAAGGTACTGCAACCTGTTAGAAACGAAAGCAGCACACCATTCCTGGTTCCTCCATGCAAGTCTGCTGTGCACAGTGCTCTAGCAGACTGGGAGTACGTTGTATTATGGGACGATAGAATGAGACCAGCTGCAGCCAGCGTATTCTGGATCATGATGGTTGCTGAAACAGCAATACAGTACGTTCAGCATACTACTAAACAGGACGCCATCCACTGTCTCCATGCATCTCCTCAAACCCTCCTGGGTTTAGGGAGTTACAACTATCTCAAATGATCATAGTATGAAAGCTTTCACGACCGGATGACATATCTTCTGGTAAACCTTCCGGGATGTAAGGTCGTGGTCCACGAAACTCTTCAGCTCCTAACGTTTCGTCCAGAGCTGCGCTGGACATCTTCAAGACTCAACGGAGGAGAAACACCCCTCTGAAGATGTCCAGCGCACCTCTGGACGAAACGTTAGGAGCTGAAGAGTTTCATGGACCACGACCTTACATCCCAGAAGGTTTACCAGAAGATATATCTCAAATGACGCAAGGGCTACTCAGATGGAAAACAACACTCACATTGCAATGGGGCATGACGTTGTTTAAAACTTTCAGAACATTAACAACGATTTCAAGGTAAGCCTTGATTTGGAACAATTCCAGTCAAATGACTTAAATGTAAAATTGGTGAACGATTTTGCTGTTATTGAAGGACAGCATAAGGAACAACAGATTGAGAACAGTTTTATGTCCAGACAGTTCATTCGTTGCTACAAGCTGCTCAGTGGTGTTGAACGAGAGGCAATAAGATGATGGTTATTAGCTGACGGTTTCCCAACTATCACAGGTCCTAGGAAACAGCTGCCTCCAACAAGCATGCATGAAGAGAAGCACAACACCGCCTCACCTCTTTCGTCAACACCACAACTGACGATTCTGTCACCACAAACCGAGAACTTCGATGCCGACCCACTATTTCTGTACTCGACGACCTCCACCATACTTTAGCCATTGCTGTTGTGACCTGGCGAAACTGCTTTCGTCCAGCCACAACTGTGGGTTCTTTGATTGTTCTGGCAGAGGGCTCATCATATTAGAATACATAAAATATTAGCTCACTTTATTACATAAACGAATAAGAGATTTATACTGAAGAGCGAAATAAACTGGTACACCTGCCTAATATCGTACAGGGCCCCCATCAGCACGCAGAAGTGCCCCAACACGACTTGGCATGGACTCAGTGTTTGGTTTGTGGGGCGCTCAACTGTGCAGTCATCAGTGCTCGTACAAAGTCCCAATTTTTTCACACTCCTATTTTTTACGCAGTCCAATTAGCCACTATCACTAATGATGATGATGATGATGAAATGATGAGAACAAATACCCAGTCCCCAGGCAGAGAAAAATCCCCAACCCAGCTGGGAATCCAACCCAGGTCCCTGTGATCCAGGGGCAGCAAGGCTAGCCACTAGACCACATGCTGCGGATGTGGCATGGACTTGACTGATGTCTGAAGTAATGCTGGAGGGAACTGACACCATAAATCCTACAGAGCTATCCATATCGTAAGAGTACGAGGGGGTGGAGATCTCTTCTGAACAGCACAATGCAAGGCATCCCAGATATGCTCAATAATCTTAATGTCTGGGAAGTTTGGTGGCCAGTGGCAGTGTTTAAACTCACGAGAGTGTTCCTGGAGCAGCTCTGTAGTAATTCTGGATGTGTAGGTGTCGCAATGTTCTGGTGGAATTGCCCAAGTTCGTCGGAATGGACAATGGACATGAATGGATGCAGGTCATCAGACAGTATGTTTATATATGTGTCACCTGTCAGAGCCGTATATAGACATATCAAGGGTCCCATGTGACTTCAACTGCACACATCCCACACCATTACAGAGCCTCCACTAGCTTGAACATTCCCCTGCTCACATACAGGGTCCACAAGTTCATGAGGTTGTCTCCATACCCGTAGACGTCCATCTGCTTGATACAATTTGAAACGAGACTTGTCCGACCAGGCAACATGTGTCCAGTCATCAACAGTCCAATATCAGTGTTGACGGTCACAGGCGAGGCATGAAGCTTTGTGTCGTGCAGTCATCAAGGGTAGACGAGTAGGCCTTCAGCTCCAAAAGCCCATATTGAAGATGTTTCGTTGAATGGTTTCCACGCTGACACTTGTTGATGGCCCAGCACTGAAACGTGCAGCATTTTGCTGAAGGATTGCATTTCTGTCGCGTTGAACGATTCTCTTCAGTCGCCATTGGTCCCGTTCTTGCAGGATCATTTTTCTGCCGCAGCGACGTCAGAGATTTGATGTTTAACCGGATTCCTGATATTCACAGTACACTCGTGAAACGGTCGTACAGGAAACGCCCCACTTCATCGCCACCTCGGAGATGCTGTGTCTCATGGCTCGTGCACCAACTATAACAACACGCCTTTTGTTAACCTGCCATTGCAGCAGCAGTAACCGATCTAACAATTGCGCCAAACACTTGTCTTATATAGACGTTGCCGACCTCAGCGCCTTATTCTGCCTATACCAGTTTCTTTGGCGCTTAAGTGTATTTAATTTTGACAAATTTTTTTGCCACAGGATTTCTTGATAATTTACAACTGTCGTGGACTAGCAAAGTATTACTTGATGCACTAAGCGAGAAACTGCTCTCTTGAGGTACAGTGTTCAGCATTAACGACACTACAAGTTCATCTGAAACGTTAACTACTTGTTGGTTCTAGACGATGACGACGACTGCTGTAGCTGTGTTCTCCAACTGGGGCGAGGGTTGGCGCGTCGACACTATATTGATTTCAGCGCGAGGGCGCTGCTATTGCTGAGAGGTAGGCGTTATTTTCAGGAGCGCCTCTCATATACAACTGCAGATTGCAGTGAGCCCTCGCTAATGTCTGTAGTATCCATTCACATTGCCAGCTTTGGTGTAGCAACTCAATCTCTGTACAATACCATAATTATCACCTGTGCTAAGGAATAGCAGAAGGCACCATCATTGCCATTCTTCACCACGAAACAGTCCGGTCGCCTGCTTTGCAGCCGACCATGGCGCACCTGGCCATACACAGCTGTGTGAGGGACGTGTCAGCAGCTGCAATCCTTGTTGACCTCTTTCCACCAGAGCTCTGCACTGTGAGGGGGGAATGGGAGGGAGGCTGCTCTGTGGTCCCGGCGGAGGTTCGAGTCCTTCCTCGGGCATGGGTGAGTGTGTTTGTCCTTAGGATAATTTAGGTTAAGTAGTGTGTAAGCTTAGGGACTGATGACCTTAGCAGTTAAGCCCTATAAGATTTCACACACATTTGAACATTTCTTCGCTGCTCTGTGGAGACATCACCATCGATGGCGTAAAATATTACATAATTAAGAGTCTTCAGCAGCGATATAAGTTTTGTCCTCCCACAGGGAGGAATATCTTTGATGCTCTAGCTTGCTCTGTTTGCTATAAACAATTGTACTATGCACACGAATTTCTGTTGTATGTCCATTGTTAGTAATGGAGTGTGCGTTAACTGCGTTTATTAACCCCACCTTCCCATCCCCACAATGGAATCACAACAACTGCATCTACCAACTGCCTTGATCTGTGGCTTCCAGTTTGTCGTGCAAGAAAAGCGAGAGTTAGGTTTCACATGGTCAAAGTATTTGGAATCCATACTGGTTGGCAAAGTCATTCTGTTCGAGATACTTCGTTACATTTGAGATCAGAGTAAGTGTTGAGATTATATAAGAAATGGACGTCAAGAATACTGGACGGTGGCTTTGTGGATCACTTCTGCTATATTTCTTGTAGACACATATGGCATGTGCGTTCTTCCAACCACTGGGCACAGTTTTTTGTTTGAGGACCTATGATATATTATAATTAAAAGAAGGAATAATTCAGCTACATATTCGGCATAGCGTCGCATAGGGCTACCATTGGGCCTTGGAGCTTGGTTTTAACTACTTCAGTGTTTGTGACTGCCTGGTTCTATGTCCAGTGGAAGGGACTTTGGAGATTCTGTAGCGAGATAGGTTGATTGTCGTCATATGGCTGAAAACAGTAGCGGTCTCTAAAAGGGTTAGGTGTGCACTACATATGCGAGTCAGCTATCCAGGTACCTAACTGTGCATAGGGCACACAAAAAGGTTTTTTTTTTTATTTTTTATTTTTTTTTTATTACTAGGTGACTCTCCAGCCAGTCCTAGTAACGATATCTGTAGTAGTGCCAGAAGTATTGGTGTAAGATCCAAAAAATTTCCACCCGTGGGTGAGAGTATTAAACTCCTAATGGTTAGCTACCAATGCATTAGCAACAAAGTGCCAGAGTTTGAAGCATTGCTAAAAAACAGTTGAGCCCACAACATGCTAGATACAGAAGGCTGCTAAAAACCAGAAACTGATAGCAGTAAAAATTTGGGGGAAAACTGAAGATTATACCTAAAGGTTTAAGAGTACACTAATGGGAAATGGAGGTTGTGTATGAGTGAAAGTAGGTAAGAAACTCAAACGCACTTAGATAGAAGCTGATGCTGCTTGCGACATATTTTGGGCAAGGGTAGGCATAATCTTATAACTGGATGGTCCTTTTGATCACAGATGCAACTCCAAACTTTAGAGAAAATCTCCATTCGCTAGTATGTAATTTCCCCAAAAATATCATAATCATCAGAGGAGACTTTTATCCCCCAAGAATGAACTGTGATGGTCGTGAAAATATCTTCTGCAATGTTTTACTAAAACCCTTCTCTAAAACTGCCTAAAACAAATGGTTTGGAACCTCACTCATAATGGAAATATATTGAGTTGAATGGCAATAAATAGACCTGACCTCTTTGAGGGAGGCCTCATTGAAGCTGGTATCAGAGACCATTAGGCTACATCAACATCTAAATCTACGTGATAACACTCCTATTCACAATAAAGTGCCTGGCAGAGGGTGCAATGAACCACCTCAAGCTGTCTCTCTACCGTTCCACTCTCGAACAGCGTGTGGAAAAAACGAGCACTTAAACTTTTTGTGCGAGCCCTGATTTCTCTCATCTTATCGTGATGGTCATTTCTTCCCATGTAGGTGGGTGCCAACAGAATGTTTTCGCAATCGGAGGAGAAAACTGGAGACTTAAATTTCATGAGAGGATCCCACCGCACCGAAAAATGTCTTTGTTTTAATGATTACCGCAACAATTCACGTATCATGTCTGTGGCACTATCTCCCCTATTTCGCGATAATACAAAACGAGCTGCCCTTCTTTGAACTTTTTCGATGTCATCAGTCAGTTCCATTTGATGCGGTTCCCACTCCGCACAGCAATACTCCAGGATAGGGCGGACAAGCGTGGTGTAAGCAGTCTCTTTAGTAGAGCTGTTGCACCTTCTAAGTGTTCTGCCAGTGAATCACAGTCTTTGGTTTGCTCTACCCACAACATTATCTATGTGATGGTTTCAATTTAGGTTATTTGTAATTGTAATTCCTAAGTATTTAATTGAATTTACGGCCTTAAGATTTGTGACTTATCGCGAAATCGAAATTTAGCGGATTTCTTATAACTTCACACTTTTCTTTATTCAGGCTCTATTGCCACTTTTCACACCATACAGATATCTTATCTAAATCATTTTGCAAATCGTTTTGGTCGCTGTTGTAGCAATAATGTTTACCAAACTTGAATGTATACCTAAAACAAGTACAAATATTTATACGTTCAGCAAACTAGATGAAGAAACAGTAGTGTCGTATCCGAGTGAGGAGTTTGAAACTTTAGCTCAGTACAGGAACATGTATAGGAACTATGGTTCAAGTTTAGAAAAGTAATTGATCGTGATCTTGATAGATACGAAGCCAGTAGGACAGTTCATGGTAGGACAGACCCTCCATGGTGTACAGTCACTGTAAATAAACATCTAGAGAAACAGAGGCTACTGTGTAATAGATGTGAAACAAAGGTGCAGGTAGAGATATGCTCTGAGCACTATGGGACTTATCATCTGAGGTCATCAGTCTCCTAGAACAGAACTTCTTAAACCTAACCAACCCAAGGACATCACACACATCCATGCCCGAGGCAGCATTCGAACCTGCGACTGTAGCGGTCGCGCAGTTCCAGACTGAAACGCCTAGAACCGCTCGGCCACATCGGCCGGCAGATATGCTGAATGAAATGCATTTGGCTGTTTTAGTATTCCTGCCAGTGGACATCGATACTGATGGAGATGAGCTGATGTGGTATGGCAAGCTGTCATGGACGGCATTCGCGAAGCTTTGTATGGGCTGACTCAGGTGTTAACTTTCCGGCGCCGATAGATGGGGTCCATCGGTTCTTAAGCTGATTCCAACAACTGCAAACCTTTTTCTTCACCTCGCGCTGTGCTCTGTTTCTGCATGAATTGTTGTTCAGTCGCTCGCACTGGCCACGATTGTTTTTTCCTCCACACTCATCTCGATGCGGTGTTCCGACAGTACGTTACCCTGCAGACTGACTCACACATCGAGCTTCGTGCCCTCTTCCAAGATCCAGCTCCCGGGTCTGTAGTCGAGTAAGCAGCAGCTAGCTCGCTCTGACGGCAACGGTTTCACGCCATTGTCAAGTCCTGTACAGATACAAGGTTCTTATGTGTGTTCATTTTATTTTCGTAGTGTTAATTTGTGGCTACCATGGGGGTTAGCATTTTTCCAATACTGGCAGGGACAGTTGTGTCTCCAGGAGCAGCAACAGAAGCTGCAGCGGGAGCCTATGCAGCAGCTGCTCAAGCAGACTGCGAATTTGCTCCACTTCCATGCTGCACTACAAGTGCCAGTGTGGAAACCTTGTCCCCTGGCTCCCCTGATACCATTTGCTGGCTTCGTCGAGCGCGTGAAAAGGTGGTAGAACTAGTTGCGACAGTTCTTGCTGCACTGCCAAGGAAAGTGTATCAACTATCTAGATGATGAGGTCTCATTTGTATTGTCCAGCAGTGTGGGATAGTACAAAATCGTCCAAAATTGGAAGCCATCTACCGAACCCAAGAAAATTAACTTTGTGAAAATCTTAACAGCACTCTGGCCATCAAATCCGTTTGATGGTGGTACCATTGCAGTATAATCAGCGCCAGAAGCACACCTGGTATTTGCGTGTGGTGTGGACCGCTAAACTGCAAAGTCTCTCGTGCAAGTGTCAGATTCAGCATTACCAGTGTGCTATTCATATGTGACTCACTAATTAGGGACGTGACTGTCCAGTTAGCACCTGCTCTGAGGTCTAAACTAGGGCATTGGCCCTGCTTAGCCGAAGTTGCCCAGCTTGCTAAATTACATGAACTTACTGCGACTGCAAAGGGTCTACTTCTTACAGTGGTTGGTGCCGAAGGTAGATATGTACTGTAAACAGCCCCTGGTACCCTATGGGGCTCGCCGACTGTTCTGATGGGTTGCCGCATGATGATGCCTTTGATGATTAGAATGCAGTGACGTCACAGTGTTCCCGCCTTTTCCCTCGATGAGCTCGGCGATCACAAGGAAGTCAAAGAATCAATGCGCCTGTTCCAGACATTTTTCGTATTATCAGCATTGCTCTCCTTATGTATCTGTTTCTGCTCAATCGTCAAGTTGGCGGTCCTGCCCCGACTGTCATGTAGTACATATTTGACAGGACTGCCCATATGAAGACGCATTGGGAGGGGGGGGGGGTGGGGGGGGTATGCTAGAAAGCAGACCATGTGCCATAAGTTTGCGACAGTCGGCGAACCACAGTATGGTCGTCAGATGCCTCAGTGTCTTCATTGGGATCAAGGGCTGCCCCCCCCCCCCCCTCCCGCACACCAATCATCGGTCCAGCGTATTCTGCTAACGGTAGTCATGGATGGACGATCGAATGACTTTCAAATAGTTATTGGAGCAACAGTCAGCTTCGTTAACTTAGACACATTCAGGCTCTTGGGCTGCCCTGTGCTGCAATGGCCCCTGTGTCAAGTTGTGTCTTATAGCAAACAGAGCATTCCTTTGAAGAAAATTTCTCCATCCAGTACATTATAAGAATGTGGAACTGCAGCTTACATTGTTAGTGGCGCAAAATATTTTCGGGATATATGCCTTTTCGGTTTTTGGCTTCCAGATACTGGACAAAATAAATTTGGTGTCTCAATCAGTCCTCTTTCAACGTTTGGAGTCTTTACAACGATCGTAAGACCAGCTATTGGAGAATATCTTGGTTCAGACAGAAAATTTCGAAGAACCCTTGTCCCTCAAGTCGTCAGCAATACCTAATTTTTATCCCACCACCCCTTTGCTGTGAACGATAAGGTCAAGGCTGAGTTGCAGTGTTGGAAGCAGATCGGCGTTGTTTCTCCTATTTCATCAAGTCCGTGGGCCAACCATTTGATGGTGATGCAAAAGCTAGACAGTGGCACGAGCATTTACAGCGATCTTAAGCAAAGAAATGTTAAATGTGCAATGTGTCACATACACATACCTAGTTCTGCGGCCAGAGAAGTTATTGAGGAAGTTGTCAGGCGACCAGTACTTTTCATGTATCGACTTGCTCAATGCAATTTCTCGGAGTTTCTTGGTGGTCAGCACCCTCTTTGGGCTTTACCAGAAGAATTTCTTGTCCTTTCGAATTTCGTTTGCCCTAGGAAATTATCAATAATATTTGGAGCAATTGATTCAGGACATTCCCTGTTGCATCATCTATCTTGATGACTCTGGGATCATAGGCTCCAAGTGAGACGAGCATTTACGAAATCTGCAGATCGTTTTCCAACGTCCGCCAGAGAGCAGTCCTTGCTGAAAATCGGAAAAATATAGTTTTTTCTTCCAAAACTGTATTTCTTAGGTCATGCGCTTAGCAAACTAGCTCTATCCTAATGAATGAGCATGTCAAGGTCGTCATCAAATGCCAGCACCCAAGAACCTGAAAGAGATCTAGTCCTTTTTCAGCAAGATTTCTTATTATTCTGAGTTCATCCCCTAGACCATCCACATCTGCCATCCTCTCAACTGGCTTCACCAAAAGTGCGTTTAATTCGTGTGTTCTACAGATTGTCGATGGACTTTTCAGTTTCCCAAGCAGTGTTTGTACTCATCTCCGTGTTTGACTTCTTTTATGGTGGGAAAACGGTTTATCCTGGCCACTGACATCCCAGGATGGCATAATGTAGTCCTGTTGCATCGAAACCCAGAGGACACCGAGCATCCCATCGCTTACACCTCGAAGACGCTTTCAGCAACGCAACGTAATTATTCACAGGTAGAAAAGGGGGCACATGCCATCATTTCTGGCATTAAAAAGTTTCAGGCTTCTTGTATGGAGCAAAGTTGCTACTCATCAGTGACCACAAGTTGATGGTTTCCTTATTCAGCCCCTGTTCCAAGCTCCTGAATAGGACTACTCACCTACTGCAGAGGTGAGCACTCTTTCTCAATAATTACTGGTATGATATCACCAAGCATACTAGTGTGGATACACTACTGCAGTTGCCAACAAGGTCAGATCCATAGTTTGCGCAACAAGAAGGTCTTGTTTCCGCACTGGAAAATGCCTTGCTGAAGACATTGCCCAATTTTCCTTTGATGGCATGGGAGATCACAGCCACCATGGCAGCTGACTCCTCTTTTTAGAGAAACGCTTTAACAGTTCCAACAGGATGGCCCTAGTACACTCCTTTGGGACTGGAGTCAGTGCATTGTAAGTTCTTTTCCTCTTCCGTGACCACCTCAACATTGTCCTGGGGGTCCTCATGCTTGCCATGAGCAGCAGTACTGTCGAGTGGTCGTCCCTCCAGTGTTGCGTCCTCTCATACTCCAGCTGCTGTATGCATCGCACTGGGATATGTCTTATATAGAGATTTGGTATGGTTTCACGTCTGTTTCCGACGATTGATCACGATTTTGAACATCTTGTGTGGGCAGTGCAGCCTGTGCACAGCTCCAGGCTGCTCTCTCGCCTCAGTGTTACCGTTCACCAGACACAGAGCAGACTTGGGCAGGGTGCACATAGACTTTGTGAGCCCCTTTTTAGGTAGCATGCCGTTGTTAGCAATAGATGCATTGGCCAATTTCCCGTATGTTGCCAAACTGTTTTTCACGATTTGACAGCTACTATTCGTGCATTGTCTGTCGTGTTTGCTACTGAGGCCGCCTCACAGACCCTCATACCTGACAACGTTTGGGAATTTTTGGTATGAAAGTTTGAAGATTTTTGCATTTATAGCTGTATAACTACCGCCTCATTTCAATGGACATCTAATGCCCTTTCGCTATCATCCTGAGAACTATACCTATGGAGGACATCATTGCCAACACCGAAGCAGCCATTCGGACCCTTCCTAGTAAAAGAGCAGAGGAAATACGCACTGAAACAGCCTGGATACTGCGATGAGCAAAACCACCACCTTGCAACCTGAAGAAAGAAGAGGTACAAGCCATTAAGAATCTCAACGCCGACAAGATTATATTGATACTGCCTGCCGATAAGGGGAATGCGACCGTCGTAATAAAGACCGAAGATTATGAGCAAAAGATCCGAGACCTATTAGATCCGACGACGTACCGAAAACTAAGCGCAGAACCGACGCAGCGTATCACACGGAATACAAATCGATTAATCTAGGCGTCTTCTCTGCCGGCGGACATACAGAGAAACCTGAGCAACACAGAAGCCCTACCTCCTCGGCTGTATGGATTACCCAAGATCCATAAGAACAACGTTCTACTGAGACCGATCGTTAGCGCTCCTGGTTCACCGACGTATAAACTGGCAACACACTTGGCCTCTCTGCTCCAACTACACCTGAGAAGACCGACACATACATAAAGGACTCAGGACATTTAATTGAGAAGCTGTAGAAACTGAAACTTGCACCAGACGACATCCTGGTCACCTTTGATGTTGTTTCGTTGTTTACGAAAGTGCCACTCAGTGACGCTCTGGAGCGCATCGGTTCCATTTTCTCACAAGACATCAAAAAGCTCTTCCATGCAAGTCTCACCACGAGCTATTTCACGTGGAACGGCGATTTCTACAAACAGCTGGAAGGCGTCGCTATGGGTAGTCCTCTTAGTCCAGTGGTGGCCAACTTCTTCATGCAACAATTCGAAGCACAGGCACTGGACTTGGCGACTTGCAAACCTAAGGTGTGGTACAGGTACATCGATGATACTTTCGTGGTGTGGAGCCATGGTGAAGAACAGTTCGGTGATTTCCTAAGACACTTGAACAGCCTCCATGCCAACATAACATTTACCATGGAAGTAGAAAAGGACAATAAACTGCCATTTCTTGACGTGCTGGTCACAAGGGACGGCGAAAACCTGGGACACAGCGTGTATCGAAAACCGACAGACACGGACCGATACTTGCACAAACTATCAAACCACCATCCGAGCCAAAAAAGAGGTATGATTAGTACGTTCGTAACGGGAGCAGGACGAATATGTGAGCCGCAGCATCTCAAACGAGAAATGCAACACCTGGGAAGTGTTCAGAGGAGCAATAGGTACTACACAAATTATATTAGAAGTGAAACAGAGCCAAACACTCGGTGAGGTAAGGATTCAGAAAAATAAATGTCGGGTACGGCCTTCCTGCCATACATTCCCAGAGTGACGGACAGAATCGGCCGTATATTGCCCAAACATGGTGTAAAGACGATTTTCAAACCGACAAGGAAGATCAAAGAGTGTCTTAGATCGGCGAATGTCGGGAATATACCGTATACCATGCGCATGAGGAAAAGTTTGTGTCGGAATGACCGGACGATCAATTAAACCAGGATCAAAGAGCATAAGCGACATTGCAGGTTGGGGCAGGTGGAGAAATCGGCCATGGCAGAGCACGCACTGAGTGGGACCTACCACGTAATAAAATTCGCCGACACGGAAGTTCTGGCTGTAGAGAAGCACTATCACACGTGCTTGTTCAGAGAAGCTGTAGAAATACAAAAACACGCGAACAGTTTCAACAAGAAAGAGGAAAACCTTAAGGTAAACGGATCCTGGCTTCCCGTACTGCAGCGAACGACCGTCGCAGGTAGCAAGAGGAGAACCGCACCGGAAATGACCGCGGAGAAGCCCTCGGACGTTGGCGCGCCAGGTACATATAGTCTGCGGCCGCG
Source organism: Schistocerca serialis cubense (assembly GCF_023864345.2). Lineage (NCBI taxonomy): Eukaryota > Metazoa > Arthropoda > Insecta > Orthoptera > Acrididae > Schistocerca > Schistocerca serialis. Next base: position 505,881,387 of record NC_064644.1, on the reverse strand, counting down.
AGCTAGGCTCCAGTTCACCACCGGCAATGGACGGTGAAGCTTTGACAACGCCAGCCACTCGTGCTGGCGAAACGTCAGTAAAATCATTAGATGAACGTCGGCCGAAGAACCCTAGACAGAAGCCAATAGGCAGTTTGTCAACAGGTGGCCATGAAAGCCTTAACAATTTTGTAAGTCTATGTCTGCCTCACCTCCTGACAGTGCGTTGTATAATTTTCTTACTACGTACCAGGTGACTCTGGATAATGGGTGCAGTACAGTGGAATGTTTGCATGGGCGACAGTCACAGGGTCTTTTGTATTTGTTGCATCCTGAGTCACATGTCCAAGGTTGACACAGCTTGCCAAGCTTTCCTCACAGGGCTTCCACTTGGGTCCAATCTTTCGATCAGAAGAAAGTGTAGCTGTTGGTTATATTGGTGGGGAACAAAGTTAGGTATTTGTCTGTGGTGGCTGTCGTTCAGGAACAGTTGACTCATTATTTCAATTAGCTATGTCAACGATCTGTTGGACCCACAATGCCACCATCAACGTGGCAATGAGGTGGCGGGGTCAGTCACGGCATTTGTCAGGAGGCTCCCGATTGTGGAAGTGCATGTACACACTGCCACCTCCACCATACATTCCACTGTCCTACTTGCACCTGTGAAAAGAGCGTTAGCGATGATCTCGCCTGCGACTCCCACTGAAGAGCGCTTGCAATCGGAACTGGTGTCCTCCTTTCACCATTCGCCCGGGTATGTGTCCTTGCACCCACCAATGCAGATCAACCAGCTATTACTCCAGCCTCCACAATCTTCAGCCACTTCAGAGGAGTCAACTGTCATCATTGCCTGCTTTAGGGGTAGATCCACTGCAGAGGAATCTCATGCTCTGGAGGTTGCGGCACAAACCTGGCGATTTTCGGTCATCAGTGGGCTTCTTTTATTAACCCCACCAGTGGACAGCGATAGGGACGCACAAGAGCTGGTGTGGGTCTCGCAGCAGAGCAAGCTGTGACAGATGGTTCACATGAAGCATTGTATACGCAGGGCGGCGGCGATCGGCGGGACCCGGCAGATCTGACAGTGACTTCGACTACTGCAGGCGTTGCCTCACACCGTACTCTGTTTGTGCGTGCTCAGTTGTTCAGGCGATTGCACTGGTTGCATTTGTGTTTTTCTCCTTGCTCGTCTTGCGAGGTATTCAGACACTCTGCCTTCCTGTAGTTTGACTCGCACATCAAGTTTCGTTCCCTCTTCTGGGGTACAGAGCCCTGGCATGTAGTCGAACCACCGTCAGCTGGTATATCTACAGGGCTATTACAAATGATTGAAGCGATTTCATAAATTCACTGTAGCTCCATTCATTGACATATGGTCACGACACGCTACAGATATGTAGAAAAACTCATAAAGTTTTGTTCGGCTGAAGCCGCACTTCAGGTTTCTGCCGCCGGAGCGCTCGAGAGCGCAGTGAGACAAAATGGCGACAGGAGCCGAGAAAGCGTATGTCGTGCTTGAAATGCACTCACATCAGTCAGTCATAACAGTGCAACGACACTTCAGGACGAAGTTCAACAATGATCCACCAACTGCTCAACTCCATTCGGCGAAGGTATGCGCAGTTTAAAGCTTCTAGATGCCTCTGTAAGGGGAAATCAACGGGTCGGCCTGCAGTGAGCGAAGAAACGGTTGAACGCGTGCGGGCAAGTTTCACGCGTAGCCCGCGGAAGTCGATGAATAATGCAAGCAGGGAGCTAAACGTACCACAGGATGGTGCTCCACCACACTTCCATCATGATGTTCGGCATTTCTTAAACAGGAGATTGGAAAACCGATGGATTGGTCGTGGTGGAGATCATGATCAGCAATTCATGTCATGGCCTCCACGCTCTCCCAACTTAACCCCATGCAATTTCTTTCTGTGGGGTTATGTGAAAGATTCAGTGTTTAAACCTCCTCTACCAAGAAACGTGTCAGAACTGCGAGCTTGCATCAACGAGACTTTCGAACTCATTGATGGGGACATGCTGCGCCGAGTGTGGGAGGAACTTGATTATCGGCTTGATGTCTGCCGAATCACTAAAGGGGCACATATCGAACATTTGTGAATGCCTAAAAAAACTTTTTGAGTTTTTGTATGTGTGTGCAAAGCATTGTGAAAATATCTCAAATAATAAAGTTATTGTAGAGCTGTGAAATCGCTTCAGTCATTTGTAATAACCCTGTACATTTGTACTGACAGTGGCGGTTTCGCTTCGTTGTCGCACACTGTGCAGATACAAAAGTTGTCAGGAGGGCAATGTGTGAATCTATCGATTACTGAAGCAGGATACTATTGTAAGATGTCCCACAAAATCAAAAGAATTTCTGGCTATATATGAAGGCTATTAGGGGCTTGCATGTTAGTGGCCAGACATGTATGTACAAGACAGGAGCTGAAATTGTGGGTAGCAGAGGAAAAGCAGAAATACTAAACTCCGTTCTCAAGTTTTCAAATGTTTATTTTCAAAGACAAATCCAGGAGTATTTCCTAGTTTAATTCTCACATTACTGCAAAGGTGAGTGAAATAGACATTCAGTGGCGTTGAAAAACAGTGGAAATCGTCAAAACTGAACAAAGCTCCAAGATTTGATGGAATCCCTAGCAGTTTATAAACACATCAAAAAAAGTTTTGTATCGCCTCGGTTCCGGGAGTTCCGGAAACTGTGCAGAAAATTGGAATAGAGATCACCATAAACATCATTTCCGCCCTTTTTATTGTTCATGAAAGCACACATTGCATGTTGTACCACCATACAACGAGACCTTCAGAGGTGGTGGTCCAGATTACTGTACACACACTGGTATCTCTAATACCCAGTAGCACGTCCTCTTGCATTGATGAATGCCTGTATTGGTCGTGACATACTATCCACAAGTTCATCAAGGCACTGTTGGCCAAGATTGTCCCACTCCTCAACGGCGATTCGGCGTAGATCCCTCAGAGTGGTTGATGGGTCACTTGTCCACAAACAGGCCTTTTCAATCTATCCCAGGCATGTTCGATAAGGTTCATGCCTAGAGAACATGCTGGCCACTCTAGTCGAGCGATGTCGCTATCCTGAAGAAAGTCATTTACAAGATGTGCACGATAGGTGCGCGAATTTTCGTCCATAAAGACGAATCCCTCGCCGATATGCTGCCTATATCGTTGCACTATCGGTCGGAGGATGGCATTCACGTACAGTACAGCCGTTACGGCGCCTTCCATGACCACCAGCGGCGTACGTCGGCCCCACATAATGCCACCCCAAAACAGCAGGGAACTTCCACCTTGCTGCACTCACTGGACAGTTTGTCTAAGGTGTTCAGCCTGACCGGGTTGCCTCCAAACACGTCTCCGACGATTGTCTGGTTGAAGGCATATGCGACACTCATCGGTGAAGAGAACGTGATGCCAGTCCTGAGCGGTCCATTCGGCATGTTGTTGGGTTCCTCCGAGCCATAATCCGTAGGCAGCGGTCATCCACTGCTGTAGTAGCCCATGGGCGGCCTGAGCGAGGCATGTCATCGGCAGTTCCTGGCTCTCTGTATCTCGTCCATGTCCGAACAACATGACTTTGATTCAGTCCGAGATGCCTGGACACTTCTCTTGTTGAGAGGCCTTCTGGCACAAAACAGCAATGTGGACGCGATCGAACCGCTGTATTGACCGTCTAGGAATGGTTGAACTACAGACAACACGAACCGTGTACCTCCTTCCTCGTGAACTGATCGGCAATCGGACGCCGTCTAATAGGCGCTGCTCACGCTTGGTTGTTTGCATCTTTGGGTGGGTTTAGTGACATCTCTGAACAGTCAAAGGGACCGTGTCTGTGATACAATATCCACAGCCAACGTCTATCTTCAGGGGTGCTGGGAACTGGGGTGATATGCAAAACTTTCTTTTGATGTGTGTATATCGAATATGCAGATGAGTTAGCCCTTCTTTTAATCAGAATATACCGACGAGCCCTCGAACTAAAAGCTGTGTCCAGTGACTGGAAGAAAGGGCCGATCACAACCCTCTACAAGAAAGACAGCAGGACTGATCCATAAAAGTACGGTCCAGTATTCTTGACATCCTTTTGTTGTAGAATCTTGCTCAATTCTGAGCTAAAATATCGTGGGGTACCTCTAGGAGAACCCCCTCCGCCATTTCAACCAGCGTGGATCCGAAAACGTCAATAACGTGAAACGCATCTCACGGTTTTCTCGCACGAATCCTGAAAGACAAGGATCAGTGCAGTCAGGTAAATGTTTCTTGAGTGGGAAAATTCATTTGACCCAGTATCACACATACACTTATCGAAAGTTATATGACGTGCGGTATCAGATGAGCTTGAATGCAAAGTCGTCGACAGATGTGCTAGTAGTAAAGTAACTTCAGGCGTGCCCCAGGGAAATGTGTTACGGCCCTTGATGTTTTCGTTGCATATTAAGATAATAGTAATCTCAGACTTTTTGCAGATGAGGCAATTCTCGACAAATCCAGCACTGTTTTAAAACAGCTGCGCAACTATTTAGTCAGATCTTGATAGATTTCAATGCGATGCAAAGATTGGCATCTTGCTTTAAACGTTCAGAAACATAAAATCTTGTACTGTAAAAAACGATTAAAGGGGTACCCTTGAACTACAATATCAACGAGTCGCAGTTGGAATTGCTCAGCTCATACAATTACCTGTATGTAATAATTTTTAGAGTGCAACCCCTCGTGGATATTGATCAAGCGTATTGTACCCATACCAAACAGAGCTAACAGGGTATACTGAACATATACAACGAAGTATAACACAAGTAGTCATAGGTTGGTTTGATGCATGAAAGAGCTCCACGAAGATTCTGGAAGAACTGAACTGGCAGACGTTTTATAATAGTCGTAAACTATCCTGTGAAAGGTTTAGAAACTACTTTAAGTGGTTAATGTAGGAATGTACAACAACCTCCTACGTATTGTCCGTCTTGAGAATGCGAATTACTGTCGCAGAGGCTTTTAACCAATCATTCTTCTCACTCTCCTTATATGAATGCAACAGGAAAAAGCCCTGATGACTAGTACAGAGGAAGTACCCTCTGGCAAGCACTTTACAGTGGTTTGCAGAGTATTGTTGTAGATGCTCATGGAGTTGTAGCACGATTGTTTTTGAACGAAGATACTGTTGTCAAAAGTTTCTAAATGGCACAAATTGTTTTTACAACTATAAGTACGAATTTGGCACTGTACTTGCAAATATTCGAAAATACACAACACATTACGGTGTATATAAGTCTTGACACAATTACTCATCTCACGCATTTATATTGGGTGTTGTAGACATCTGACATGAATACCAACAAACCAGTGAAAATCCGTACGTAGAAGCAAGAGGTGCGTTTCCAGTTGCAAAGCACAACAATCAACGATCGTCAGTTACTTGACAACACATAGACAACAAACTGAATGCTGCGTCTCGCAATTTTAACAGCGTCTATCTGTCCCCCATGAACCATGGACCTTGCCGTTGGTGGGGAGGCTTGCGTGCCTCAGCGATACAGATAGCCGTACCGTAGGTGCAACCACAACGGAGGGGTATCTGTTGAGAGGCCAGACAAACGTGTGGTTCCTGAAGAGGGGCAGCAGCCTTTTCAGTAGTTGCAAGGGCAACAGTCTGGATGATTGACTGATCTGGCCTTGTAACAATAACCAAAACGGCCTTGCTGTGCTGGTACTGCGAACGGCTGAAAGCAAGGGGAAACTACAGCCGTAATTTTTCCCGAGGGCATGCAGCTTTACTGTATGATTACATGATGATGGCGTCCTCTTGGGTAAAATATTCCGGAGGTAAAATAGTCCCCCATTCGGATCTCCGGGCGGGGACTACTCAAGAGGATGTCGTTATCAGGAGAAAGAAAACTGGCGTTCTACGGATCGGAGCGTGGAATGTCAGATCCCTTAATCGGGCAGGTAGGTTAGAAAATTTAAAAAGGGAAATGGATAGGTTGAAGTTAGATATAGTGGGAATTAGTGAAGTTCGATGGCAGGAGGAACAAGACTTCTGGTCAGGTGACTACAGGGTTATAAACACAAAATCAAATAGGGGTAATGCAGGAGTAGGTTTAATAATGAATAGGAAAATAGGAATGCGGGTAAGCTACTACAAACAGCATAGTGAACGCATTATTGTGGCCAAGATAGATACGAAGCCCACGCCTACTACAGTAGTACAAGTTTATATGCCAACTAGCTCTGCAGATGACGAAGAAATTGAAGAAATGTATGATGAAATAAAAGAAATTATTCAGATTGTGAAGGGAGACGAAAATTTAATAGTCATGGGTGACTGGAATTCGAGTGTAGGAAAAGGGAGAGAAGGAAACATAGTAGGTGAATATGGATTGGGGGACAGAAATGAAAGAGGAAGCCGCCTGGTCGAATTTTGCACAGAGCACAACATAATCATAACTAACACTTGGTTTAAGAATCATGAAAGAAGGTTGTATACATGGAAGAACCCTGGAGATACTAAAAGGTATCAGATAGATTATATAATGGTAAGACAGAGATTTAGGAACCAGGTTTTAAATTGTAAGACGTTTCCAGGGGCAGATGTGGACTCTGACCACAATCTATTGGTTATGACCTGTAGATTAAAACTGAAGAAACTGCAAAAAGGTGGGAATTTAAGGAGATGGGACCTGGATAAACTAAAAGAACCAGAGGTTGTACAGAGATTCAGGGAGAGCATAAGGGAGCAATTGACAGGAATGGGGGAAATAAATACAGTAGAAGAAGAATGGGTAGCTTTGAGGGATGAAGTAGTGAAGGCAGCAGAGGATCAAGTAGGTAAAAAGACGAGGGCTAGTAGAAATCCTTGGGTAACAGAAGAAATATTGAATTTAATTGATGAAAGGAGAAAATATAAAAATGCAGTAAGTGAAACAGGTAAAAATGAGATCGACAGGAAGTGCAAAATGGCTAAGCAGGGATGGCTAGAGGACAAATGTAAGGATGTAGAGGCCTATCTCACTAGGGGTGAGATAGATACCGCCTACAGGAAAATTAAAGAGACCTTTGGAGATAAGAGAACGACTTGTATGAATATCAAGAGCTCAGATGGAAACCCAGTTCTAAGCAAAGAAGGGAAAGCAGAAAGGTGGAAGGAGTATATAGAGGGTCTATACAAGGGCGATGTACTTGAGGACAATATTATGGAAATGGAAGAGGATGTAGATGAAGATGAAATGGGAGATATGATACTGCGTGAAGAGTTTGACAGAGCACTGAAAGACCTGAGTCGAAACAAGGCCCCCGGAGTAGACAATATTCCATTGGAACTACTGACGGCCGTGGGAGAGCCAGTCCTGACAAAACTCTACCATCTGGTGAGCAAGATGTATGAAACAGGCGAAATACCCTCAGACTTCAAGAAGAATATAATAATTCCAATCCCAAAGAAAGCAGGTGTTGACAGATGTGAAAATTACCGAACTATCAGTTTAATAAGTCACAGCTGCAAAATACTAATGCGAATTATTTACAGACGAATGGAAAAACTAGTAGAAGCCAACCTCGGGGAAGATCAGTTTGGATTCCGTAGAAACACTGGAACACGTGAGGCAATACTGACCTTACGACTTATCTTAGAAGAAAGATTAAGGAAAGGCAAACCTACGTTTCTAGCATTTGTAGACTTAGAGAAAGCTTTTGACAATGTTGACTGGAATACTCTCTTTCAAATTCTAAAGGTGGCAGGGGTAAAATACAGGGAGCGAAAGGCTATTTACAATTTGTACAGAAACCAGATGGCAGTTATAAGAGTCGAGGGACATGAAAGGGAAGCAGTGGTTGGGAAGGGAGTGAGACAGGGTTGTAGCCTCTCCCCGATGTTGTTCAATCTGTATATTGAGCAAGCAGTAAAGGAAACAAAAGAAAAATTCGGAGTAGGTATTAAAATTCATGGAGAAGAAATAAAAACTTTGAGGTTCGCCGATGACATTGTAATTCTGTCAGAGACAGCAAAGGACTTGGAAGAGCAGTTGAATGGAATGGACAGTGTCTTGAAAGGAGGATATAAGATGAACATCAACAAAAGCAAAACAAGGATAATGGAATGTAGTCTAATTAAGTCGGGTGATGCTGAGGGAATTAGATTAGGAAATGAGGCACTTAAAGTAGTAAAGGAGTTTTGCTATTTGGGGAGCAAAATAACTGATGATGGTCGAAGTAGAGAGGATATAAAATGTAGGCTGGCAATGGCAAGGAAAGCGTTTCTGAAGAAGAGAAATTTGTTAACATCCAGTATAGATTTAAGTGTCAGGAAGTCATTTCTGAAAGTATTCGTATGGAGTGTAGCCATGTATGGAAGTGAAACATGGACGATAAATAGTTTGGACAAGAAGAGAATAGAAGCTTTCGAAATGTGGTGCTACAGAAGAATGCTGAAGATTAGATGGGTAGATCACATAACTAATGAGGAAGTATTGAATAGGATTGGGGAGAAGAGAAGTTTGTGGCACAACTTGACCAGAAGAAGGGATCGGTTGGTAGGACATGTTCTGAGGCATCAAGGGATCACCAATTTAGTATTGGAGGGCAGCGTGGAGGGTAAAAATCGTAGAGGGAGACCAAGAGATGAATACACTAAGCAGATTCAGAAGGATGTAGGTTGCAGTAGGTACTGGGAGATGAAAAAGCTTGCACAGGATAGAGTAGCATGGAGAGCTGCATCAAACCAGTCTCAGGACTGAAGACCACAACAACAACAACATCTGTTACGGCGGTGGTAGGTGCCGGCTCCCGACGCAAACACAACCGATGTTGCGAGCCTCTCTGGAGAAGAAGAGTACGAAAGTCGAGCCTTGTTGTTGTTGTGGTCTTCAGTCCTGAGAAAGGTTTGATGCAGCTCTCCATGCTACTCTATCCTGTGCAAGCTTCTTCATCTCCCAGTACCTACTGCAACCTACATCCTTCTGAATCTGCTTAGTGTATTCATCTCTTGGTCTCCCTCTACGATTTTTACCCTCCACGCTGCCCTCCAATGCTAAATTTGTGATCCCTTTATGCCTCAAAACATGTCCTACCAACCGATCCCTTCTTCTAGTCAAGTTGTGCCACAAACTTCTCTTCTCCCCAATCCTATTCAATACCTCCTCATTATTTACGTGATCTACCCACCTTATCTTCAGCATTCTTCTGTAGCACCACATTTCGAAAGCTTCTATTCTCTTCTTGTCCAAACTGGTTATCGTCCATGTTTCACTTCCATACATGGCTACACTCCATACAAATACTTTCAGAAACGACTTCCTGACACTTAAATCTATACTCGATGTTAACAAATTTCTCTTCTTCAGAAACGATTTCCTTGCCATTGCCAGTCTACATTTTATATCCTCTCTACTTCGACCATCATCTGTTATTTTACTCTCTAAATAGCAAAACTCCTTTACTACTTTAAGTGTCTCATTTCCTAATCTAATCCCCTCAGCATCACCCGATTTAATTTGACTACATTCCATTATCCTCGTTTTGCTTTTGTTGATGTTCATCTTATATCCTCCTTTCAAGACACTGTCCATTCCGTTCAACTGCTCTTCCAAGTCCTTTGCTGTCTCTGACAGAATTACAATGTCATCGCCGAACCTCAAAGTTTTTACTTCTTCTCCATGGAATTTAACACCTACTCCAAATTTTTCTTTTCTTTCCTTTACTGCTTGCTCAATATACAGACTGGGTAACATCAGGGATAGGCTACAACCCTGTCTCACTCCCTTTCTAACGATTGCTACCCTTTCATACCCCTCGACTCTTATAACTGCCATCTGGTTTCTGTACAAATTGTAAATAGCCTTTCGCTCCCTGTATTTTACCCCTGCCACCTTTAGAATTTGAAAGTGAGTATTCTAGTTAACATTGTTAAAAGCTTTCTCTAAGTCTACAAATGCTAGAAACGTAGGTTTGCCTTTTCATAATCTTTCTTCTAAGATAAGTCGTAAGGTTAGTATTGCCTCACGTGTTCCAACATTTCTACGGAATCCAAACTGATCTTCCCCGAGGTCGGCTTCTACCAGTTTTTCCATTCGTCTGTAAAGAATTCGCGTTAGTATTTTGCAGCTGTGACTTATTAAACTGATAGTTCGGTAATTTTCACATCTGTCAACACCTGCTTTCTTTGGGATTGGAATTGTTATATCCTTCTTGAAGTATGAGGGTATTTCGCCTGTCTCATACATCTTGCTCACCAGATGGTAGAGTTTTGTCATGACTGGTTCTCCCAAGGCCATCAGTAGTTCTAATGGAATGTTGTCTACTCCCGGGGTCTTGTTTCGACTCAGGTCTTTCAGTGTTCTGTCAAACTCTTCACGCAGTATCTTATCTCCCATTTCATCTTCATCTATATCCTCTTCCATTTCCATAATATTGTCCTCAAGTACATCGCCCTTGTATAAACCCTCTATATACTCCTTCCACCTTTCTGCCTTCCCTTCTTTGCTTAGAACTGGGTTGCCATCTGAGCTCTTGATATTCATACAAGTCGTTCTCTTATCTCCAAAGGTCTCTTTAATTTTCCTGTAGGCAGTATCTATCTTACCCCTAGTGAGATAAGCCTCTACATCCTTACATTTGTCCTCTAGCCATCCCTGCTTAGCCATTTTGCACTTCCTGTCAATCTCATTTTTGAGACGTTTGTATTCCTTTTTGCTGCTTCATATACTGCATTTTTATATTATCTCCTTTTATCAATTAAATTCAATATTTCTTCTGTTACCCAAGGATTTCTATTAGCCCTCGTCTTTTTACCTACTTGATCCTCTGCTGCCTTCACTACTTCATCCCTCAGAGCTACCCATTCTTCTTGTACTGTATTTCTTTCCCCCATTCCTGTCAATTGTTCCCTTATGCTCTCCCTGAAACTCTCTACAACCTCTGGTTTAGTCAGTTTATCCAGGTCCCATCTCCTTAAATTCCCACCTTTTTGCAGTTTCTTCAGTTTCAATCTGCAGTTCATAACCAATAGATTGTGGTCAGAATCCACATCTGCCCCTGGAAATGTAGTAGAGCCTTATAAAGCAGAATTTCCGAATGCACTAGCATGGCTTTCCAGACCGAAAGTAGTGCCGGTATACCATCAACACTGATATTTTGTGTTTCATCATACATGGTGGTCACTGCGGCATCTGTTCAATATTAATCAGAAAAGAGCCAGTTAGAAATGGAACTCAATACCCTGCAGTGGGTGATATCGCATCAGCAGCGTCAAATCAACAGTAAAGTGGATTTTTATTGAGGAAGTGACACACTTTAATTGGGAAGACGAACGGGTTAAGATATGAGTTACATGTCAGTCTTCTGTTTCAGAATGATGTAGATGTTTAAGCTTTTGGAGGGAATTGCTGTTTGTTTATTTTGGAGGGGTAACCTCAGGTGTATATATGGTAAAATTTTTTGTGCGTCTGTTGAAGTGAATACGTCCCAAAATCCTAGGGAAGAGAATTGTTTCTAACATTTTTTGTGTGTCTTTTAGATGGGACAGAACATGAAGGTAGTAAAAGAATATTTGCAAACGAATGTTTTGCCGCTCTTTTTTAGAGGGGAATGCTTTTGAAATTAGGGCACGTTAACGATTTTGTTTCTTGTTTTTAGAAGTCCTGTGGTTAGTTAAAATTTAAAGCTCCTATACCATGGAGAACAATATGAGTGATTCCATGGGGAATCAGCATGACCAGGATAGCATTCATTGTAGGGAAAGATCATTCGCTCTGTGTAAGAGCGCACTTGGAAGGGAATGTTAGTAATAACATGGGGACTGACCCATCTAGCGAAAGGCTAACACTTTAAGATTTATTTGTAGGAATAACGAATGATATAGTTTAAGGACCCAAGACTGGTAGAGGAATTGGCTAAAAGATAAACCGTATGTGAGAGGAGGCAATGGGAGAGAGAACGTACTGTGTTTCGGCGATAAGAAGATGTGGAAAGGAAGCGTGAAAACGATTCTGTTGCGTTCTGGCAGGTGGCGTTGGAAGTTAGCGAGTGCATAACAGTGGTTGAACAGGGACAAGCTGGGTTACATATTTAATTTATACAAATTTGGAGTCGTTTGCAGCTGCCACTAAAGAAAATTTAGCAGACAGAGAGCTGAATTCTGCAGGCTTACTAAAGGAAGTCACCGTAACTAATTCTTTGCTCTAAAGTGCCCATTGGAAGTATGCAATACAAGTTACGAAAAATAAAATTCAGAAACTTGAAGGAGCGGTAAGGAATGACAAGACTAATCATACAATGAAGGCTTTCACGACCGGATGGTACTGTTGGGATAATTCTTCCAGGTTATATGGCCGTGGTCCACGGAATTCTGCTATTCCTAACTTTTCGTCCAATACTACGTTGGAAATCTTCAGAGGTATGGCTGGTCCTGCTGAGTCCTGCCGACTGACGAGTCGGGCGTCGGAGAGCGACCTAAATACCGAGGAAAGTGGGCGTGGTCTAGCTTGCACATAGCTTTATCTATGACGGACTACTATCGATAAAATGTAACATCTTTGACTAGTTCTCTCTCTGCTACTATGTGCAAGCTAGACCACGCCCACTTTCCTCGGTATTTAGGCCGCTCTCTGACGCCTGACTTGTCAGTCGGCATGACTCAGGAGGACCAGGCATACCTCTGAAGATGTCCAACGTAATATTGGACGAAACGTTAGGAATAGGAGAATTTCATGGACCACGGCCATATAACCCGGAAGAATTATCAACAACAACAATGACAAGACTGCCAGAGCAGACAGGACCAATAGCGGTTGATGGTCACACCAGTGAACCACAGTCTGCCCAAGCAATTAGTGTCGCCACGTAGCAGTGGGTTTGAAAACGCAAACAGTTCAAAAAGATTTCTATCCCTATGCACACCGCAAGCACGTTGTCATCAGGTACAAAGGCACTAGGCGGGTTTCGTCAGGCAGATTGAAGGATTGTTACCGAACCGACGTTCTGAGAGGAAAGAAATTAGGTATGTAGTCAGTAAATGACAAGGAAACATCCTCTCATAAGATCAGAAGACGGCAGATTTATGCCACTCTCTGAAAGAGTTCAAGGGAAAGTTTTTGGTAAACTTTTATTCAATTTCCAAACAGAATGGAATCGTTCTCGACATACTGCAAGGGCAGGCGCTCTCCAGCAACGTCGACCGGAGTTTGAAATACCTGTTTCTTAATTATGGGATACTGAATCCATTTCTCAACGACCCATTTAAATCTGAAGATTTGAAAGCTCTAATTATCCTCGAGTTGCCAGAGGAGGTTAAGGAAAGGCTAACCACTACGCCAGAGCAGTTGTAAAGCCAAGGATGGTTAACTGCATCTTGTGAACTTCGCAGTATAAGTGGAAAAATGGCCAGAGACAGTGCCATGAAAATAATGTGAACAGCCATTCTAGGCACGGTTGACACAATGAACAAAGGGATGTAAGAATGGGGAGAATGCACGAGAGACAGAAAGACGGCAGGAAAGCGCATGTTAATCGACGCCACAGATGCGTTAAAGCACAGTTGCGTGCGTGTGGAAACTACTAGGCTACTCTGACGAGGTCCGATCAGAGAGGCTGGGAATTGAAGAATCCTGTGATGTGAGGCTGAGAGCAGAGAGACACTTTTAGAAGGAAAGAGGAGCTGGAACAAAAGACGAACTATAAAATGTTCGTAAAAGTACTAATTCGGCAAAAATGATTATTTACAACGGTAAGCTCAAGTAGTCAATTATCGGTTACTGCAGACAGAACTATAGAAGATATACAGAAGGAAGGGCTGATTCTTCTACGACCACTACAAGGAGCTAGGATCCTGAACGTCACAGGAAAGAAAAGTGTGTCTGTCAAGTCGCAAGAGTGGACTTAACTTCAGTCAGAGAAGCCCATGTTTGAACAACGCATGTTGATAGTACATTGTTTAAATAATCCAATCATCCTAGAATGGGACTGGATGGTCTACAAACAAGTGCAGTTATACTTATTAAAGGGAGAGTGCGAATTAGTGCCCGAACCTAACAAAATACGAGGGTTGGAACTTTAATAGTGGCAACTATTTATTTACAGATGCGTGTTGCAAAGTTTTACTGACCAGTAGTTACCAGCACTGTGTATAACCCGTTGCCAGCGATGTGCAAGTCGTAGAATACTCTTAGCAGTGCCAGTTGTATTGACAGTTCGATCGGCGCGGTTAATTACCCAACGCATTTGTGGCAGTTCTGAAGCGAATGCCGTGAAGTGTTTCCTTCAGTTTAGAAATCGAGTTGAACTTACGAGGGCTTAAGTCAGGGGAGTGCAGTAGGTGGTATAGCACTTAGCAGCCCCATCAGTCAAACAAATCAGTAACAGCTTGCACTGTACGTGCTTGAGCATTGTCCTGCAAAACGATGGTCAGGTCCTGGAGAAAGTGTCATCACTTCTGTCTCTATGCTGTTCATTTTTGGAACACAACCTACAACCAGCTTAAAGACAGAAGTGATGACACTTTCTGCAGGGCCTGACCATCATTTTGCAAGACAATGCTCAAGCACGTACAGTGCAAACTGTTACTGATTTGTTTGACTGGTGGGGCTGCTAAGTGCTATACCACCTACTGCACTCCCCTGACTTAAGCCCTCGTAAGTTCAACTCGATTTCTAATCTGAAGGAAACACTTCACGGCATTCGCTTCAGAACTGCTACAAATTCGTCGGGCAATAGGCCGCTGCGCTCGCACTGTCAATACAACTGGCACTGCTAATAGTATCCTGCGACTTCCAAAAAGCGGGCAACGGGTTATGCACAGTGCTGGTGACAACTTCGGAGGTCAGTAAAACTTTGAAACACGTATCTATTTTGTACGAGCTGTAAATAAATAGTTGCCACTATTGAAGTTCCAACCCTCGTAGGTGTACTCTTACGTGACCTCAATTGTTATTTTTACGCACTGTACTGGGTCGACAGGAGCAGAAACACCTGAAATATAGCTCTGGCCAACTGGCAAGCAATCTGCTGCCTGAGAAATCGCTTGTTATTAAACTGAATGAAGCCATAAAAGCTAAGGTGGCTGAGATATACGAAATTCTGGGACGCAACTGGAAACATTTAACTCTTCTCCACAAACACAGAGCTGTGTTTTCATTTAAACCTGGGGAGATAAATGGAGTTACCAATGAGTTTCAAGCAAAGCCAAACTATACCAGATATCCTTAATCATACATGACATAGTAGGAGAAGTACTAGATTGCCATTAACCATCGCATCAGCCCAACAGTGGTTGTACATGAGAACAGATCAGTGCAGCTCGCCACCATCACCCAAAGAGAAAGCTCAATGCACTCATGTGAATTCAAGCAAGGCAGGCCAGAGTTGGCAATGCACTGCGCTGACAGAATCTAGGCGCACATCCTGCAAATTTCTCAAACGATTTACAGAATCTATTTAGTAAAATAAATAAATAAATAAAAAATAAAAAAGATTTCTGTCTCACTTGTAGCTTCATGTCATCTCCATAGTGAACTGCCCGTCATTTCATTAATCGTTACAGTTACCGTGACATTTCATGTACAAGCAACATACTGCATGAAATGCAGCGAAAAATGTGGTTATCACCGAATTTGCTTTTGGTGTATATTACAAAATATGTTGCTGTGTATGAAATGCAGCTAAAATTTTAAATTTTACTTTACACGTAGAGGGGGTCAATATCTGGCTCAAGCTCCGGGAAATTGGATTTTATGTAGCGTGTTCAATTCAGATCACACGCGCGCGTGAATTAAATATTCATAAACATCCCTCATAGCTCGTAAACCGTTCGAAATATCGATACGAGTTTTTGCAAGTGACAGCATGCAAAGAGGAGAGTATTTTGTCGTATGGTTAAGATACAGAACTTTCTTATCTAGTGCGATATAGCAGAAGTTATTGTTTTTATTTTAGTTTTCGTACCAGTACTGTAATTTTTAAGTTATTGACAACTAGTGAAAAGACAGTTTGCACACACACAGCACACTCCGTCTTCAGGCCACAAGTGGCCCATCGGGACCATCCGACCACCGTGTCATCCTCGGATGAGGATGCGGATAGGAGGGGCATGTGGTCAGCACACCGCTCTCCCAGTCGTAATGATGGCTTTCTTTGACCGGAGCCGCTACTGTGCGGTCGAGTAGCTCCTCAATTGGCATCACGAGGCAACAGCGCATGGCAGCTGGATGGTCATCCATCCAAGTGCCGGCCACGACCGACAGCGCTTAACTTCGGTGATCTCACGGGAACCGGTGTATCCACTGCGGCAAGGCCGTTGCCCGAAAAGACAATTTGCTAGTATAAAAAACACGAAATTTCTTCTCTTATGTTACCGTAAGTCAACACAGTGTGGTTTCCTATAAGCTATTGACCTTGCAATAGCTACTGCAAGATGAGTTTGTGCAAATTGTATTGCGCTTTGGCAAATGAAGGGAAATTGAACCTGTCACCCTGAGAGATGTAGTCGTTACTCACAACTAATAATGTTTTTCAAACGTGAATAGGTTAACATCTTAGGCAAAAATAATCGCCAATTCTCTTGCAATTTTGGCGGTATCCCATAACCTGTCGTATTCATAATAACGTATAGTTTATATCGAAATTCATTTATCTTTGGCGGATGAAAAATTACACCAAATACAATATCAATCAGAAGTGTTTTGCAGTTGAACGAATGGGTTGGTGAGCGTGTTCATCGAACATGAAAGTAACTAACTAACTTTATCCATATGTGGAATCAAAACAAACCAGTTATTCAGATATAAGGCTGCTTAACCTTACCGCAGATGCATGTAATGACTGCTGAGTGCAGGCAAGCATGGATTTTAGCAGTAAACATTGTTTCCAAGGAGTAATTAAGTATTTTACAGAATGGGAAGACTGCAACAATCCTAACCACATAAAGCAAATTTAATTCTAATATTTTATTTAATCACAGAAATGCCTAAAACTAAAGAATATTCAAAACATTTCACATAAGCTGTCATAGCAGCACTGAGTCAGAGTTAAACTCAGTTCGTTGCAAAGGAGTCTGGCATCTCACAACAGCTCGTGAATGTCCGGGCTTGTCTTCAGAAAAAAAAAATGGGAGTTTAGAGAACAATGTGCGAAGTGGTCATCTTCGAAAAACCACCCAAAAAGAAAATAAGATCATCTGAAGGCAATCGATGGCTGATCCCAAAAAATCACTTGTACAGTATGTGATGATCTACAGTTAAAACACGGGGTGAAGGTCCATGTTTCGACAGTGGAACCTCGCTTAGCAGCAAAAGATCTGAATGGCAGCGACCTTCTTGAAAAACCTACGATAAATCGGAAAAATAGTAAGGCCAGACTGCAGTTTGCTATGAAGTACGTGTCATGGACCACTGAAGACTGGTCAAAAATTCTATGGATCTGTTAAAGCAAGTTTAATCTCTTCTTCTCAGACGGGATACAGTACGTTCGACTGCGGAAAAGCAATAGGAGTGACACGAAGTACCACGTACCCGCCATGAAGTATGGAGATGGAAGTTCCAAGGTGTGGGGCTCTTTCTCATGAAATGGTGTAGGCCCTCTCGTCGAAATTCGTAAGGTAATGGTTAGCTTGAAGTATGGTGAAACATTAACAGACCATATGATACCTCACAGAAGACGGAATATGCCTCCTAATTCGCAATGACAACAAACAGAAGCACAATTCTGGCTAATGTAAAACGTGAACTAGCCGTCTGAAGAAGAACCTGTCGGTTCGAAACCGGTAACGGCGCTGTTTAAATAAATAAATAGCACTGTAAAAAGTGGCTGGTTGCTGTAATCCTCTATGCAAGAGTCAACCTATACTGTGAAGAGAGTCCTGAAGCAGCACAAAGTAAAGGCACTCGAATGGCGGAGCCAAAATTCAGACTCGATAGACGCTTTCACCAAGACTACAGTAACAAGGAGATTGTCTGAAAAGAATTGTGTGGGCAATCGAAGAAGATCCCTCAGGCGCGATTGGCCAAACTTGTAGATTCTACGTTATCCAGGTGTGCTGCAATAAGACACGCAAAGTGCTGTGCAACCACGTGTTAACCCAAGAACATCATGAGTCAAAACTTCATTGTTGTTTTTCTTGTGTCTAGTTTTAACAAAATACTTTGAGACTAAGTAATATGTTCATTTCTGTTTTGTTATGCATGCAAGGATTATAATTGATTATATGTGCAAGGAAATGAAGTGCACATTATAAAGATTCGGTAATTAGCTCCCTTCATTTAATTTTTCTCCTAAAGAATTTGTTTTCCGAATTTATTATCTCTAGAAAATACTTCTGAGTGATACTGTAGCATACCATCTTCTGATTGCAACCCCAGTACAGAGCGAGGGAGTCAATCTTCTTACCAGCAAAATCTCTTAATTCACCAGTGATACTGACTTTGACGAGTAGCTGGCAAGGTTCTGCAAGTCGTCAGTGTGTTCACAGCTTCAGAGTTTGGTAACTTTCAGTTCCAGCTGCTCACTATTAAAAATACGCTGTGTTACGGGATTCCAAGAAACCTGCAACAGAATTGGCTGTTTATTTTTGTCTGAAATGTTAACCTGTTCTCATGTGAAGAAGACTCGTCAGTTATGAGTAACGGCTACATTTCTCTTGTTGATAGATTTAAGTTTTCTTATTCTGCCAAAACATAGTATAATTTGCACAGACCCATTGCATTAGCTATTGCGACAGAATCCTGAAACAGAATGTCTTACTAAACAAGTAAATGGTGACCTGAGAGGTCAATAGCTGATGGAAAACGTCACTGTAATAACACAAGAGAAGTAATGTAATGTTTTTCATACTAGAAAATTCTCTTTTCACTGGCTGTCAACGACTCTTAAAGAATTACAGGACTGGTTTGAAAAAAAAACTACAGCTTCTGTTATTTAGCCATATTTAAAGTTCTGTATGTCAACCATATGACAAAACACTCTCCTTTCTGCGTGCTATCATTTGCCAAAAACTCTTTTCGATGTCTCGAACGATTTACGAGATATGGGGGATATTATGAATATTTTATTCTCATTGCGTATGATCTGAGGTAAACACGCTGTATAAATCCATTTTCTCGAGGCTGGAGGCCGATATTAATCACATCCCAAATTCAAAGAAAAATTCAAAATTTTAGCTACATTTCATACACAGAAACATGTATTCTAATATGCACTAAATGCAAAATCATTGTGACCCATGTTTTTCGTTGCAATATTTTCGAATTTCATGCAGTATATTGCTTGTGCATGAAATGTGACAATAACTGAGACCATTAATAAAATGATGGACACTTCACCATGTAGATGGTATAAGAAGCTGCAAGTAATGTAGAAATAATTTTTTGCTGAATAGGTAACAGTGTGTGTAGCTAGATTCTGTCAGTCCAGTGCATGGCCAACCCAGGCCGGCTGTGTGTGACATCTGATGTGTGCACTTTGTCTCTCTCTTTTGATGGTGGTGAACTGGCACTGGATATGTTGGCATTAAATAGAATTCTTGTGGAAGTAAGTGAATGGTCCGAACTCACGGATGAATAGTTGCAAAGGTTTGGTGGGGTGAAAACTATGACTAATCTCGACCTTACATGAGTATACTAGCAGACTAGGCTAGCACCTCACTTTTGATAGTAAGTGGCCTTTCTGTATGGTGGGAGGATGTATCAATTTACCCGAATCCCATTTGGTCTTAATGTGTTGACATTAGCTTTTTTTCAGAACCATGGGTCAAATGCTGGCAGGTGACCTATCAAAGCAAGTGACACCTATATTGGCGAGTTGCTAATAGCTGCGAAAAGTTGGAAGGAACACAATGAAACCTTAGCGAGAATACACCTTTTCTGACCAGGGAGTGAGTGTAAATCTGAGGAAGTCTGTATTTGGACAGGATTGTGTTAAATTCTTAGGGTACATAATCTGCCATGACAGAATACTGCCTGGTCTGGCAAAACTCGAGACTATATGGGAAACGCCTGAGACAAACACCGCATAACAAGTTTGTGCTTTCATGGAAATAGCAGAAATTTATCGCAAATTTCTCACGACGTAAGCTCTCAAAGCTCCACACCTGTTATTCTCGGGACTCATAATTCTGTGTGGAGGTGGGATGAGCAGTATCGTTAAGAATTCGGAAGAATTAAACGTGAAAGGTATAGGGACCGAATTGTTTCAAATGGTGGAGAATGAAGGTGAAACGGTACAAAGAACCACGGCTTTCTCCCCAAGAGTGCAAGGTATTTGAAACCTACACCACTTGTAAAACTCTACCAGCTCGCAGGCATACTGCCACGAGATATTCATTGTGAAGTAGATGTCAGTGCAGAGCGAACTAATCAGCAGGAAAACCATCCGTTATATGGGTACAATCCAGCAGTCCAAAGGTTGACTTCCAGAAGAAGTTTCATCAAGGCCACTTTAGTTCTGCAAACAATAGCAGCTACAGCAAGAAAACAATTGTGCAATTCTAGACTTGAGAATAACTCGACCAAGTTTCACCCTTCGGAAACACTCCCACTTGGCATTGAACAGAATTGGATCATGCAGGGGCACGCAACAGCCTTCGATCTGGAGTTGGAAGATCCAGGAGTAACCTCCTGAAATGGCACTACCCTGTGGATACCACAAATTGTAACTGCAGAGAACACACAACAGTACAATTACTGGCCTGTCAACTATGCCATGTATCTTACACAGAAGAGGATCTTCTGCCCACGATCTAGTATACGATCCAGTACACATCAAGAAAACATAAGGATTCTTGAACAAATGTGGACGGTGGGTTGGTGAACATTTACATAACCTACAAAATAAACTATGTGGAACAAGTGGTGCCACTGCAGAAATATATGGCGAAAAAATTTCATCTATTCTCGGTCACTTTCTTAGCCAAGAACATATATTTAAAGTGAAATATGAATAGCTGATATTCACTACAGACAATGGCAGTTGAAATCTATAGTGTAATGTGTTGTTCGTTAGAAGAGCATGTTCCACTGTGGTTTCTTACAGAAGCCAAGGGAGGTCATGCTCTATGTTAACTTGATGTAGACCAAATGAGTGGAGAAACATCAACTGTTCGCAATCTCGTGCCTGTATGTGGATATGGTGTGTACAATACATGGACTGTGGTGGCCAAAACCCACAACGAGATACGAAAAAGGTCATTGGCTGTGGATGACTAGTGGTGCTTTGGCGGTAGGGCCTACCTGTGGAAGGTGCAGTGAACGCCTCAGAGGAAGGTAGTAGCTGGCGATGTCAAGGGCTAGAACAAATCAAGGTTGACTTTGAAATTTCTTATTCTGGTTGTAGACGTCTGAAACGCTTACGTGATTGTCATTACTCAGAATATCATTGTAAAACAGATTTGTCATTTGTTGGATTTGAATGCTTGAAATATAGAAGAATCATTGAAGAAAGGAGTAAATTCTTTATTGTAGCAGTGCTATGTAGTTAAGAATTTTCTTGCATCAACACCCTGCAGGAAGAAGAAGTCCGACAAAATCAAGTTCGCACACAGCTGTGGCACAGAATAGCTGGACCACGAGAACTTTTAGAACGACAGTTAAAATTATTTACAAGAATTAGCAAAAAGGTTAAGTATGCACACACAAATACCCAGAGCGTATGTTTCACCTCAAACCTTAGAGATATGTACAATTAAGCGCAACCACTGTACGTATGAAAAATGTATAAAAAATGGAATAAGTCAAATAGTAACATAGACACATCGCTATTACATAATATAGCTCTAGCCGCCCTCGACCTCCCAGTAGATATCAAGTGTATCCAGAATGAATTATACTATCTGAAACATTTCCTCAAAGAATATAGTTGTATTAAGATGGGGAGCTCCCGAAAAAATATGACCAAAGTGGAAGACATGTACCAGAACGTAATGTAAAACGAAAGTAGGAATTTCAGAAAACAAAAGTATAAAGAATTTAATGGCATAAAATCTGGAATAATCCATGATCCGCTATTACTCACTAACATAAGTGCAGACTGATACTACATTATCAACAGAAAATTCCCAACAAACTCAAGACCACAATTTATTCATCTGTCAGATTCTCCACCGTGCACCACCTGCAATCTCATTGGCACCGAAGAACATCTGTTTGTGGTAACACAAAAAGGGCATGACTGTCCATCAGAAAAAATTGGCAAGTACCCAAAGGACGTTGCCCAGCATGATAACACCATCGAGCCTCCTATATCCAAATGAAGGCCCTTACCCAGAAAGGAATAAAAATGATCTCAATTGGTTAAAAGGACACACAATATTTTTTCATATTCTCAAAAACGGGTAGACATGAAGAAGAGGATTTTTGGCTGTATATTACTACACAACACCACAAACTACAACAAAACAACAATTATTATGAGAAATATGCATTCTTCCTCAAAAAGATTGTACGCAAGTATAATCTAAGAATTTACTCAATTGACAACATCTCACAGATTTCCGCTCTGAAGATTTGAGTGTGAATGTGTTCTAGAGCATTTAGTTAGCTTTAAACTGAGTGTTGTTTTCTGTTATGTTTTGGTATTACGCAACCATGATATTGTTGCACTTGGCCTCCGGTGGCTGTTGCCAGAAAAACGCCATTATATTACAGTAAACAAGTACAGTGGTGATCAAGAAAAATGCATCACAATATGATTGTTGTACATAATTATACTATATGGTCCAGCGTGACCTCCTGAAATATCACAATAAAAATTCATAATAAGCTGACCAAAGTGGTCGACTAGTATGTGATGTGATTATGTGAAAGTGTTAAATCCATACAGATTATAATAAAACTGGCCAGTAGGACTCACCCGCTGAGGGTTTCGTACAAACTTACATACTTCATCCACTCCGCTATCCCAATCTCGACCGGTTTTGTCTGTTATCAGCATTGATACTGGCAATATTTCGGCCCCAGACTAATGGCACTATGAGGAGGCTTCAACCTCAAATTATTATCCCCAAATTTTAAGAAACTGCCAAGGAAACATAAAACTTGGAAATCGCCTGATACAAACCAACGAGAATTTCATATTGACCATGAAGCTATACTTTATAACAATCAAAAAGGAATCATGATTTTAAAAGTTAGAAAGTGTGCGAATATTGAAACAGATCGCTATCAAACCATAATAAAAATGAAATTTATTCCACAAAGAACGATTCCAAGACAAGGACATAGGATTCATAAAATAGATACAGAAATCTTGAAAGTGAAGAAACAGGAATTTCAAAAACAGCTAAATGTTGACTCATATGTCTGGGAGGAGATTAAAACAAAATTAGTCAAAACAGCCCTTGAAATAGGACCATTCAAAAGACACAAAAAGCACATATGATGGAATGAACAGCCTGAAAAAGTGTTTCTACTTAGAAAACAAGCTTGGCAGAAGTTTTCATCAGCTTCAGACAGCAAATGTCTGAAACACCAAATCAATAAGAGCAGTCAAAAGGAAATTTGAAAGAAACCGGCTATCGCTAATTGAAGAAGACTTCCAAAAGGGCAATACTAGGAACCTCTATAAAACTTTTAGACAAAGCCTCCAACCGTACCAACCACCTACCTGATGCTTCAAGAATGAAGATGAAAAATTAGCCCTAAACAACAAAGAAAACTGTGAAATATTATCAAGCTATTTCAGTAAGTTGTTAAATTGTGAGAAATCAAGAGCAAACTTTCCAGAACAAAATTCAGGATACACAAACACAGACGCAGAACCACCCAGCCTGAATGAAATCTAAAATATCATTAAAGATCTGAAGTATGATAAGGCCCTGGGGAAGATTCAGTAACTGCTGAAATGTGGAAAACTGCAGATACAGGAACAGTCAAGAAGTTACAGAGAGAATTTCAAAACATTTGAGAAACAGAAGATATACCATAAGATTGAGAAACAGCATTAATTTACCCAATCCACAAAAAAATCAGATAAAACTGACCCCAATGACTGTAGAGAAATATTCCTCCTTCCACTGAGTTACAAAATTCTTTGAAAAGCATTACAAAACAGGCTGAAAACCAGCTGGATCAGCAGTCAGGAGAGTAGCAACGAGGGTTTAGAAAAGGGTGATGCTATGTTGAACAGATCTGAAACATGAAATTCATAATCAGGAATAAAAGAATGATATCTCAAAGCATTTATATAGCATTTGTAGACTTCCATAAAGCATATGATACAGTTGACAGGAAAACATTAAACACCCTAAAGCAGTTTGGAGCTGACAAAAAATCAGTGTCAATTACACTCCTGGAAATGGAAAAAAGAATACATTGACACCGGTGTGTCAGACCCACCATACTTGCTCCGGACACTGCGAGAGGGCTGTACAAGCAATGATCACACGCACGGCACAGCGGACACACCAGGAACCGCGGTGTTGGCCGTCGAATGGCGCTAACTGCGCAGCATTTGTGCACCGCCGCCGTCAGTGTCAGCCAGTTTGCCGTGGCATACGGAGCTCCATCGCAGTCTTTAACACTGGTAGCATGCCGCGACACCGTGGACGTGAACCGTATGTGCAGTTGACGGACTTTGAGCGAGGGCGTATAGTGGGCATGCGGGAGGCCGGGTGGACGTACCGCCGAATTGCTCAACACGTGGGGCGTGAGGTCTCCACAGTACATCGATGTTGTCGCCAGTGGTCGGCGGAAGGTGCACGTGCCCGTCGACCTGGGACCGGACCGCAGCGACGCACGGATGCACGCCAAGACCGTAGGATCCTACGCAGTGCCGTAGGGGACCGCACCGCCACTTCCCAGCAAATTAGGGACACTGTTGCTCCTGGGGTATCGGCGAGGACCATTCGCAACCGTCTCCATGAAGCTGGGCTACGGTCCCACACACCGTTAGGCCGTCTTCCGCTCACGCCCCAACATCGTGCAGCCCGCCTCCAGTGGTGTCGCGACAGGCGTGAATGGAGGGACGAATGGAGACGTGTCGTCTTCAGCGATGAGAGTCGCTTCTGCCTTGGTGCCAATGATGGTCGTATGCGTGTTTGGCGCCGTGCAGGTGAGCGCCACAATCAGGACTGCATACGACCGAGGCACACAGGGCCAACACCCGGCATCATGGTGTGGGGAGCGATCTCCTACACTGGCCGTACACCACTGGTGATCGTCGAGGGGACACTGAATAGTGCACGGTACATCCAAACCGTCATCGAACCCATCGTTCTACCATCCCTAGACCGGCAAGGGAACTTGCTGTTCCAACAGGACAATGCACGTCCGCATGTATCCTGTGCCACCCAACGTGCTCTAGAAGGTGTAAGTCAACTACCCTGGCCAGCAAGATCTCCGGATCTGTCCCCCATTGAGCATCTTTGGGACTGGATGAAGCGTCGTCTCACGCGGTCTGCACGTCCAGCACGAACGCCGTTCCAACTGAGGCGCCGGGTGGAAATGGCATGGCAAGCCGTTCCACAGGACTACATCCAGCATCTCTACGATCGTCGCCATGGGAGAATAGCAGCCTGCATTGCTGCGAAAGGTGGATATACACTGTACTAGTGCCGACATTGTGCATGCTCTGTTGCCTGTGTCTATGTGCCTGTGGTTCTGTCAGTGTGATGATGTGATGTATCTGACCCTAGGAATGTGTCAATAAAGTTTCCCCTTCCTGGGACAATGAATTCACGGTGTTCTTATTTCAATTTCCAGGAGTGTATAAAAGACTAAAAATCACAAAATACAAAATTAAATTTTTAGGTGAAAATTCCAAGGCTTCTGAGATCAAAACTGGTGTAAGGGAGGGAGATAGACTGTCCCCACAGCTGTTCAATAGTGTGCCATAAAAGGTAACCAGTGAATGGAGAAAAGAACAGAAAAAGAAGGAGTTAGAACAATCACATTTGGGAGAAAAGGGGATAATCTGAGTTTTGATTGCCTGGCTTTTGCAGATGGTCTTGCCATTCTCGCTGAATCTGTAGTAGATGTAACAATGCAGATAAATCTCCTACAAGAGACAGTTTCAGAAACAGACCTATGTTTATCTTCTGAAAAACAGAATACATGACAGGTGTGAAGCAGGCACCAAATTATTTGAAACTGATTATGGTAGGATAAAAAAGACTACAAAATTTAAATATCTAGGTGAAATAATATAACGAAATGCTTTAGGCAAAGAAGCTAACCTAGCAATGGAAATGGAAATGGAAGTGACTTTTCATCTAAAAACAATCTTTATAATAAGAAATCCATCTCCATAAATGCAAAACATTGGGACTGTCATTAAACCAGGATGCCTTATCCATCCGAGTGCCTTTTGTTAAACGCAGCCATACAATCAGGTGAAATAGAAAAGAAGAAAAGGAAAATAATAACGAAAATATTGGTACCAAAATATGACAATGAAAAATGGAAATTAAGAAGTGATAAAGAAATTTATGAAAAAATAGAGCGAATATCAGATACGACGAGGAAGAGAAGAGTTGCATTCTATGCACACCTAAAAAGCCTTAATGAAAAGAGGATAACAAAAAGAATTTTTAATTTCTTTGACAGAAACCGCAAAACATCAATGACATGGATAAAAGAAGTTAAAGCAGACTTGAGGAAAATGGAAATGAAGGGGGAAGAAATAGGAAAAAAAGAAAGGTTCAGAGGATAACTGAAAGGTTTCAACAGTTTCCAGGAGAAAACAAAGAAAAAGACAACAGCAGCTTGGAGAGAAGTAAGAAGAGAAAAACGTTTGGAAAGAATGGAAAATTACTGGAAAGAAAGAAAGGAGAAAAGAAAGAACACAGAATGCATAAGTTATTTCAGTGGTCCTTAGTAGGCCAAACCTATGAAAAACTATAAGTGTGACATAAAGTCAGGCAGGAGGCAGGCGACCATTATTATAATATCAGTAGTTCCCTTTTGAGGCTCACTGAGTTGGAGTGGGAAAAGTCAAACATCAGGCAGGAAACGAATTTATTGCTCACATGACGCGTTTCGGATTTTATCCAACATCAGATGTCCAGAAATGATTACTGCCCGTAGATAAGGCATTTAAAATTGTGTGTGAAACAAACATTGATAGACAGGTGTTTCACATGCAACTTGAAAGTCATATTCACGTGCAGTAATCGCTGATGAATATCTGATGAATAAATTTCGATATGCGTCATATGAGCAATAAAGATATTCCTTGCCTGATGTTTGACTTTTACCAATGCAAAGCAGTGAACCTGAATGCCAAACTATTGATTGTTTTAATTTCAAGATTGATATCAGATAACAAAAGACATTAGAAATATTTTATTCATGTGATATAATTACAGATTAACAATTTCCGAATTTTTTCCTTTAAATGTTCTGTGAAACATTCTAATTCACCTGGAAGTACTCTACAGGTTTTAATAAGTGAATTTGCGAGTGTCAAAACATGTGAAATAAAAGGCTGTATCTTTTGACTGGATAGACTTAGAAACTCCAATCTCTTACATCAGCAAAGGACCATAGATTTTAGTATGTGACATAAGTGTCAACTTGATATGTAGGAGCGTTCCTAAGAAAAACTGGTGTTAACAGGTGGACAGACAGACAGATGGTCAGATAACAAATGTAAAATTTTTTTGTGTGATTTAATTAAAAATTTATAGTTTTTGGAATTTTTTCTTTTTTTGTACTGTGAAACATTGCTTCTTGACAATTTTCATGACACTTGTCCAGTGGGAAGTATTCTATATGTTTTGATGTGTGTGTTTGCGAGTATCAAAATATGTGACATAAATTTTTGTGGATTTTGATTGTGCTGATTTAATGTTAGAAGTTTCAGTCTCTTGCACAGCCAAGGGACCGTAGATCTTAGTACGTGCGTAATTGTTAGCTTGATACGTCTACCCATTCCTAAGAAAAAGGGTCGTAAAAGACGGTCGAACAACAAAGATAAGAAACGACAAACATTTTTTTTCCTGTGTTACAATTACAAAATTACAGTTTTCAGATTATTCCCATCAAGTTATTTGAGTCCTCCATCGCTTGTGGGCGAGAATTCATAGAATTCGACCCAAATACCGAGAGGCAGTTTCGCGGTCGCTCCTCAACGAGAGTGACCCAGCCCACAAAGTGAAGATTATTTGCGAGTTTTTGACCTGCAAATGGATCACAGTCCTGGGTCACCCACCGTATTTGCCGCATTTGGCCCCAGCCAGCTTCTGGTTGCTCCTAGAATTAAAGCTGGCAATAAAGGACACAGTTATGATACAGCTGAGGACGTCCAAGGAAACTGTGATGACGTAATAAATAGAATTCTTAAAGAGGACAATAGCGTCTGTTCCAAAACACTTTTAAACGATTTTGGCTTTATATTGATTCAGAGGAAGACTGTTTACAGTCAATGAATTTTTGAAGTAATCCTTGACTTTTATTTTTCATAGCCAAAGTTCTAATGGAACTGGGACACACTGTGTAGTACCAGTGAGTAAGGGGAACTCACTAAAATTTCAGGAGAAGTAGAGATTGTTCAAGAATCCATGTCGAAAATCATTCTCGATACAAAAAGTGTTCATAGAGAGATTCAAGAACTTCAGAAGTAAGTATGTAAACGAGAAGAAGATTGCTCACTGTTACACAGCCACTAGATTCAGATTTGATGCAGAAATAGCGTCATTTCAACTAATGTCAGATTCCCAGTGCCTCATCGTATCAACAAGCAACAGGTTTGAATATTGTACTGCAACAACACCGATACTGACAGCTCAATAGAGGAGCAGAGTACAGTTTAGCAGCATGCATGCTAGAAGGTAATATGATAAGATATAGATAACATCTTTGTTCTGGCCAATAAAAAAGCCACAATGTGGTTTTAGTTCGATTATTTGATGAGGTCTGCCTCAAATTTGGTCAGAGATGTAGAAGATTTCATGGCAAGGCAACACTATATTATGAGGCAGAGGGAATAGAAACGTATGACCAATATCAAGAGGTTGAAAGAGTCTCTTGATATAAATGCTGGAGTAGGGGTGTTCAGGAAAACTTAGGAAAGAGGTATCCAATCCGGAGACAAATGACATTAAAACAAGTAGACGCAGAAGGTATTTCGAAAAGCATTTGTGTAATTCAAAATATTTGCAAGAAGTAAAGCTGTGAGTACCGGGCGTGAGTCGTGCTTCGGTAGCTCAGATGGTAGAGCACTTGCCCGCGAAAGGCAAAGGTCCCGAGTTGGAGTCTCGGTCGGACACACAGTTTTAATCTGCCAGGAAGTTTCATTGAAGTCAAATTAGTTAACACACATCCCACATCAAAAGCCAAGCTTCCCATTGAAATAAGAAATCAGCTATTAACAGTACCAGATAAAGACATTTTTGTCCGTTCTAGACAGTACGGGTCTTTTGGAAGATGCTTATCATGCAACTCTGCAGAAGCATGCATATACACATGCGAATTCTCAACGCTCAAATAGAAATGCGAAAATGCGCAGTGCTGCACGGAAATAATCAGCTCCCAACATTCTATTACCAGCACAATAACAAGAACAGCAATAACAAAAACAATAATGTGTAGAATAGGAAAGGTTTCCGAATATGATAGTGACAATATAGAAGGAGCTAAAATAGACTCCAAAGTGATTCCGGAACAAACAATAATAATGTAGTAGACGAAGATTTTCACAATGATAATCGAGAATGCCAACTCCAACAACAAGAAAACGGTGTACCTGTATATAATCTGCGACTACAGTGGTAAAAGCGCATAAGGAACACTAGAAGAGGGCAAGCAAAGACCTTAGGCCTGGAAACAGGAGTGGGCAGCAAACACAATATCAGCTCAATCCGCTACAATGATAGGGAGTTGACGGGATAAGCATTAAACCCTGAGCAACAAGAGGTGAAAGAACAGAGGGCAAGAAAAGCTGCAATACTGGTGAGAGTATTTGATGTTACTGGTTTTACAATCATAGACTCAGGAGTGGAGCTGAACCTGATTTCATCTCAACTGTTCAGCAAGGTGTTGGCTGACAATCAAGTCCCCAGATTCCCAGTGTGTATAACAAAAATTTTAGGCATGCTTGGAGCAAACACAATGGCCACAAAACTACAAATCAGATTAGAATTAGAGGTTGGAAGAAACTACTTGGAACATCCATTTCCGAATGTCAAGAATTTCCTTGTAGTTTTAATTCTTGCAACAGTTTATCTGCAAGAAAGAACAGATTTTGAAACAGGGAATTTATTTGCAGCCCACAAGATTCTCCATCAGGGCATGACAAATTCTGCCATCAAGAGTAACTGATGATGACAGGCACTGAGAGAGGGCCATCGCAACAGCCAGTTACTAATGAAATGGCTAAAGTAAACATTCATCCTGGTGTTCAAAGCAAAATTATGAAACCTAATTGCTTGTGAGAGGCATACTGTGCTGATCTACAGAGTACTATGACGAAGTATAAACATATTTTTATGGAGAGGCTAGACATTACATGAGGTTTGCAATGCATGCTTTACATCAACTACATCAAGCATTTCAACTACTCACACATCTTGTGGCTTGGGTGAAGAGAATCACTGTGGGTAAGGAAATCAGAAAAACGTCAGATTAGTGAATAATTGAACCTAGCGGAATTACTTCCAATACCCCATTATAATCATGCCCAAGCTATATGGGAAGGTGCAAATTGTTTTGGATGCAAGAATTATAAATGGAATACTTATCTCAGCGGTAAAATGTAGTCTTGGGAACAGTTATAAGGATTTTTATTGGTTTTGTAATTTGACAATGGATATCATCTAGATTATCTCCCAAGATAAATTTCAGCAACTCAGTTAACCTTCTACGTTCGTGAATACTTTTAATTCAATTTCAAGCTTTCTTTGTCAATAGTGAGCTATGCTTCAGTGACTCAAAGTATTTAATGGCAGAAAATCTGTTCATTATATAATCACAAACTTCCTTAGCTTCAAGTATGAGTGTCTTTCAAGGATTCGTTACTTAGTATTTCTTAATCCTGAAGTAACAATTTTTGAAATTTGTTATGTATTTATTGATTTTAAACACATTAATTACTCAAGACTCATCTGGTTGAAAATTATTTCAATAAGAGGCATAATCTGACGAAAAATCTCTAACAAAACTTGGAATTATCGTTATTCCGATATTTTAAAATTCCTGTGGCTTCTGCATTGCTTTGATTTGCAATTAAAATTGCGTGAATATCAGTAAGGCACTTTTTAAAGGCTGCAAACTCCCATGAACTCTGTTTATGGTCTGTATGTTGTAGTTCCACATTGTAGGTGATGGATGTGGAAAGCTGATACCCATAAACCTTTTGTGATTTGACACATGTTGAGGTGATCTTGAGAAGAATGTGGGACCGGTCAGAAGAGAAATATATCCTTGTGTTTCGTGTAATATGGGCTTCAGTTCTCGTTATTAAGGTATGTCGATGTGAATGCAATGTGCATTACTATAAGCTGCTTTTATTTTTTCTTGAAGTACTATTTTTTGCCGTTCATGACTTTTGCACCATCAAATATATGAGTGAGCAGGTTTTGCCCATTTCTTTGAAGGACTATGTTCAACTGCTCTAAAATACACTGAGGTGACAAAAGTCATGGGATAGCGATAAGCATACGTACAGAAGGCGGTAGTGTCGTGTACACAGGGTATAAAAGAACAATGCATGTCATTTGTACTCGGGTGATCCATGTGCAAGGGAGTTTAACTTGATCATGGCCACACAACCGGAATTTACTGACTTTGAACCCAGAATGATAGTTGGAGCTAGATGCATGGGACATTTCATTTCGGAAAACGTTAGAGAATTCAATATTCTGCGATCCACAGTGTAAAGAGTGAGGCGACAATACTACATTTCAGAAATTACCTCTCATCACAGACAACACAGTGGCAGACGGCCTTCACTTATCGACTGAGAGCAGCTGCGTTTCGATACAGTTATCAGTGTTAACAGACAAGCGCCACTGCATGGAATAGCCCTAGAAATCGATGTAGGGCGTACGACGAACGCATGAGTTAGGACAGTACATCAAAATTTAATGGGTTATGACAACAGACAACTGATATGAGTGCCCCTGCTAACAACACTTCGTCACCTGCAGCACCTCCTATGGGCTTGTACCAAATCGTTGGACCCTAGACGACCTTTGGTTACTAGGTTAAACGTTTCTAAGAGAGACGATCCTGTTTCAACTGTCCTAATTTGAGCAGTCGTAATTTCTGTCGAACACCTTTTCACACCTCAATAACTCTTGCAATGATGATGGAAGTGAGAGAAGGGCCCTTCCATCCCTCCCCAGCCCCCTTTCCCCTTACGCTTGTGCAATGTGCATGAAGCATCCTTTGCCTCAAGCGCCCCCACTATGCAGCCAGAAGAATACAAGCTCGGCTCCACACACTTGATCATTTTTTAAAATAATGCAATTGCATGCATATCACCACCATTTACTGTCCAGAATGGAGAGCTCCCAGTAGCAGACACAGCGATCACCTGGGCTTAACAAAAAGATATCTACATGTATTATAATTAATAATAATATTATTATTAAGTATGTATGCTTCATTATACTTAGCTTTTTTGCTGCTATAATTGTTATAGACACACGGCAGCAGCTGCCACCCACAGGACGTCCAGCGTTGTTAGACTAAACCATAGCATGAGCAGAGCAGCTGCAGTGAACGCCTAATCCAGTGATGAATGAGGACACTCAGATGTTTCCACAGTCATAATCCACAGGGTGTCTACCCAACTTTTTGGGCATGGTGTCATCTGACTTTACCAAACCAAAACCACAGCAACCACACAAGAGTGTTGTTATTCACTAACACATACAATGCAACTATCAGTGGTTCTAAATGTGCAAATGTATGTTTGGCACCTAAAAATGACATTGAAGTAGTTATAGAGGTAGAAAATGCACAACATGCTGGTGCTGTAGTGCAGTACTCATGGTATGAGTGGGACTATCCATGTAGTGTGGCGGAATATACAGAAAGGAATTGACACATCCCACACCCCTACTGACATTCACATGTTTGGTTGTAAAGTGTCTATAGTAGATACGTATAGTGAATCAATGCTAAAATTAACCTCATGGGACATGAAAATAAATCTAAAACATCCAAGAGTTGTTGAACTGAGAAACTCATATTGTGAATTTTCACCTGCCACTGACAGATTGTGTTGTTGGTATCTCTGTATACAAGAGGGGCATATTATGAATTTATTGAGTATCTGCACAATAGTAGTGTAAATATTGATCAGGTGGAGCATTGAATCAACACCTGTGCTCCCCTTGTATCAAAGTGTGTAAGTGTTGAGCCTGTAACTATAAAATCAGTGGAGGCTATGATAAGAACTACTGATTGACTATACAATATTTTACAGCATTATACAAAATACATTAAAGCACTAACAAAACATTTTTAAGAAGAGATTGCATAAATACAGAATGATTTTATTTTAATAAGACCAACTCAAAACTGTACGATATTGACAGCAGCAGAAGTACATAATATGAAGTTAATGTTATGTATTTGTAATATTTACAGCATATAGGGACTAGCAGCAACAGGTGAAGAACCACACAAATATGCACAAACACCCATAATATATACAATTCTTTTACAAGCACACACAGTGTGCAGTTGTGTACATGGTACTCATAATTGTATACAGTTCACACACACACACTCACACACACACACACACACACACACACACACACACACACTTTAGCAAATAGTGCTTGAAGAGCTCAGTTTCCATCTGCACTAGTGAAGCATTTGTCGTCAAGATGTGACAGACCTACTTTCAGTTGCAGTGCGGTATATACTTCAAGCCTTACGACTGAAAGACTACTTGTTGCACCATATGAAGAGATTTGTCATCAGAAAACATATACTCCTTATAGTTTTTGATTTTGAGCGCCTGTGAGGCTGCACAATGCACATCGTTACCTGGTCTCAGGGTGGCATCTGGATCTAAATGGTATGTACAGATCATCGATCTGAGACCTATAAACTCCACAATCTGCAAGCTATTCACCTTGTCATTCATCAGGCCAATAACCTTCTTGTTCTAAGGTGTTATACCGTAAGGATTATCAGCTGCAAATCTAGGCCTTTCGAGAAACTTGACGCCAGTGAAGTTTGATTTTGCCAACTTGTAAACAGACTGGTATAGACAGGCTTTGTGAACTCCAATGAAACCTTAGCCATCTCCATAGCCACTAGTCCTTCCATGAAGATTGTGGCCCACGAAAATCTGTCTTAGTAATGTAATCTCTTGCACCATAATGCCCATCCCAACTGTAAGCTAAATGCATATCGGACATTCTCCATGGCTTAGCTAAAAAATTATTCATTAATTTATAAAAATCTTTACAAATCACACATCGTTTGAGCCCTCTGTTCAGTTTTTAAATCAATATACTCCTTCAAGCAGGGACGCCACTTGGAGGAGATGTCGTGGGTGGATCTAAGAAGTCGCATCACCAACCTCAGTCGCTGCTGGAGGTTTGTATAGCGTAGAATGTGTCGTTGCTTATTTCCCAGTGTTGTCATCAGCTTGCGGACGGAGCCATTTCGTGGGAACAGGCGTGCCCAGTGCTATGCTTGTCACGCAAATCACTGAAATATTCCAGGGCTGCCTCCAGAATGTATCCCCTAGCAGCATCAGCAGCCACACTGAGGATCTTACCCTTCAATTCGGCGATTTCATCTTAGGACAGCCATTGGAATCCACCAAATGGCAGAGTTTGTTGCATGGCCTCAGATCATCAGATCCTGTACTCTTGCTCACTCAGTTGAGGTTTATTCACCTTGGCATACCTATGGACATACTGACAAAGTGCGTTGCGAATCTCAATTTCGAAAAAAGAAACATATCAACATTGGTCAACAGTTCCAGTTTGACACATGTCTTTTTTAATATTGCTTTCCACGAAAGTCCCAGCATGATGTAATAGATGGCAGGATCGAGATTGCATGTGCCCAGGGATAAACTCCAGAATTTCTCAGAAAAATCTGTGAGCATGTGCACATCTGTCTCCATGTACAATTTAGCGAACCCCACATAAATCAGTGATGCTGAACTTCTGGCAAACAATTGCCACATGCCTACGTTTCTCGTCTGTTATCGCAGTGTCTGTGAGTTTGCTGGCGAATGTGGTCATATTGGGCATATTAGTTTTGCCGAGTCTCTCCATCAAATTCATATGGAAAGACGCCCTTCTTTTTAGCAAGCTGAAACTTTGCATCGTTGGGAAATTCAGCCCAAGTGATTAGCCTGTCCTCATGTCGCACCACCTCAGCAAGTTTTTGAAGAGGTGCCTGTATAAACCTTAGCGAATCTAGGAAGCGGAGCGATATTCTTGGCGTCATTCGCTTAGTAAATGAACTGTGCTTTTCTACATTGTCAGGTATGATACTGACCTTATCATTCTCCAACCCGAAAGCACTCAAACGCTCAACAAGAAAGTGAGCATCACCCCCCACAAATTATGACAGAAGTCGGGTATGTATTGTGAGAGTTGTACTTCAAACTGCATGCTTTGTGAGCTGCATTGTGGAACTTTATTCTTAGATGACAGTGGTCCCTATGAGAAGTTCCCGCTTTTCTATCCAAAGACAGGTCACAAATGACATTTAACTGCCTGGTTGTATGAAGCATCATTTCCCTGTGATCCGGTAACCATGAAGTTTATGCTTAAAGGCCATTAACATCCCAAGCATGTTTTTCGAGCTCAGAGAGCAACCATCTCACAGGATTATCACCTGACATATGAGTCAAATATTTTGCGACTGGAATAATATTAGCATACAACCCGAAATGCTGCTGTATACAGTATGTGTCGTTCCGTGAAAGTGGTGTGAGGGGCATTGGGATCAACTTCACAGTGCGCCAGAGGAACTAATAAGTGTTCAGAATCGGCATACGCAACAAAGGGACTCATTCCTGGTAGCGAGCGTTCTTAAACATTAAAACGTTTTTCTCCTTCGTGGGCATTTTCACACGCACTAGTTCCCGGCTTGAGCAATCAAGCAGATGTCTTTCTAAGTACTCAGATTTTGTAAAAGAGTTGAGGCAGCTTTGGCATAAGTGCCTTGCCTCAATCTTTTTCGACATTTAGGCGGAAAGCAGGCGGAACATGTTTTTGATCCAGATGCAGTGTTGCTTCTTGACTTCTGGGAATAGCAATAGATGTACGTGTTTAGAATACCGAAAGGCTGCAATGGAAAAGTACAGAGGTCAAACTACTTTATGCTTCACATCTTCTGGATTGCTTTTCTTCCCATCTACAAACATACCGTAAACATGAAGCTAGTAATTAAGGTTCTGCCTCTCGAACTTTTAGCAGGTTTGGAGCTGTGACAGGGAATGAGATGCCTTCAAAGTCATAATGTCTGCATATGTTATGTGTGTTTTACGTATCTATAAGATCTGCATTTTTGAGGTAATTTCTATCACAAGCCAGAAGTGACCATGTGAAGCAGTATTCATCCTTCTCATCTAGATTCAGGACATTAAAGCATCACTGATTAGTAGCAATATCATCTGGAAGAGGGATGAAACTGGACCTCCCAATTAACTGAATAAAAATGTGTGAGTATACATCGAAATAGAGTACCCAGCTGAGTGCCTCACCACAGTCTCTTCTATTCGTATTGGAAAAATATTTCAGGACGACTGCTGTCAGCAAATGTTCCACACCACTGTGTAGTTGACATTCCCGCAATATCGTGCCATTATTCCTCAAAAGTTTGACGATGCTTTTCTCTGCAACATCGTTTCTGCCTTCTTTAGGGAAGTGCAACAGCTCACAGTAGAGAACTGCTTTGCATATGGTGGTGGGATACCATTGGGCATTGGTGATTTCAGGGAGATCCCTTTCCACTTTCCACCACTGTTTGACAGGCATGAAGGAAGGTAGCCGGATCTCGAAATCCAGCATTGATATTGTGTGTGGCATGGTAAGTTCTTACCCTAGAAAGCAGCAGCAACCACAGAGTACTCTAACGTGGCTGTGTTGTTTTACCTAGTGTTGGTGGATCAGATGGGCTCTGGGGCTCCTACATGCAGGGTGGGGTGACGATGATGACGTTAATGGTATGACGCTGCTACCGTTAGACTGGGGCATTAGCCTTGTGACCTCTGATGAGGTGACGCAGACGTCGAGAGCATCGTTCTGCAACCTATAGGCTGGGGCCGGTAACCTAACGGCCTCGGACGAGGTGACACAGGCGCTGATGGCTCTGCCCTGCTACTGCTAGGCTGAGGTGGTAGTCTGACGGCACCGCACGACGTGACGTAGACATTGACAGTACTGCGCTGCTTCCGCGAGACCGACGTGAAGCAGGGGTCGGCGGCTGTATCGATGAAGGGTCCAGAGTCGGTGTTATGAGCTCACCTCTGGAAGTTTCCAGTACTCCTTCTGCAATAGAAGAAAAAGAGATATTGATTTAGCATGTTAATTGGAAGGGGTGGCCGCATGCCCTTCCTGCCGCCATTCCGTACCCCCCAGGACAGAATCAGAGTACCCCATCTGTCTGCGTCTAGTGTAAATCATGGAAAAGCGCGGATGTGTGTCAAATGTCTGTGAATCGTGTAACTGAGGCGGGAGGTGAGGACCAGCCCGGTATTCACCTAGAGGGATGTGGAAAACCGCTTAAAAACTACATCCAGGCTGTTCGGCACACTGGCCCTCGTCGTTAATCCGGCGGATTTGATCCGTGGCCGGCGCGCCTACCCGAGTCGGGCTAACCTGGTGGGTCAAACAACAGACATGTACATCCAACAATAATTATTAATTTACGATTAGTTCAGTCATATGAAGGGATGGTCTGTAGTGAATACTTAGAAGAAGAGCTTCTTAGCCGAGAATGCTGTAAAAAACTTTATTGAAGATAACCGGTTTTGGTAAACCTAAGTTACCAGCTTCAGATCTGTAATAAAATTACAAGAAGACCTACAAGTGTATAGATACTTGTACTGTGAGAGAGGAAACTATTATCTTTTACTGTATCAAGCGATATGTTGCTGTTCAATGACAGTAACAAATATACATGACACTCCTGTGGCAATGGATCAGAGTTAAGTACTTCATCATGTTCTAGTTATAATAAAGGGATGTTACGATATAATATTATAGTATCAACTCGGCCTCTTCCAGAAGTCATCTAAGAACCCACCTCTTTGCTGACAGGTGTTTTTTCTTCCAACCCGACAGTAACAGTTGTAGGATCGTTCAAGAAAATTTTACGATCAGTAGTACTAAAATACCCGAATCACACAGTATTACTTGGAGGCGACTCTAACCTATTCAGTATAGATTGGGCCATCTACATGTTCACTGCAGGTGGTACAACCATACAGTCTAATGAAGTACTTTTGAACACGTTTTCCGCACTGTCTTGAACAACTAGCTCGACAGCCCACACGCAATGGAGGTATTTTAGACCTTGTGGATACAAACACGAGCCAACGGTTTTGCTGCAGTGTTAACACTGGTTCCCGTCAAATCACCAAAGTTAAGCGCTGTCGGGCTGGGATAGCACTTGGATGGGTGACCAATCCGGTCTGCCGAGTGCTGTTGGCAAGTGGGGTGCACTCAGCACTTGTGAGGCAAACAGGAGCTACTTCATTGAGAATGTGGCGGCTCAAGTCTCGTAAAGTGACATACGGCTGGGAGAACGGTGTGCTGACCACATGTTCCTCCATATCCGCGTCCAGTGACGCCTGTGGTCTGAGGATGACACGGCGGCCGGTCGGTACCGTTGGATCTTCCAAGGCCTGTTCGGGCGGAATTTAGTTAGTTTTAGTATTAGCTACAAACGCGCCCGACCTTATCGACAGTGTTAGTATAGTGACAGGGATTAGCAATCATGCTGTCATCATAGTGACAATGTATACTGAAGTTAATAAATCCATCAAGAAGGCTGTGAGAGTATTTATGCTAGAAGAAGCTGATAAACAGTTGTTAGCATCCCACTTAGACGATGAATGGACATACTTAGTTCCAATACGGCGGACGAAGCGAAATCATGGGCATGTTTCAACTGATTATTAATCGTTCTCTGGAGATCTATGTGCTAAGTCAGTGATTCAAGGATGGAAGAGAGCCTCCGTGGTTTAATAATGATATTCGGAAAATGATGAGGGAAAAGAAATTTTTGCACTCTCGGTTCAAAAAAGGACGCGCAAATGTTGACAGACAAAAATTAGTAGAAATTAGTGCGACCATAAGAAGATCAATGTGCGAACCATACAACAACCGTCTTATCTGAGCGAAGGATCTCGCCGAGGACCCCTAAAAATTCTGGCTATATGTAAAAGCACCACACGGGTCAGTTCCTCGTAGAACAGACTGGTGTGGCAGTAGAAGACAGCAAAAGGGAAACCGATATCTTAAATTTGTCGTTTAAGAAATCATTCACGCAGGAGGATCGTACAAATGAACTGTTGTATGACTGTCGCACAGATTCCTGCAAGGAGGACATAGAAGTAGGTATTCCTGGCGTAGAGAACCAGTTGGAAGAGTTGAAAACAAATAAGTCGTCAATTCCAAATGAAATACCAGTTCCGTTTTCTAGAGCGTACTCTGCAGCATTGCCATCTTACCTTATCGCGAATCTCTGTCCCATGGGAAAAGAGCCAAGCGACTGGAAGAAAGCACAAGTAATTCCTGTACACAAGAAAGGTAAAATAAAGGACCCGCATAATTACAGACCGCATAATTACGGTTTTCTGCAGAATTCTTGAACACATTCCGACGTCGAATGTAAAAAAACTCCTTGAGATATTAAAGCTTTTGTCCACATATCAACACGGATTTCGAAGGAATCGCTCGTGTGAAACAGCTTGTCGTTTTCTCACATGATATCCTACAAACCATGGATGGAGGGCAACTGCCACATTCTGTATTCCTAGATTTCCGGAAAGCGCTTGAAATGGTGCGCCACTCCAATCTGTTGACGATGCATATGGATTAGGTTCCTGATAATGTGAGTGGTTTGGAGACTTTTTAAGTAAGTGCCCCAGGGTAGTGTGGCAGGACCTCTGTTATTCTCTATATACAGCACATAAATGATCTTGCGGACAGGATGAACAGCAATCGAAGGCTGTTTGCTGATGATGTTGTGGTGTATGGGAAGTTGTCGGCCTTTTGTGACTGTAAGAGAATACAAGCTGACTTAGACAGAATTTCTAGTTGAAGTGGTGAGTGGCAGCTTGTTCTGCATGTAGAAAAATGTAAGCTAGTGCAGGTGAGTAGGAAAATCAGTACTCGTCGCAGCGATTAAATATCTAGGCTTGACGAAACAAAGTGAGATGAAATAAAATGAGCATGTCGGGTTAGTAGTCGGGAAGGTGAATGTTCGACCTAATCTTATTGGGGGTATTTTAGGAAAGTGTAGCTCATTTATAAAGCAGACGGCATATAGGACGCTAGTGCAACCCACCCGTAAATACTGCTCGAGTGTTAGCACCCCCAACAGGTCGGATTAAAGGAAGACATCGAAGCAATTCAAGGGCGTGCTGAATTATTGTTAGATTCGATCAACACGCAAGTATTACGGAAATGCTTCTTGAATTCAAATGGAAATCTCTCGAGGAACACTAATGAGAAAATTTAGAGAACCAGCATCTGAAGCTAACTGCAACATACATTTTGCGAAAGTACCTTGAAGATAAGGTATGAGAAATTAGGCCTCATACGGAGGCATATTAGGCAGTCCTTTTCCCCTTCTCTATTTTCGAGTGGAACAGAAAGGGAATGGCTAGTAACGGTATGTAACACACTCTGCCATGATCGGTATGGTGGCTTGCGAGGTATGTATGTAGGTGTAGAGGTATAAACATTTAATGCTCCATTTCAAGACTTGGATCCAGCTGGGTGATCATCAGTTCGAACAGATACTATGAGATCAAGTTGTCGCTATAAGATGTAGATGCAAAATGTTGACATAAAAGTATCATGAAACACAGTTTGTGCTGATTCCTGAGCTTTGGCAAATTTTAAATGCATTGTTCTGGATTGTTGACTCTAAAGCCTTCACGCCGATTTCCTTACCAGGAGCTAGACGTCTAATAATAGCACGGATTAAAGATTCTACAGGCGATGCACCACAGTTTACAGGAAAAATTACACTTGCGCACTAAATCTTGCAAGTCAGCAGCCCCTCCTGCATAAGCCTGCTTGCATTGCTTAACACACTGATGAAGTCTGAGCCTAGCTGCAATTATAGGTAAGTTGTGACTGTAATAGCCAGTCAGAAAATCACAAACATCAGACAAGTTCAAACTACTAGGGTCTGATAGAGTGCATTTTTATGCACCACTTCGTATAACTTGTTAATAGAAGGCAGTAAGTGTCGACTCTGACATTCAGGGTCAGTTATTTGATTTGCCTTGCGATGAAAAAAAAAAAAATTAAAAAAATAGGCCTCCCAGCTCTTGTTTGCCTCATTGAAGCAAGTGAGTGGTTGAGGAAAAGGCAATGATTCTGTAGATGCAGAATGCTGTTGGCTTTGCAGTAGTCGTAACGGAAATTCTTGTTGTTGCTCTTGTTGTTTTTATTGTTGCTGTTGGAATTTATGTTGCTTTTCTTGCTGTTGCCACAGTTATATTGTTTCAGCTGCAACTGCTGCTGCCACAATATCCCGTAGCGAATAGGTGCATGATGAGAAAGTTCTCGTCGCCACTTTCATATCCTAATCGCCTTAGGTAGAACACAGTTTAACATAACTATCCCTGATGGTGTTGTAGAGGCTAGAGGAACAAACAGGCACTTCCTGTGATGGATGACAATGGAATTCACAAAGTGAACGCCTAGCAAGGAGTTAAGTTCAGAGCACTGCAAAAGTAAGTCGTTGAAGCATGTACAGACAGTCCAGTGAGCAATCCAAATTGAAAAACATAAACACAGGTAAAATCAATCACTCTACTACCAATGACATGTAAGAAGGCTTTAGACAAGAGCTAGACTAATGCGGGGCATAGTGTTTACAGGTATGCTCATGTCAGTGGAATGTGAAATGGGTACAGTGGTGGCAACCTCAGTGACATGTAACTGTGGCTGTGTTAAGAAACCTAAGTGTCTCTGACCTTTCCTCCATATCAGTGATGCATGCTGGACAGGGAATCCAATTCACTGTCGAATACTAAATTAATGTTGCATTTTGGAAATAAAATTCACTGTTCTTTCAGATAATAACTTCTAGCTTTGGTCTCATTTAGACAATCATGTCAATCCTTCACCGTTTGTAGATCGTCGTCTGCATCATGTAAAGGTTTAATATTCTGTAACAATTGATGGGCGAACTTTCTTCCTGTGGTAAAATTTATCATTATATCTTTCTGCATAGGATAGGCTATGTTCAGCAACACTACATCTCTAGAAACACGCAACAATGCATCAGTTGCAAAGTTAATCTGTTTGAGCAGATACCTTATTCAAAGTCGAAGTCTTGTAACGTTATTGTCCAGTCCGTAAGATGGTTGTGTGTAAGATGACAGCTCATTAGAAAAGGTAATGCTCTTTTGGTCAGAGAACTGGATTACAGTAGTGACTATCTGACCTTTCAATTATATTTTGTGGCACCATTGCTTTAATTTCAAGGTCTACACTTGTGTCATGTGAAGTCATCCATATGAGTACTAAAATAAATCCGCTAAATTTCAGTTACACCATAAATCACACGAATCTAGAGGCCATGATTACGACTTAGTGCTTAGGAATTACAATTATGAAAA
Source organism: Schistocerca serialis cubense (assembly GCF_023864345.2). Classification (NCBI taxonomy): domain Eukaryota; kingdom Metazoa; phylum Arthropoda; class Insecta; order Orthoptera; family Acrididae; genus Schistocerca; species Schistocerca serialis. Next base: position 505,838,679 of record NC_064644.1, on the reverse strand, counting down.
ACTTAACTTGAAATGATCACAATTATAATTTTGTGGGGAAAGCAAACGAAGACTGCGCGTTATTGCCAGAACACATAGAAAATGCAACTAGTCTACTGAGTAGACTGCCTGCACTACACTGGTTCATTTTCTTATGCAGTACTGCTGTGTGTTTTAGGATCTGTATCAGATAGTATTGATCGAGGACACTGAAAAAGTTCAAAGAAGGGCAGCTCGTTTTGCATTATCGCAAAACGAGGAGAGTACAAGATGGGCACGATACATGAATTGGGGTGGCAATTATTAAAACAAAGGAATTTATCGTTGCAGCAGGATCTTCTTGGAGAAATTTCAATCACCAAATTTCTCCTCCAAATGCAAAGTATGTTTTTGACGCCTGTCTACATAGGGTGAGGTAATCATCATAATAAAATAACAGCAAAGCTCGCATGGAAAGGGTCAATTGTTCGTTCTTCTTGCACACTGTTTGAGAATGGAATGGTAGAGAAACAGCTTGAAAGTGGCTCTTGTGAACTGCAGAGTGATCGTGTAGATGTGGATGCTTTCGCTGTGTAATGCCTTGTACTCTTTTACCTTCAATTCACGCTTAGAGCCAATCAATTCTGGCGATTTAGAAAAACCTTAGGAGTGTGATGAAGTACTTCATGTAACTCTTCTCACGTACCTTACGAGAAATCAGACGTCTCTTGAATTCTCTTATGAATTTGACAAAGAACATTTTCAGTCTTTTTTCGTTTTGAGTGCCTCCTTTTTCTCTAATGTAATACTATCTTTGAAGCATTGGAGTTCACTATGCACACTACTCCAAATGAAATTTTGATAGTTGCTGATTGTGTATCTGTTATAAAGTTGATGACAATAAGTAACTGCTCTATAATTATGCTATAAATAAAATAAAACAATGCATTCATTGTAACAGAAAAGGAAAACTCGTAGAGATGACACAGGTAAAAGTACACTGTGGAGTCATGTGCAATGAAAAAGTCGATGTACATGCAAAAAATCAATAGCAACAGTGATTCATTTAAATATAAAATTACCATGTACAGAACTTCATAAAATTCTTAAACCTAAAACTAATTTTCTTTCGATAAAGACAGGAACTTACCAAGCCAATTAAGGGGGCATTTACCATGCAGCAGTTCAAGACAAGATTCTGTGGAAATCTTGGTTCCAGAAAACAAAATTTTCTTGTCCTCTATGAAGGATACAACAAGAGGAACTAATGAAGAATCTGCTACAGAAAAGTGTACCTCTCCCTGCGTCCAGTAGCACCCTTTTGGAAACAGGGGCAGTTGCCACTTATCACCTAGTAGTAAAATACCTTGAAAAAGTTGTTCACAACAAGAAAAGGACCTGTATAAAAACATAGAAAAGAAGGACACTTCAATGAATGAATATAAGAGTGTAGTGTGTCCAATTTTTATTACTAACATAAAACTTAAATCTACACTCTCATTGTTATTATATACATTGTTCAGCACCTTGATGAAGTTTGATATTCTCAGTGTGTATTTATGTAAATGTGTACATGGAAGATGATGTATGGAAAAAGGTAAAAAAAAAACAAATAAAGAACCAATAATAATAATACAAAGTAACATTTATCTTAGCCACAGTCCCTCTTCACCCACTTTAATACATCATCAATTCATGCACTTGGTGCTCATCTCTTCCTTACTGACATATTCTCTAAATGCAACTCCCATTCCCTCATCACCATTCTAAGTATATAACTTGTCTGCAGAAAAACTCGATTTACATCTATTTGCTGTGATCCAGGTAGCCCCAAAATACACCCAATGGATACTGTCTGTCTGAGCTACCCGGAAACTTTGCTTGTATTCTTTGTCATTGATTGAAGACTTCAATAATATATCATTCTTAATCAATTTCATTCTGTTTTGCCACAGCACTGACAACATATACACTACTCACAGGAAAAGATGGAATCTGTGTAATTTCACTTAACTGTAGATAAAGTTTATTTGATAGTGCACATACACGATTACCTCTGCCAAGAAACCCATCAACATTAATACCACACCACAAACAGTGATTTTGATAATGTGCAGTAATAGAATTATTCACCCAAACAGAGTTGCAACTAATGAAATAAAAAATTTTGCAGAAGAACTAAAAAAAAAACTTTATGCTAATGTATTTGGGTTTTATTGGTGCAGACAGCGCATATGAGGTAAAACACCATTCTGGATATTTTAGTGACAATGATTACAAAATTTATTACGTTGTCTTTGAAAAATGGCAGTATTTCAACTTTCGTAGCTGAACAATTTTATATCTGTGCAGTTGCGGCGTTGTACTGGTGAAACTCATTGTTTTTTCTGTGTTACTTGCAGCATAAATAGCATCTTTATTTTGAAAAACGCATGTCAAAATAAATTATGGTTATTAAAAAACAAGTTTGCACTATTCCTGGACAATTACATGAAACTTGTACTTTCATTACACACATTTTCAGTCCTTAATAAGACAAACATGCAAATCCATGTTTGTCTGGTAGTTGCTAACAGAAATTCTGTTGTTCAGCTGGGACGTACTGACACATATAAGGCAAGGCTTTCTTCTTGGTGGTTTTTATTTGTAAAAGTTTATCACAGAAGATAGAGAAAATTGGAAAGTTATCTGGTGGCAGATTTCTTTTCCCAGTGCCTCTCAGCTTCCTTTTGAAGCTCTGAGAAACCCACAGTTGCGAAATGTTACAATTTTTTCTTCTCCTCAGTGAAGCAGGGTCGTCATATGAAATTCGGAAATGAACATACTCAGATCTTTTGAATTAGGTACTATGATATAGTGCACTAACATCCCTGAAGTCCTGTGGTTCCATCTTGCAGGCAAGGAATTCGTTGTCTTTGGCGTTGGCAATGATTAGGATCCATTTGTGTGGGTGCTATATGTGAGCCTATCTTCTGTTCCTCTCCATAAAGCCAAACCCTTATCACAAGGTAGGAACTATGTCCTTTTATGAGGAATTTCTGGCCTACAGCAGTGAAATATTTATAGACAATGAGATTTTGGAAAAGGAAATCATCCACCCGTCGTTATTGTGCCCAATGCAACAGTCAGGACAGATTATCACATTTAGAAACTCACCATCAGTGAGTGGAATGAAATTTGTGAGAACATGCTTCAGAATACATGAACTTGTGTTTGCTACCCCTCTCCTGACAGCGCTTTTATGCCCAAAATCATGATAGCAGTGCTTCTACTAGCATTATGTAATATTAGGGTGTACCAGCAGTGCTGCCATTGATAGAATACAGGAGAATGATTCAACTGTGGACAGAAGAGCAAGCCTACCTGTCGAAAATCGAGATGCACAGGTACATTATTACCTACAGTTTTGCTTTCTCCGGGATCAGCAACAAGTGTTTTGTATGCTGCTTCAGCCCTTTCATGGCAAATTACGTTTTACATTTTAGATTTTTAATTCTTTTGGCAAGATCTGCAATACCTATCTAAATAAAGAGTTTGTTGCAACATGAACACATATCTGAACATGACACAACAAATTTTAATTTAAAATCCCTCCTGACGTATTTGTGTTGATATTTAGTTCAGGATACTTCTCTTGGGAAAGAAGAAACATGTTGCGGGTGATCAAATCTGAACTTAAATAGCAACTAATACTTTTACACCTTGAGTAGTATCTTTACTACTTTGGAAGCAATTCACGTATTCCTTCGCTAAGTCTCTGTCACTGTCCGAATTTCTGAGGGGCCTGACGGAATGCATTCCTATTTTATATTTGAGAGGCGAATTGCTCATTAATTTGTCGATCAAAATTTGCACTCTGCATAGTCTAATACACAGAACACTGCTTTGTGCCTCTTGACGAATGTGTACTGTATTTCACAAGTTTCTAAAGGCAAATGATACATATACTTGAACAATGACGACAGGACACACTCTTATCTGTTGTTTGTCCCTTCATATTAGGTACCTCAGTCCAATGGAAAGTCGAAAATTGGATCTGCTTCTCATGTTCAAGTGCGTAAGATCTCCAAAACAGCTGCACTTTATGATTTTCCGATAAATCTCCGCATAAAAACTGCCAGGGGAAAATTACATCCTAGAAACAAACGAAATTCCATCAGAAATATTTTGAATATGTCTACATAACGTGAGATATTCAGGCTCACGTTCGAGTTAATATCATATGAAAAATAGAAATTGTTTTCAAAAGATTCGCCAGCCACTGTGGCATAGCGGTTCTAGGCGCTTCAGTCCGGAACCGCGCCGCTGCTACGGTCGCGGGTTCGAAACCTGCCTCGGGCTTAGAAGTGTGTGATTCCCTTAGGTTAGTTAGGTTTAAGTAGTTCTACATCTATGGGACTGGTGACCTCAGATGTTAAGTTCCATTGTGCTTAGAGCCATTTGAACCATTTTAATGACCCATACAAAACTTCAATTAGTTTGACTGTGAAGGTTTTGTAGGTATGCATTAATCATTTGTTCCTCAATCCAGCGATCTGTCCTGAGTTCATCTGTCAATGATTGGCTAATAACTATCATGATAAGGATTATAGACTTCATTAACTAATTTTCAGTTGGTGCTTGGCAGAACACGTTAATAATACTAAAAGGAATATCACATCCTAATGTTCTGTGATCCTTTTTAATATTATTATTACTGCAAGCTAACACTTGTGTGTGGCAATAGCTTGATCCAATTAAAAGTTTGTTTTATTACTGTTTAATTACACAGTGATGTAGCCCATATAATGTTAATTTATTTTATTGTAGTTTAATTAAACTAAGATTAAACTGTAATTTACTGTGTTTACTTTGCTGTGCGTGTTGGGGCTTAAGGGCGCTCAACGTCGAGGGCATCAGCGCCCATTTACTTTGCTAACATAAAGACAGCTATTCTTCGTATGTGAGCAAAGTGCGCCATGCACCCACTCGTGTTATGAGAAACAGCGCTCCCATTCGAGGGTTAAATGCCTCACACATGTATCAGTGCTCTGGACAGATTTCAGGAAAAATATTTCAAAATCGTTTTGTGACAATAATTGGAGTATGCCTTGAACTGGTCTGAACTTCTGAAGCTTTTGAAATTTAGACTGTGATCCCTAATAAGCTCACATGAGGAAGCAGTTAGTTTGCTCCTCCATTCATTGAATACTGTGTTAATATCAGTTTTCATACTATCACTATCAAATTCGCTGTACTATCAGCACAGTTGCATCACACTTCGCTAATGCCATTAAATTATGTTTCAAGCTTTTTATAATGAGCTTGCACACCATGAAGCATTTTTGTTACTGTACTTACATTGTGTATATTTGGTTTGCAATAACCATTCTAAAATAAGAGGTTTCAGTTGCAGATTTTTGACACTGAATCTTGAGGGTTTTTTTAATACTGCTGTGATTTTGACCACTACATTATTGAATTTACTCTAGGTCAGCCAAGACCAATTATTTGTGTGTGTTGGATGGTGTTCCATACAATTTATTTAAATTGATATATTTAAAAATATATTTAAATATATTTAAAAATATCTCTAATTGTGCCATAAAACCGCTGGTGTACATTGTTCTCATATCCTTTTCAACTGTAAATTCTCCAAGTTCTCCATTCACAAAAGAGGACAATGATAATGTTGATAGGTATTGCCAGTTTCCCAATTCAGTGTTTTCTAAAAAATAATTGAAAAAGTTTCCTTTTTAGTCCTATATGTCTTTGTGGAGGCTCTCTATAAAGCAGTGATTGAAAGAGAACATGCTTTTCGTATTTTCTTACTCCTTTCACAAGTACATCTACATCTACATAGATACTCCACAAGCCACCATACAGTGCATGGCGGAGGGTACCCTGCCCCTCTACTTGTCACTTCGCCTCCTGTTCCACTCGCAAATAGAGCGAGGGAAAAACGACTATCTGTATGCCTCTATATGAGCCCTAATGTCTCGTATCTTATCTTCATGGTCCTTACACACGATGTATGTTGGCGGCAGTAAATTCGTTCGGTACTCAGCTTCGAGCGCCAGTTCTCTAAATTTTCCCAATCGTGTTTCTCGAAAAGAAAGTCACCTTCCTTCCAAGGATTTCCATTTGACTTCCCAAAGCAACTTCATAACACTTAAGTGTTATTAGAACCTACCAGTAACAAATCTAACAGCCCTCCTCTGAACTGCTTTGATGTCTTCCTTCAGTCTGACCTTGTATGGATCCCAAAAACTATAGCAGTTCTCAAGAATAGGTCGCCCCAGCGTCCTATATGCGTTCTCCTTTACACATGAACCACTCTTTCCTAAAATTATCCCAATATTTCATCAAAATATACAAGGTATTAGAGATAAAGTTAGTGAACTGCTTATAGATGTTGACTCTGAAATTATTGGTATATCTGAACACTTCTTAAATAAGGAGATAATTCAGAGGCTTCCTTTACCAGGATACAGGTTGGCTGGCAGCTTTTCTAGGAGCTCTTTTCGGTGTGGGGGAGTAGCCATGTATGTGAAAAACGGTATCCCATTTGAGTCAATTGATGTTTCAAAGGTGTTTGAATGTTGTGCAGGTGTGGTTAAATTTAGTGGAGCTAAACTTCTTACTGTTGTTATTTATAGATCCCCAGACTTCGATTTCACAACATTTTTGCTAAAGCTAGAGGAGGTTCTTGGTTCACTTTATAGGAAATACAAAAAGTTAGTTATATGTGGTGACTTCAATATTAATTGTATAAGTGATTGTGCAAGGAAAAGGATGCTGGTAGACCTCCTTAATTCATATAATCTTATGCAAACCGTATTCTTTCCAACGAGAGTGCAAGGGAACAGTAGAACAACCATAGACAATATTTTTGTTCATTCGTCATTATTAGAAGGGCATTCTGTTAGCAAAAAGGTGAATGGCCTTTCAGATCATGATGCACAAATTTTAAGTCTAAAAGATTTTTGTGCTGCAACACATGTTAAATATAGTTACCAACTTTTTAGGAAAGCTGATCCAGTTGCTGTACAGACTTTTGTAAACCTTATCAAGGAACAAGAGTGGCAAGATGTTTATAGTGCTGATACAGTAGACGATAAATATAATGCTTTCCTCAAGACTTTTCTCGTGCTCTTTGAAAGTTGCTTTCCGTTAGAACGTTCAAAACAGGGTACTAGCACAAACAGGCAGCCTGGGTGGCTGACTAAAGGGATAAGAATATCTTGTAGAACAAAGTGGCAATTATATCAAAACGTTAGAAACAGTCAAAATCTAAATGCAGCAGCCCATTACAAACAGTATTGTAAGGTGCTTAAAAAAGTTATTAGGAAGGCAAAAAGTATGTGGTATGCAGATAGAATAGCTAAGTCTCAGCATAAAATTAAAACCATATGGTCAGTCGTAAAGGAAGTGGCTGGTCTGCAGAGACAGGTCGAGAATATAGAATCAGTGCGTAGTGGGGATGTCCGTGTTACTGATAAGTCACATATATGTACAGTACTTAATAATCACTTTCTGAATATAGCAGGTGAACTAAATAGAAACCTAGCCCAACAGGGAATCATATAGCGCTCTTAGAAAAAAAGTGTTCCGAGACTGTTACCTGAAATGCTCCTCCATGATACTGACAAGAGGGAGATTGAGTTAATAATTAAATCAGTAAAGACCAAGAACTCTCATGGATATGACGGGGTATCTAGCAGAATACTGAAGTATTGTTCCACGTATGTTAGCTCAGTACTTAGCCATATCTGTAACTTTTCCTTTAGGAGTGGTCGGTTTCCTGACCGATTAAAGTACTCGGTAGTGAAGCCACTTTATAAAAAGGGAGACAGGGATAATGTTGACAATTATAGACCTATTTCTATGCCATCGGTGTTTGCTAAAGTTATCGAGAGGGTTGTATATACAAGGTTACTGCAGCATTTAAATTCACATAATTTGCTGTCAAATGTACAGTTTGGTTTTAGAAATGGCTTAACAACTGAAAATGCTATAGTCTCTTTTCTCTGTGAGGTTTTGGATGGATTAAATAAAAGGTTGCGAACGTTAGGTGTTTTCTTTGATTTAACGAAGGCTTTTGACTGTGTTGACCACAAAATATTACTGCGGAAGTTGGAACATTATGGAGTAAGGGGAGTAGCTTACAATTGGTTCGCCTCCTACTTTAAGAACAGAAAGCAGAAGGTAATCCTCCGCAATATTGAGAGTGGTAATGATGTTCAGTCCCAATGGGGCACTGTTAAATGGGGCATTCCCCAAGGGTCGGTGCTGGGGCCACTGCTGTTCCTTATTTATGTAAATGATATGCCTTCTAGTATTACAGGTGATTCAAAAATATTTCTGTTTGCTGATGACACCACCTTGGTAGTGAAGGATCTTGTGTGCAATATTGAAACATTATCAAATAATGTAGTTCATGATATAAGTTCGTGGCTTGTGGAAAATAATTTGATGCTAAATCACAGTAAGACTCAGTTTTTACAGTTTCTAACCTACAATTCAACAAGAACTGACATTTTAATCAGACAGAATGGGCATGTTATAAGCGAGACGGAACAGTTCAAGTTCCTAGGCATACGGATAGATAGTAAGCTGTTGTGGAAAGCCCATGTTCAGGATCTTGTTCAGAAACTAAATGCCGCTTTATTTACCATTAGAACAGTATCTGAAATAAGTGACGTTTCAACACGAAAAGTAGTATACTTCGCATATTTTCGTACGCTTATGTCATATGGTATTATTTTTTGGGGTAATTCTTCTGATTCAAAAAGGGTATTTTTGGCTCAAAAACGGGCTGTTCGAGCTATGTATGGTGTAAGTTCGAAAACCTCTTGTCGACCCCTATTCAATAGTCTGGGAATTTTGACATTGCCCTCACAGTATGTATTTTCTTTAATGTCGTTTGTTGTTAGCTATATTAGCTTATTCCCAAGAGTTAGCAGCTTTCACTCAGTTAATACTAGGCAGAAATCAAATCTGCATGTGGAATGCACTTCCTTGACTCTTGTGCAGAAAGGAGTGCAGTATTCTGCTGCATCCATTTTCAATAAGCTACCACAAGAACTCAAAAATCTTAGCAGTAGCCCAAACACTTTTAAGTCTAAACTGAAGAGTTTCCTCATGGCTCACTCCTTCTATTCTGTCGAGGAGCTCCTGGAAGAGATAAAAAATTAAGCAAATTCCAGTGTTACATTCTTGATTTTCTTTATTTAAACTAACGACTTGTCGCCTGAATATGTTTCTTATATTTCATTTTATCTGTTTCTACAATCGTGTTATAATTTCATGTATTGACTCGTTCCATGACCATGGAGACTTCTCCTAAATGTGGTCCCATGGAACAATAAATAAATAAATAAAAAAAATAAAATAAAATAAACTGAAGTCCTTCCCGACCACAGTTCTCACATGCTCATTCCACCTTATATCGCTTTCCAACGTTAGACCCAGATATTTAAACGACTTGACTGTATCAAGCAGGTCACTAGCAATGCTAAAACCGAACATTACAGGTTTCTTCTTATTACTCATTCTCATTAACTTACAGGTTTCCACATTTAGGAACTGTAAATTTTGTCTAAGTCGTCTTGTATCTTCCTACAGTCCTCAACTTTGGCACTTTGTTGTACACCACAGCATCATCAGCAAACAACCACAGACTGCTGCTCACCCTGTCCACCAAATCATTTGGGTATATAGAGAACAACAGCAGTCCTATCACACTTCCCCATAGACTCCTGATGATACCCTTGTCTCTGATGAATACTCACTATTGAGGACAATATACTGGATTCTGTTCTTTAAGAAGTCTTCGAGCCGCTCACATATCTGTGAACTTATTCCATATGCTCGTACCTTCGTTAGCAGCCTGCAATGTGGCGCCATGTCAAATGCTTTCCAGAAATCTAGAAATATGAAATCTGCCTGTTGGCGTTTAGCCATGGTCCTCAGTATATCACGTGAGAAAAGGGCAAGCTGAGTTTTGCATGGGAGATGCCTTCTAAAACCATGCTGATTCATAGACATAAGCTTCTCAGTCTCAAGGAAGTTATTATATTCGAACTGAGAATATGTTCAAGGATTCTGCAGCAAACAGAAATTAGTGATATTGGTCTGTAATTTTGCAGGTCCGTTCTTTTACCTTTCCCAAATACTGGAGTTACCTGAGCTTTTTTCTAGTCGCTTGGGACTTTGTGCTTGGCGAGAGATTCACGCTAAATGCAAGCTAGGTAAGGGGCCAGTGCTATAGAGTACTGTTTCTAAAATCGAACCAGGATACCACCTGGAGCTGGTGATTTATTTGTTTTCAAGTCTTTCAGTTGTTGCTCTACACCAAATATGCTTATTTGCATGTCGTCCATTTGGGAATCTCTCTGATGGTCAAATGACGATATGTTTATCCAATTCTCCTGTCTGAACGATTTTTTGAACGTGAAATTTAAAACTTTGGCTTTCGTTTTGCCATCTTCAGCTGCCACACCAGACTGGTCAAGGGACTGAATGGAAGCCTTAGACCCGCATAGCGATTTTACATACGAGCAGAATTGTCTCAGGTTCTCTTCCAAATCATTTGCTAAGGTATGACAGTGACAGTTGTACGCTTCATGCATAGATCTTTTCACAGGTGCGCGAATCTCTACTAACCTTCGCTTGTCGTCAGTTGTGCGCCCTCTATAGTGCAACAGCCTCTGCCTCCTTAGCATCATCCGAATTTCGTTACTAAACTATGGTGGGTCTTTTCTATCCTTTATCCACTTAATAGGCACGTAAGTCTCCAGACTACGATTTACAATCTACTTAAGCTTTGCAAATAATTCCTCTACATCCATCATACTGGAGCTAAGTGATGCCAATTCACTGTCTAAGTGAGATGTTAATAACTGTTTACCTGGTATATCTAGCAGAAACACCCTCCTAAGATTCGTGACTGATTTATTAACTTTTGTGATCATAGTTACTACAATGGCGTCATGATCGGTAATCCTCGTTTCTATACTGACATTGTTGATAAGGTCCGGCCTATTTGTAGCTGTAAGATCTAAGATATTTCCATTATATCTGGGCTGCTGAGCTAGCTGCTCAATACAATTTTCAGAAAATGTGTTCAAAAGTATTTTGTATGACTGTCTGTCTGTACCTTTCACAATGAATCCATAGACATCCCAGTCTATACTCGGCAGGTTAAAGTCACCTCCAAATAGTATTGCATGATCTGGGCACTTACACGCTATTGACCATAGACTTTCTTTGAATGACTATAGAACTGTCACATCGGAATCAAGTGGCTCGTCTAAACATCCAACAATTAACTTAGTTTCACCTAAACCTGTTATACGCGACCAGGTGACTTTACTGTCACACTCTACTTCGACCTCAATAGCGATAATATTTTTGTCAACTGCAATGAACACTCCCACTCTTATGGCCTCTAGTCTGTCTTTCTGATATACGTTCTATGACTTGCTAAATGTCTCAGAGCTTTCTTCTTCGGATTTCAGCCACCTCCTGGCCCCAAGAATAATTTGGGGGCGGGAACATTCCTGGAGGGCAGTAAATTCGGGAACTTTATTACGAATACTTCGACAGCTTACTGATAAAATTGTGACAGTCGAAGTGTCTTTACTCTGAACGCCGTTTGACTTTCTTTGCTGTAAACTGACTGGCAAATGTTCATTAGAGCACTTCAAAGTACTGCTTAGCCTAAAAAACCCTTATGTACACTCCACAAGTACTCTGCTACCCGAGTAGCTGCTTCCTTTCAGTAGTGCACCCCTGACCTAGCAAGAGGAGTCCTACAAATCTCCACATGATAATGCAGATCTAGAAATCAGCAGCCCAGGCTGTCACAGGGCTGATGAAGCGTTTGGTTTAGACCCTCTACTCGACTCAAAACCAAAGGACCGCGATCAACTCTGGGATCGATGCTGCAAATGCCAAGCTCTGCTTGCACCCTGCCCGTGAGGCCAGCAGTCTTCACCACTTCCGCCAGCCACCTTTACAAACTGAAGATTGCCTCAGAACCCATGTGACAGGCGTTGTTGGTGCCGACGTGAGCCAAAACTTGCAAACGACTGCACCCTGCACGATCGATAGCCACGGGCAAGGCTGCCTCCACATTTCAGATGAGACTCCCTGGGAAACATACCTAGTGTACATTGGGTTTCTTTCCACCAGAAAATGATTTAGAATGCATAAAAAGCGCTAGGGCTATTTGCAACTTAAAAGAAGCTGATAAAATTTATCATGGCTGTCATATTCAAAAGAAGAAAGGCTAGAGTTAACATCCCAATAACTGCGAGGTTTTAGAGAAGTTCATATTCACAGAATAGCCTAGAAAGATGTCAGGTGTATCACAAACTAGTGGATAAGGTCTTACCCAGAAGAGAAGCAGCGAATGGTGATATTAAGACATGCTGATATTGAAGAAAATATCATTATAACAACAACATATTTACCCAATAAGTTACTGATAATGTAAGGTACATCAGAGCTCTTTAGCTTAAGACTTTTATTACCCATTATTTTCATTGATGATATAAATGACTCAATCAAGAAAAAATTGTTTTCACATGATCTCAGCATTTTAGTTGCAGCTGTGGATAAAAGTTTATGGTATTACTTATAGATTATTTCAGTGTCCCTGATTACTAGCTGATTTCAACAAAATAAGATAATACCAAAAAAGAAGTAATTATTTTTATGAATTTTCACTGTTTCTCACTTTTACATGAACTTGCTAAGATATAAAATCTTGGAAACATGTTACTGAAATCAGTTGGTGATACTAAAGTTCCAGGAATGTTGCTAAAATGCGAGATAAAATTGGATTCTTGTGTGAAAGCTCTTGAAGCAAAGTTTTCAAAATACCCATGTCCCAAGTCAAAGTGCAATGAGAACAGTTTCTGAGTAAACTAAATGCCTAGCAGAAAACGCTTTAGAATGCAGAAAAAGCTGCTAGGACTATTTGCAAGCCAAAATAAAGTTAAATCATGTAGAATACTTTCCATTCAGCAGAAAATATTGAGCCTGATTGCAAACAAGTGCGTTCTAAGCAGAACTGGGGAAATTGCAACAAAATCAACATAACCATACTGCGAGAATTAATTGTAATATCCACATATCTGAGTCTCAAACATTATCATATCAGAAAACTGTTTTAACATACCATTTAAATTATTCAGTACACTAGGGATTTAGAAGAGTAACAAAATAAAAATTCCTTTAAGAATAAACATGTCATTTTTTATGGAATTTTGCTTTTATTCCGTAAAGGAACTCTTGTGGACTATCAATGATATTGGATGATAGTTTTATGGAACATTTCTCACTTTTCCTTTAGATTGGTGTGTACTACGATTCGTTCCAAGCACTGAGCAAAATGTTTTGTTTGTGGTATCTATGTTATATTATGGTTAAGAGAAGGGCTAACACAACTGCAAATTCTGTGTAGGATCTGCCAGTAATTCCATGGCTCGTTATTAGGATTTAGTGACTGCAGTTGTTTCTTAATGCTACTGGCACTAAATTTATAGCACTTACTTTCGCAGCAGATCTCGAATGAAAGTGGAATACTATTTCTGCATCTTTGTCCATAAAAGATTTGCTAAGTCTGTAATTACGATTTAGAAACTAATATTTACATGTATTTAAGCAGTAAAGAGCATTCCTTGTGTTTAGCAGCCACAATAATAATAAACCACTGATGATGGTGCAACTGCAGTGAAACGTATCTGGGACAAAAACAAAATTGTGTTTTGCTAAAGGCAGACTCCACCCAAAAACATATGTTATTGTTAAAGCAAACAAAGACAAAAGAGCTTCAACCTCAAGATGATTATTTGAAAACAGAGTCCAGCATTTTTTCTTTTGTACTCTCTGTTTAGATTTCTGTGTTATGAGTGAGTATGTGAGGACTAACTTATGTGCCATTGACAGCCTTAACATATAATCATAATTTGTTGGGTCTCTGAGACGTCTTTTGATAAGATCCTGCTATGATAGTCGTTAGAGGCTTCATACATTGGCTTTCTAACAACCAAATGCATTTCATTTAGTATTTCTCCATCTCTTTTTATACTTGTTAGCCATTATTTTTCAGTGTCTATAGGCATTCTTTATAGAAATGGCATACCCTGAAGGCTTTGGCAATATAATTTCGTTTTCATGAAGGTGTATCATTTACATATAAAATGAAAAGAGTACGGCTTTGTTCACTAAAGTACACTGTACTTTGCATACTGAAAACTGCACTGTGCAATTTCATTTATGTTATTAATTTACACTTTGGATTCACACAGTGTTCTCCCTTTACTACGAACAGTTTCACGACGTCAACGACTGTTTTGCTATATTACGACCGCATGTATTCAGGACGCCGTGGCTGTATGCTTCTTCACGTATCTCAACGCCACCTCTATGCGCAAAGTTATTCCAAGGATGTTAGTGATTTAAATTTTGTTACTAATATCCTTGATGTGGTTTACTCATCAAATATATCTTTACAGCCAGTGTTGCCAATTTAGCGACTTTGTCGCTAGAAATGGCCACTTTTGCCTTCGTCTTAGCGACTAAAAAACCTTTTTAGCGACAAAAATTATTTAGCGACTTATCTGGCGACTTTTGGAGTGCTGACGACTTTTGAAGTACAAATCAAAATTATTTTTGGGCCAGTATTTTTATTAACAAAACTAATAAGATTTTAACTATAGAATGGGTACTACACTGACTTTGTTCTAGATTTATTAAGTTAAATTAAGTTCTTAGCAGATCATGTAGCATTGTTCAGCATTTAGTAAACCTGAATGTGGGAATTGCCTACAGAATAAGAAAACCTTGACTATAGAACAATTCTATTTTGACTAAAGTTCAGTCTTGATCACACCATTTATGTTTCAATGATATAGGTAACCGGTTTCGGTAATTTTTACATAACCATCATCAGACCCACGGCTCCCTTAGGATGGTAGGCGGAGCAGCTGAGGAGAGCTCCGAAACCGGTTACCTATATCATTGAAACTTAAATGGTGTGATCAAGACTGAACTTTAGTCAAAATATAATAATCTATTGATCGCCGTATTCCAAAAATGTTAAAAAAAATAGAACAATTCATTATTCATTACCCACTAGTCTGTTATCGTCGATAGCGTATCGATCTATAATTCTTCAACTTTCGAACTCCCATTATTTTTCGAATTGACAAAAAACATACGTAATATTAAATATAATAAAATACGTTTCTGTCTAGCAACCTCTAATTTTTCGAAATGCTAACTCGCAGTCAAATTATTACCACATGCGCAGTGGTAAAGCAAGAATAATTCGGTGGGGGTATCTCAGACATTATTACGTTTTAAACAATGAACAATAGGACTGATATCGAGTTACCGAGTGAGTAGATTGTTTCATGACCTCTGGTTCACCTGAGTTTTAATGTATTTTCAGTGATTATAAATTGGTGAAACTTACGTTGTGGTGGCTTACATAATGAATTTACCGCAGAAGAAGAAGCAGCACGCTGAAAAATATCGGGATGCGTGGGAAGCAGAACCTGAATTCCATGGGTGGCGGAAACCAGTCGTTGGAGACTTATCCAAGACAAGATGCCAAGTATGTGCAAGAGAGTTTTACGCTAAATTGTGTGATATTAGAAAGCATTCGAAAACTATTAAGCATAAACAAAAAATTGATTTAAAAAAAACACAAACCACCTTATCTGTGAAAATTGTTCCGAAAACTATATTTAGAATAGCAAGCAGAACGGAAGGCACCCTTTCTTTATTTATTGCTGAACATTGTTCTATTTTAGCTGTAGATCATTTAGGAATACTGTGAAAGAAGGTGTTTTCCGGTGATGAGGGCGCTAAAAACATGCAATTACATCGTAAAAAGTGCACTAACATTATAACTGAAGGTTTGGCTGCATGTTTTACACAATCATTGGTTGAAGATATAGGTAACCAAAAATACAGTGTACTAATAGATGAATCCACAGATGTATCAATATCTAAAATGTTAGGTATCGTTATACGGTACTATAATGTAAACAACCACACCATTAGATCAGCATTTCTCAAACTCGCTGTAGTAGATCAGCATTTCTCAAACTCGCTGTAGTAGAAGTCTGCAAGAAATCTGGCTGCTGTTCTTGTGAATTCTTTGAAAGATCTCAAACTTCCAATCGCTAATATGGTAGGAATTGGCACAGATAATGCTTCTGCAATGGTTGGAATAAACAATGGGCTTTTCGAACAACTCAAGAGAGAATACGGTTTGAAGCATTTGGTATTGATCCGCTGCATTTTTTACTCTCTTCAGCTTGCAGCTTCGCACGCCTCAGTGAATACCATACCTAGAAACATAGAGTTTCTTGTATGGGAAACCTACAATTGGTTCTCCATTTCACCCAAAAGACAGGAGGAATATAAAAAGGTTCATGAGACAATAAATTGTGGAAAACAATCACTAAAAACTTTGAAGGTCTGTGCAACACGTTGGCTTTCAATTGAACCAGCAATTCGAAGAATTCTGGAGCAGTGGGAAGAACTAAAGCTACATTTTTCACTTGCTATGGTTCAAGATAACTGTTACGCTGCCGATCTTTTGTACAAGATGTATTGTGACGACTCAAATCATCTTTACATGTTTTACCTTAAACATGCTTTAAAAGACGTACAAATAACAATAAAAGCTTTTGAAGGAGAAGACAATGACCCCACTAAATTACTAGATACACTTGTATTTCTCATGCAGTCACTCGGACAAAACATAGTTTTTCCAACTGTCGATTTGTTGACAACACCAGTTCCAAGCGAATGTATGTACGCAAATCCCAACCTTGGCTTTATGTTTGAACAGAAATTGTCTGAGTCAAGTTTGTCTGAAGAAAATAAAGTTTATTTGAAGAAGAGATGCATTCAGTTTCGTCTGAAACTCATAAAAGAAATTCAACAAAGATTGCCAAGTAACGTTGCGTTCCTGAAAAAAAGTCAATGCTGAATGTTGAAGAAACACTAAAAGTGAATAAAAATAATGCTGTAGCGGATGTAACCAAATAATTGGGTTTTAGTGGCGATTTCATAGACGGTATGCTGCAAGAATGGCATAATATCAACTTCATTAGGTGGAATAACACTACTAACGCTGTTCGATTTTGGAGTGAGGTTTTGCAGTATAGAAATGCCGCAGGGGAGAACCATTTTTCTTTGATTTCACAGCTAGCAATGACTGTTCTATGCCTACCACATTCAAATGCAGAAGTGGAAAGAATTTTTAGTTCTATGAACATTATAAAAACTAAACAACGTAACAGTCTTTCGTTAAAGACAATTAATGTTTTAATCATATTGAGAGACCAGCTGAAGAAACAAAATAAAGATTGTGCTTCATTTGATTATTGGAAGTAACTCTTTTGCGACAAAACCAGTAGAACTGCAACATCGTCTTCTGAGCGACGTTCAATCCTCTACATCAACTAAAGTTCTGTCAGAGCATGAAACAGATGAGTTATTCGATCTTCTGAGTGGCGACGATGAATAGCTCACGTACCGGTATGTGTATATTTTGTAACCTAATTTGAGTGCTTGCTTTCTTTTGTTACAAATATAGTTGTATATTTCTAGTATATTTGACTACGGTGATTGAAACAACAATTTATGTGTTGCGTCAATTATGATAACATGTTTAATTAAACGTTAGCGTATTTTATATGTATGTTGTTGCAAGCGATGCGTCATTTAATTAAGACAATATAGCAATTACGTATGAGACAATTTTTATTAATATTTTATTACCCACCCCCTCCCCCCACTGGCTTATTGCACTATTCACAGCACGAAATTTTCAATGCACCACTAGTAAAATCAGTTTTAGCGACTTTCTAGCGACTTTTGATATTGAATCTAGCGACTCGGGTTTTTTTAGAGTTGGCAACACTGTTTACAGCGTGTAGTCCTTGACGTTACGTCTTGCCTTGTGAAACTGTTGTTTATGTCGTAAACAAAGCTAGTAAGACGAACGTAAATAGCGTAATTTGACGTTTTGAGACTGCCGTGCAATGGCTACAGGCACTGTTCTTTTCTTAAGAAAAGGTTCTAAAAAGGTGAGTCGTCAATCACTTTCACACAGTTAACGAGGCGTAAAGGATTTCTTGTAGTATATTTTAAAATCCTTCTGACTTCTTGTCATCAAAGTCGACTGGCAGATGAAATATTGTTAATAGTTTTATTTGAAAGAAAGGACATAACTCTTGCCGTTTACAAGGGTCGCCGAAGTTGGCAGATTTTGATTTGTACACCAATGACAGAACGTAGGAAAATATTTTTGTTTCTTATTCGTGTCGCAGAAAAGAATAAGATTTTTTTTGTAGGGGAAAAATAGGAAACACTAATAGCATAGCTTCCGTATGTGTTATCGGATTGTTAGCTCGTTAGATTGTAATGTTAAAAAGCCACGCATTGAACTACATTCATGCATTGAAATACGTATTATACCAAAAAAGACAGTATATTTTATCAGTATAGAATATTCCAGCCACACAGTCTCAAATACGACATAATCAAGAAATGTCACAGATGTAGAAAGAAGCATCAGGACTGTAATCTATGGAAAATTATGGGGGTGATCTACAGCTGGAGGTGATTGTTGAATGAATGGTAATGGTATCACATTCTTCTGGCCTGTAGCTCTATATTGAACCAGTGTTGTTTCTTATAACGCTATTCATGTTCTGGACATAATGAAGTAATGAGAAGTGTAAATTTAAAAGTTCTGTAGTGATATTTCTGTACAGATCTGTTTAAGTCCATTAACATTGCACACAGTCTGATTTCCCTCTAATAATTTGATATCACAGTTCTAGTAACTGACAGCTCTCCTAGAAGTAAAATGTGAAAACAAATTGGGAAAAGTTCCTCCTTGACAGCTTACATTCTGCACAAAAATTTCCATTATTGTCGTGTGTGTGTGTGTGTGTGTGTGTGTGTGTGTGTGTGGTGGGGGGAAAAGTTGGGTAGGCATTACTCGCATCTGCATATTTAAGAAACAAGGAGAGAGAGAGAGGTGTGAATGGACTGTAATTTAATTTTGACAAAACTTTAAATACAAAATTCAATGGTTAGCACAGAAGGAGAAACTATATCCACAACACATTCAAAGAATTATATTTAAAGAAAATGTGTAATGTGTGGTTTGTTGGACTACAGATGGATCAGTCAACACTGGAAACTTTTACCACACCCTTAACGAAGCATCTTAATTCATTTAGCTTTCAGAATGCATGATTACAGTGATTTGTGATTTAAAAATGAAGACACTTGTATATTTACATCTGCTCACAAATGAATTGTAGAATCATTCATTTGGGGAAACTAGCCTTAACAGCAATATTTAAAGAACATGAAACTATGATACATGAGTTATACCGGGTGTTAATTCTAGAATATCCTATAGAAATCTCCTAAAAACTCGTTCTGCAATACACACACTAATTAATGTACTTTTAACTAATACTATTTCCTTTCTTTTAAAAGTAAGTTGCCAGCTTTGCAAGTTACATGTTCTGCTTTTATATCATTTATTGATGGATTTACAATGTTTAGCCTAAAATCTCTGTGAAAAAAATTGGAAATCAATTCATATATGGAGGTGTTTGATACATTGTTACATATGTATTTAACTTGGTAGAGCATATTAAATGTCACGTAGATACTTGCTTTTATGGGTTCCATTGGGCCACTTGAGTCTGTCCACATTTGCTTTCTCTGCAAAGGCTGCTTTTTTTTTTTATAAAAGTGTAGCCAGTACCTTTGTTTGGCTAAGGGTTTCCTCAGTTTGTTTGAGACCATTATAGTCTTCCTGTGTGTCATTTCTGCAGAAAATATGCTAGTTTTAAAAAGAGAGTTAATCTTCTTTGTTCTCTGCATTTGCTAGCTTGAGCTCAACTGATAAGAGAATTTGGGGAGTTTCTCATACCTATTGTTCCTACCTTCTTTCTGACACCCCCTTACTACCTGCCCTTAAACACTATTTGCAAATATGGAAGCGTCCGATTCCACCCGTCTGCTTTGATGTCAAAAATATGGCAGAAACAACCATCCACTATGACCCCCCAAAGTCACCTATGACGTCATTATGTAGACATGACAACAAACATGAAAATACATTGAAAAACCAACACACACACCTTCCACAAAAAACCTAATGAAACTAATTGGAGAAGTGTGGGAAATTGGGGGTTTTTGGGTGGGGACAAACTAAATATAAACACATGCCACTACACCAATCAGCAAAAAACACTAAAGTAACAAGACCCCACAACCTTTCCAAATTCCACTACACACGAAATCCACTGGTATCGAACACTTCCCTTGACCTGTTATCCTTACGACAACTCCACATATAGCCGTCCCTGCTCAGATGCCGGAACTTTAGCAAGCCTCATTTCTTCACGAAACATTGAACACTTCACGACCTCAGCCAACTGACCGAATAGCTGAAGAAATTTTATTAGAGACGACGCACTGTCCCCCCATCATCGCCGACAACCAAAAACTGTTAACCTTGTCAGCCATATCCATGCCTACCAAAGACATAAACAAAGCAATTTACCAAAATTCACACACGATGAACAGAAAAAAAGCTACAATAACATCGACATAACAAAACCAAAATTATTTACTCACTGAAAAATATTCTGCTGAAAGCACACTCGCCACTGATACCACACACGTGCAATGCTACCACGCCAGTGAACCCCATACGCCACATAACACACTATCCATAAACACACCACCAGAGAGAACCCACCGACCACAAGAATACGCCACTTATAAACATGCCACACACACAAACTAAACCAGAAACATCACCTAATACTAAACACATAAACACGCCACCAGAGAGCACCACCGATTACATCAAAACGACATCTACAAACATGTCATTCTCACAAACTAAACTCCGCGCCATTGTCTCGTCACACACCACAACAGCCTTAAGTCACAGGTCAAAGCCAACAGGTGTGAAAGAAACAAATATATCTCCTTTGTGCTGATGATTGGGTTAATCTCTTATTAGACAATTCCTGTGACCTATATTGTTTATTTACGCAAGTTCTGGTGATCATTCTGTCAGTTTCAAGGAACTGATAAGTTCTTTCATTTTATAGGTGTAACTATGGTTTTATAATGTTGGATTTGTTGGTATCTCTTGGCAACCATTTCTTACAATTTGTAGACTCTATTATTTGTTTTATGTGTTTATCCAATTTTTTTCCCCTTAGATTGAACAAGACATTTTCTCCCTGTATTGCAGCCATATGTTAATTTTCTGGTATTTATGGAGGCTTTATTGATACTTTGGGTTTTCACGGAAGTAATCAGTTTTCTCAACTGATACTAGCAATCCCAGTTTTTGAGTGATTTTCTGTAGACTACAAGTAGGCTTTCAAAGCTGGTGTTTACTTCAACAACTACCAAGGTTTGTGGTTCTGCTCGATATTGTCAAAACCTGAAAGCAGGGTCGCGAGTGAAGTACAGCACATTTATTACTGACACAAATGTATAGCCAGAACAGAACTGATCTCCTGGCTAGAGAATGCTCCTATTTATACAAAGATAAGATGTGCCAGAATGCTGGTATTCATGCAAATGTAACATATTTCAGGAACCTTCCAGAAATAAATACTAAATAACAAATAATTCCTGGTGGTTATGTTTGAACTGGCAACTGGCAGCATGCCAGCCAGCATTACTACTACACTGAATGTGCCACAGTATGTAGTGTTGTTTCCTCTCTTGGTGACATAGTGACCTGCTGTTTCAGAAGTTCTCATTGGAGCTGATTACAGCACCCTGGATATAGATACTGACAATGGTTCTCTGTATGGCATCACTGGCAGATCCTTGTCTTCTGGTTGTGTTATTCCATCTTCTTCCCTTTGATGAGCGTCAAAAGTAGTCCCTCCCATTGAAACATAGCAATTGGTAAGTAGGTCTTCAGTTTTCTTGAACCTCCCATCATTAATTTGCACCTCTGGACTGTTGTAGGGCTTAATATGGAGAATGTGAACAGTGTTTCAGCACTCGCATCTTATTCATGAAGGGTCATAATCTTTGACTTCATATGTGACTTCCGACAAGTGCCAAAGGATACAATACGGTCCAAAGTAGTGCTTTAGTAATATTCTAATAGTCCCACTTTCCACACTGTCCTAAAAATTAATACCAAGATTCCCAAACTTTGTCACTGGCTAGAGCTTGACATTATAGTGTTCTCAGGCTTTCTCCTTGGCACTCAGTGTCCATATGTGAGCCAGCTGCCTTGCTTCTTTGTTCCTTGTGATCAGGTGTTTCATGTACTTCGTCATTCTGAGTATTTTACAGTTTGAGTGGAAACAGTGTATCCATTGTTTTGGGCTTGGTACTGTGGAATAAGAACAACGGTGCGACACGTTTACTGTTTCATTTCCCTGTGTTGTAAATGGATGACACAGCGGGCAGTATTGTATCCCAGTCTCTGTTTGACATCTACATGCATAAAGAGTATATTTGCCAGCGTCTTATTAAAGCAGTCTGTGAGGTCATTCATCTGTGGATGGTAGGCACTTGTTATCCTGAGGGTTATATTGCAGTATGAAAGTACCTTTGATGCTAGTCTTGACTGAAAAGGTTTTCTGCTATTGCAGAGCATAACACGAGGTGATCTGTGCTTCAAAATGGTATCTTCTAGAAGGAACTTGGCAATTTCTGGAGCTTCCACCATTGGCACAGCTTTGACAGCATAGCAGGTGAGGTAGTCAGTGCAGACTATTTTCCATCTGTTCTCATTTGTTGATTTTTATGATCATTCCAGTATTCTGGAATGACCCTGAGGCAGATGGGATTCATAACTGATGGCCCAGGGGTATCTGTCATGTGCTTGACTAATTGGCATTCTTTACAGTGGCTCATGTAGTATCTAATTTATTCGCAGACACATGGCTAGTGATACCTGCATCTGATTGGATTGTCTTCACGAGGCTCCCAGATAACCAGATGTTGGAGCATCTTTGAAATACTCCAGGATAGCATGCCATAGATAAACAGCCATTTCTGCCCTGTTGTATCTTAGTTCCTCTTACACAATGCTCCATTTATTAATTGGAATTCTCTTTTAGTCAGTTCCTCCTTCAGCACTTTTGTGGTTTTCAGCTTTATTCTTTCAGAGGATTTTTTAAGACACATAGTGTCCTCATGTTTGTGTTCACTTCTGTATACCACTGTGATGTCAAACACCTGAAGCTTCAGTGCCCACTTTGCCAGTAGACCCAACAGATCCTCCAAGCTAATCAGACAGAACAGAGAATGATGGTCCATAATGCCAGTGAATGGCTTGCCAAATAAGTACAGCTGGAATCTGATGGCACAAACAGTGGTAATGTACTCTTCCTTGGTTGTAGAGTAATTCATCGTGGACTACCAAAAGTACTCTGAAAATATAAGCGCTCAGCTCTTGAGAAACATCCTGAATTTGTTTGAGAAGTGCTTCTATCCCATAACGCTAACATCGGTGTAAAGTTCTTTTTTCGCAATCTCTTCATACAATGCTAGAACTGGAGATGGTGATAGTGAGTCCTTAAGGACAGGGAACGATCTTTCTTGAACCTCGTTTCCAGAAAATTTCTTGTCTCCCTGCATTAATTCTTGCGTGGGACATGCCTTTGTACAGAAGTTCTGAATGAATCACCAGTGCTGTGAGCACATTTCAAGAAAACATCTCACGTCGTAAATGAGCCAAGGAGTCAGGAAATCTGTAACTGCTCTTATTTTCTATGGAGTGGGATAGGTCCCATTGCCATTCACTATGCGCACAAAGATCTTTATTTCTTGGACAATAGTCACTTGCGGATTCAGGGAGAGACTTGCAGGCCGAACAACTTTAACGTGGTTGTCAGTTGGCATATATGTTATCCATATGTCTTTGAAAGAATGGCAGTGTCATCCAGATAGCAAAGACATGATACCCTTTTAAGATGTTGAAGCAGGTTGTCTGTCATCTGTTCAAAGGTGGCTGAAGCATTTCATAGTCCAAAGGGTGTTATTTTGAACTCGTAGATGCTGCAGGTGTTAGGAAGGCAGTTTTGTGCCAGTTGTTATTTGCTAGTAACCTGTTTGCATATTCATTGTTGAGAAATAGCTCCTTTCAAGCAGTCGGATGTAATTAATGTGTGGAAATGGATTGACATCTTTCTTAAATGATTTTATTCAGTCATCAGTAGTGAATGGAAAAATGCCATATGCTGTCCTTTTTTGCAAAGGCCACTGGAGGGGACCAAGGTTTCTCTGTACATTTAGTGATGCCATCTTGCAGTGTAAGTTCTTCTCAGCCACCCACAATGATTAGTGTCGTCACTGGCATGTAGATCTTTTGTGAGCCTCAGTAACCTTTCGAAACTCACTAAAGGTTTACAGTTTAACTGTGCATCTCGATTGATGACTGGAACAAGTCTTGTAGATGTCAGGATAACATTAATAGCAAACACACCCAGAGCAATCTTAAAGCGTACTTTTTGGGATAGCTCTGTCACTCTGGAGCTCTGGTCTTCCAGTCTGAATGCTTGTGATGCCTGCAAGGAGTCCCATCCTAGAATATCGTGACTACATTCTGTTAAAATTACAAATTCAAAGTTCATGTTCCTCTTGGGTGGACAGATTTCCGTTTGCGACCTTCAGCGCACTTGCTGTAGTATCAAGGAACATAATCTTCTTTAGCCAATGACAACAAGTATCCGACATTACAGAACAGGAAGCTCAAGTCAACTAGTGGCCAGACTAATTGGCTGTCGATGAGATTTCCTGTCGGCTTGGTAACTTTTGTCCATAGAGGATTTTCATCTTTTGGTCTCACCTCTGATAGGGGGTTGCCTTGCTTAATTTTCCTGTATGGCGAGAGGGAATGGCTACACCATGTTGAGGAGAGACTTCATCCAGGCTGCAGTGATGAGCTTTGGCTCGCAGGTCAGCTATAATAATCTGCAGTTGACACATGAAAAGGATTGTTGCTGTGGCATAATAGTTGTTGAACACTCACTGTCTTTCTCTGCAATAGTGCACAAGATGTCCAGGGCGCCCACAATGAAAATACTGGTGTGTTGTCATCCAAGCATCTATTCTTTTGTAGGGCATGTTACTTGGTGGAGGAGTTGGTTGTACGTGTATTATGGATGCTGAGTTCTTGTTAGATGGCGGTGGCAAAGTAAGTAGGAGTTGGCGGAGTTCATTTTTTGTGGTATGTTGGACTTGTGTTAGGGACTTGTGCCAAAGATAAATGTGCTTTTCAAAATTCTTTGTTACATACTGACGTATGTGGTCGACATTCATGTCTGCTATCTCTTGTTTAATTGGTCTGACAGTTCTGACTGCCAACAAATGCTGTCTTTTTCTCGTATAACCTGTCTTATGAGAGTAGCAAAATCATGGTCTTCTGCAACTGCCATAGGGACCACAATCGCAATCAGTTGTACCTGTTTCATCTGATGCTTTTCTATCACATTTCCTAATGCCCCAGGGCCACTTGCAGTGAAGACCACCCACCCCCCACCGCAAAACCCTCGGGTATATCAGTCCCCACTTCTGAGTGGGAGAAGCGTAAGTCGTCTTCGGCTCCTCTCACTAGGAAGGGATCCCTTGGGGTCCTTCCCAGGTTTCTGCTGGTGGGAAAGATGACACCTGCCAGTGGATGAAGAGCCAAAAGCAGCTGGTCGTGGGGCTTCACACACATCCTCAGTCCCAGAGACTGAATCAGTGAAGTCCTCCTAGCCAGGGAAACCCAAGGAGCAGTGAAAAAAATCCAAAAAGAAGGTCGCCAAGACCAAGGGAATTGTGGTGGCACCCACACCACCGCTACTTAAAAGCTCTGCATCTGCAGATGAGGTGGAGATTCTGGGGTCCGCTGAGGACCTAGATCTTGCTGGATCCTCAGACACAATGGATACTGACTGCTCAGGCAAAAAGTCGGTGGCAGCAGGTGACCCTGAGGGGTAAACTGCCTCATTGAATGTTCCGTGTCTTCCCAGTATCACGATGATGTCATCCTCCAGTGGAATTGTGGCGGTTTTTTCCGCCGCCAGCTGACCTATGGCAACTGTTAAGCTTTACACCTGCTTTCTGCATTGCCCTCCAGGAAACCTGGTTCCCGTCAATGCAGACCCCTGTCCTCTTCTGATATGAGATACTACAGGTACCTAGCGACTGTAATAGTGTCAGGTGGGGGTTTCGTTTATGTCCTAAATTCAGTCTGTAGTGAACCTGTGGCCCTTCAAACCCCTCTTGAAGCTGTGACTGTCAGAATAAGGATGATACAGGAAATAACTGTGTGCAATGTAAATCTTCCTCCAAATGGTGCATTATCCCTGAATGTGTTAGCTGCACTAATTGATCAGCACTCGAAACCTTTCCTACTTTTGGGAGGTTTTAATGCCCATAACCCTTTGTGGGGTGGCACCGTGCTTACTGGCCGAGGCAGAGATTTTGAAACTTCACTGTCTCAGTTCGACCTCTGCCTCTTAAATACTGTGGCCGCCACAATTTCATTGTGGCTCATGGTAGTTACTCGGCCATTGATTTATTAATTTGGAGCTCAGGACTTCTCCCATCTATCCACTGGAGAGCACATGACAACCTGTGTGGTAGTGACCAATTCCCCATCTTCCTGTCACTGCCCCGGTGTCAAGCCCACGGACGCCTGCCCAGATGGGCTTTAAACAAGGCGGACTGGGAAACTTTCACATTTACTGTCACTGTTGAATCTCCCCCACACGGTAACATCAATGTGATGGTTGAGCAGATCGGATCCACAGTCAGATGATTAAAAATCCCTCACCTGACTACAAGCGACATCTCCTCGTCATATTCAACTGGATCTGGTGCGATGGCGTTTTCCCCATCGCAGTGGGGAGAGAGCTCCATCATTCCGTTGCTCAAACCTGGTAAAAACCCACGTGATGTGGGTAGCTATTGGTCCATCAGCCTCACCAACGATCTTTGTAAGCTGCTAGAACGTATGGTGTGTCAGAGGTTGGGTTGGGTCCTAGAGTCGCGTGGCCTACTGGCTCCACGTCAGGGCGGGTTCTGCGAGTGTCGCTCTACCACTGATGATCTTGTGTCCCTAGAGTCTGCCATCCGAACAGCCTTTTCCAGACACCAACACTTGGTTGCCGTCTTTTTTGATTTACGAAAAGCATATGCCATGACCTGGCGACATCATGTTCTTGCCACATTGTACGAGTGGGGCCTCAGAGGCTCACTCCCGATTTTTATCCAGAATTCCGTGTCACTTCATACTTTACGTGTCGAAGTTGGTGCCTCCCATAGTTTCCACCATGTCCAGGAGAATGGGGTCCCGCAGGGCTCTGTATTGAGTGTGTATCTATTTTTAGTGGCCATTAATGGTCTAGCAGCAGCTGAAGGGCCGTCTGTCTCACCTTCTATGTATGCAACGACTTCTGCATTTCATACCGCTCCGCCAGTGCTGGTGTTGCTGAGCATCGCCTACAGGGAGCCATCCACAAGATGCAGTCATGGGTTGTAGCCACGGTTTCCAGTTTTCGGCCGCAGAGTCGTGTGTTATGCACTTCTGTCGGCGTTGTACCGTTCATCCAGATCCAGAACTTTACCTTAATGGTGATCCACTCACTGTAGTGGAGACATATCGATTCTTAGGCCTGGTTTTCGACACCCGATTGACTCTGCTTCCTCACCTTCATCAGTTTAAGCGAAAGTGCAGGCAGCACCTCAATACCCTCTGCTACCTGAGCAACACCAACTGGGGTGCAGATTGCTCTACGCTGCTGCAGCTCTACAGAGCCCTTGTTCAATCCTGCACTGATTATGAGAGTGTGGTTTATGGTTCAGCGGCACCCTCAGCGTTGCATATACTTGACCTAGTGCACCACTGTGGTGTTCTATAGTTCTGAGTTGGGCGCGTATGACCCCACTTTTTCTGCGCCCTAAAACAAAATAAAACAAAACAATGACTCGTGGAGCATCAACAGTGGCTTCCACTTTCCCCCCCGACAAGACTGTCTGTATGAACTTCTTTGACGCAGTGTGTTTCTTCCCCCATCCCTATGTCTCGGCACATTCCTTCTTCCATTCGTTGACCCAATGAAACTCTTGGTACTCAAGTTTCATAGGAAATTCTGTTCTTCTCATGTCTCTTACTTGGCAGCTCGCTCCCTCAATACTGCTGGGGGCGCACTGCTCTTTGATGGGTTTATACTTGGCTCCCACAGGGCTCCAGCCTTCACAGCATCTTTTCCCTTCAGTGCTGCATGTCTATCCTCATTTTCTTTTTCCCCCTCCCTTGGGAAATATGTCTTGGGTGTTTTGGAAATGTGTTCTGCATATTCAGTATCTGACATCAGAAGAAGTCTTTCTTCACTGTTTTTTGTTTCTATTTTTCTTCGTTCCCCTTGTCCTATCCTTCCTCCACTTTGGCGTTTGAGGTTCCTCTGTTTCTTCTTCCTTCCTGTGTACTCCTGAAGGCCAGGCCACGCGTCTGCATAACTGGTGATTGGGTAACACATACGCATAATTCCCAGCCCTGGGTTGATAGGTAGGGTTTGCATGTACCCCCTGGTACAGGTCAGGCCCAGGGTGGGTTGATTGCCTGAGCTGCTGCCTTCCCAAATTACCGATTGGTACCTCTGTCAGGTGTTCCAATCAGCTTTGTAGTCAGCAGCTATGAAAACCAAATGGAATGAGGCTAATAATTCAAAGACCCTCCCAGCTGCAACACAGTTCCTTATGGTTTCACGTGCTGAAGGTGGTCAGTCTTTTTGCTACAATAAATCTGTTTATTATTCAGAAAGGTGTTGATGCAATTGCTGTCCCTGTGAAATCCTGCTCTCATTTATGCAATGACACTTCGCTTTTGTAGACTGCTTCTGATTCTCAAGCACAAGAATTGCTTGCAGCTTTGTTCCTCCATGGCTATCTTGTTTGTGTAGAGGCCCATCGAAGGCTGAATTCTTCCTGTGGTGTTATTTACACTAGGCTGCTCGATGGTCTGAGTGAGGCAGAAGTCCAGACATATCTCTCTGGTGTCATTGCAGTCCATTGGGTGATAAAAAAAGATGCCTCCTTTGTGCCCATATGCACTCTCTCGCTTTCGATAGTGATTTATCTATAAAAGATCAAAGCAGGTTATGAAGTTATCACGGTCAGACTGTATGTTCCAAGCCCAATGCGCTGCTACCATTGGCATCATTACAACCACACTCAAGAGTCCAGTAGACACCCAGCCAAATGTGTAACCTGTGGTAGTGATGCTCATGATTTGTCTGCCTCCTCCTCCCCACTGCATCAACTGCAATGGTGGCCATGCCATCTCCTCCCATGATTGTCCCATGTATCTTGATGAGCGGGCTGTCCAGGAGATCCTGGTGAAGGAAAACGGGGCCTCATCCAATCACTCGCAAGGTGTTGGATGGTCGGAAACCCTGGTATCTACCATCTAGCACCTACAGTACTGTTCTTGCTACATCTCGCTCCACGAAGAACATGACCAGGCAGACATGCGACCTCAAATTTAGTGCCGCAGTTGTGAAATCTCCCTGCGTTGTGATAGCGTCCCTGTCTTGTCCGCCCCTCAGGGCGAAGTCTCCAGCTATACCACAGGCAGGCTGGAAACAATGGAAGGAATACTACCCTGAAGACTTCCTACATCCCTCCGGCCAACTAACATCCTCTGCCAACCAGAAAGGTTCTAAGAAGTCAAACAATGGCAAATGGTCTTCTCCTTCGCTGACTTGAAGATCTTCTTTGACGGTGTCACTACATGATACCCTCACCCAGCTGACCTCCGTGTCTCCAGGGCACACCACCAACCGTTTTTCTGTTCTAGATACTGCAGGCTGACAGACTTCTGACATTTCTGTAGACCTAATGGAGCAGGATTCTCCTGCCTCTGTATCCTCTAGTAGCTAGTCTTTGAAGGCAGGCACTCGGCAGCTGCCGAGGTGACACCCCTTCATTTTTTTCTTCATCATGACTCTCCTCCAATGGAACATTTGTGGTCTTCAATCCAACAGAGGATTTCTGGCTGCTCTTAGAGTCGCTGCGTTCACTTGTTCTCTGCCTTCAGGAAGCAAAAGTGCATCGCCGCAACCGATTTGAGCTCTCGCATTTCTTCCCAGTCCGTTTTGATCTTCCCCCGATAATGGCATTCCATCTCATGGGGGAGTCATGCTGCTCATACGGGATAACATTCATAGTCAACCCATCTACCCGACTACCTCATTTGACCTTTTCCCTTTGTACCGTTTACACTCCTCCCGCATTCCATGTCATCAGGGCAGACCTCGTCCAGCTTATTGTGTGGCTACCTCACCCCTTTCTGCTACTTAGTGACTTTAATTTGCACCATCGCCTTTATCCCAAAATCTGTCAGAGGGTGCCCTCTTGGCTGACCTTCTCGGCATTAACACAGGAGCACTCGCGTTCCTTTCAGACTCCTCGCACACCTATTCCCATTTGGACCTATCCTTCTGCATTCTCCAGCTTGCCCATCATCTTGAGTGATCTAATCTCTGACATGTACTCAGGCGACAATATCCTGTATGCTATCCATTTGCTGACTCCTACGCCAGCTCCGTGCACGTCTAAATAGCAGCTTATCAAGGCCGACTGGAGGCTTTACTCCTCTCTGGTGACCTTCAGCGAACATTATTTCCCCGGGTGTGATGACCATGTAGAATATCTTAGGAACATTAACCTTACTACCGCAGAATGTACAATTTCTTGCACTTCCTTCTTACCATGTCATGTTCCAGTCCCTTGGTGGACAGAGGCATGCCACGACGCAATTTGCACATGGACACGTGCTCTCCACATTTTTAACTGTCAGCCTACAATGGCAAACGACATTCATTATAAACAGTTGTGTGCACAGTGTCATGTTCTTCGGGATAGCAAGAAAGCTAGCTGGATTTTATCCATTAATTCTTTTAACAGTTCCACCCCCTCTTCCGTCATGTGGGGCCAACTCCGATGGCTATTTGGTACCAAGATCCATTTCCCAATTTCCAGCCTGGCAGTAGCAGATGATGCCATTGTAGACCCTATTGCTATCTCAAACACCTTGGGTCGCCATTTTGCAGAGATTTCGAGCTCCTCCCACTATCACCCTGCTTTCCTCTATCGGAAACGAGTGGAGGTAGCTCAGGCAATATCCTTCTCATAATTGCAAGTGCTGCAGTCCCACCATTGAGGGAGCTAAATCACGCTTTCACGTCATCCCCGTCCTCAGCCCCAGGGCCAGACTATGTTAACATTCAGAACTGTGGAACCTTTCTCTTGCAGGCAATCACTTTCTGCTTCATAACTACAACTGCATCGGGGCAGAGGGCATCTTTCCCATACGCTGCCATGAACCACTGTCATACCCATTTCTAAGCCCGGTAAGGACAAACAGCTTTCTCCAAGCTACCGTCCCATTTCTCTCACCAGCTGTATTTGTAAGGTAATGGAATACATGATTCATGCTGAGTTGGTATGGTGGGTTGAGTCTCACAATTTACTTATCACTGCACAGTGTGGATTTCAAACACGCTGTTCTGTAGTTGATAATCTCGTCACTTTTTCCACGCATATCGTGAATAGTTTTTTGCAGGAATCCCAGACTGTGATCGTGTTTTCCAATGTGGAGAAAGCCTACGACACCTACTGCCTTGTTTTCTTCAAGAGTTTTTAAAAGACAGAGTTTTCATGGTATGTGTGGGTTCTGCCTTGTCAGACACCTTTATCCAGGAAAACAGTGTGCCTCAGAGTTCCATCCTGAGCGCCATCCTCTTTGCTGTCGCCATTAACCCTATAATGGCCTGTCTCCTGCTGGGTATCTCTGGCCCCCATTTCGTTGACGATTTTGCCATCTAGTGCAGTTCTCCAAAGACTTGTATCACTTAGCGGCTCTTCAGCAATGTCTTGCTCGTTGTTACTCATGGAGGATTGGCGTTCGTTTTTCCACTGACAGAACCACTTGTATGAATTTATGGCGGTACAATTGGTTTCTTCCACTGTCTTTACATCTTCGTTCTGTTGCTCTTCTGTTCATTGAAACTATGAAATTCCTGTGGCTTCTGCTCAATAGGAAACTTTCTTAGTTCTCTGAAGAGTCTTATGTGGCAGCCCGCTGTATGCGGTCCCTCAGTGTCCTACATGTCTTCAGTGGTACTTCCTGGGGAGCAGATTGAACCACCCTCCTCTGTTTCTACTGGTTCCTTGTCCGTTCGATACTAGACTGAAAGTGCTTTGTTTCTGCATCTGCACATTTGTCCCTCTTATGCTTTCTAAATGCTATCCATGATTATGGCATCCGTTTGGCCACTGGGGCCTTTTCCACTAACCCGGTTGAGAGTCTGTATGCAGAATGTGCCGAACTACTGCTGTCCTACCGCCATGACTTTCTCCTCAGTAGTTATGCATGCTGATTGTCTGCCATGCATGACCATCCATCCTATGCCACCTTCTTCAATGACTCCTTTGATCGCCAGTGTGGGGCATGTCCCTCTTCTCTGTTAACTCGTGGAGTTCGCGTTCGGCTGTTGCTCCAGAAGCTTACCCTCACATTACCTGTAACATTTGGGAACCCTTCACCACCTTGGCTTCATATGGTGGCTGTTCATCGTGGCTTTCATTTGCTTTCTAAGGACATCACTCCAGCCTCGCTCTATCACCTTCCGTTTCCCAACCTTTGCATCGAGCTTTGCGATAGTGCCTCTGTGTGCACTGATGGCTCTCATGCTGACCAGCGTGTCGAGTGTGCTTTCATCATTGACAAAAATGGTTTTTGCTATCGGCTTCTGGAACACTGCTCAGTATTTACAGCAGAGCTCTTTGCCATGTATGAAGCCATGAAATACATAGTGTGACACAGGATTTTCAATTGTGTCATCTGCTCAGACTCTCTTAGTGCCCTTCAAAGCCTCTGTGTGCTGTACACCATCCATCCCTTAGTGCAAAAGGGAGCAGGAAAGTGGTCACTTGCTTACCCTTAATGGAGCCAATGTGTTTATGTGGGTTCCTGGTCACATCAGTCTGACAGGAAATGAGGCCTCTGACACTGCCTTCAAGGTTGCAGTCCTCATTCCTCAGCCCGCTAGTTCATACATTCCCTCAGACGATCTGTCGCTGTATGTCAGCAGGTGGTGTCACTTTGGCATCTCCACTGGTCCTCCTTTTGTGGGAGTGAGCTTCAGATTATTAAGCCTCCCCCAACAGCTTGAATGACCACCTCTTGCCCCCTGTCCCCGATAGGTTGTGTATTGGGCACTATCTTTTTAGCCATCACCATTTGTTAAGTGGCGCTCCCCCACAATGAAGTGCATATTGCGCTCAACTTTTGATGGTCTACCATTTCCTGACGGAATGCCCTTTCTCTACCTGCTTATGTTCTCATTTGTGTTTGCCGTCGGAGTTATCGGCCATTTTAGCAAATGACGCATGGGCTGTTGACAGTTTTATTTTTGTCTGTCATAGCAATATGGTGAAGGACATTTAATTTTTAGTTCTGGACCTCCATTTCTCTATGGCGTAATTCGGAGACTTTTGTCTTAAGTCCCTGTTTTTAGTTGCCTTATCTTCCGTCAGTTGGGATTGATGTGTAGTCATTTATAACTCCTTTATCTTCATGTTCTACAGTTTTGACAAGGGCACATATGACCCTAGTCTTTTGCCCCCTAACACAAGACAACAAACAACAACCTGTCTGTCCGAGGAAAAAGGGATTGATGACATGGTAGTTTGATCAAGGAGGAGGGATTGTTTGAAAAAGTGTCCCCTATCTGTATCGATAAAGGCTCAGAAGGGCTTGCTGGTACCTTAACAAGTATCAGGCAATTAAGAAATGGTTATGTATTGGTTGGGACTAAGAGGTCAGATCAGGTGGAACTTATTAGGAAGCCAGAAAAGTTGGGTGACTATGACGCAATTGTTGTTGCATAACTCCACCAACTCAAGCAAGGGTGTGGTCATGCGCCATGATATTATGGACATCGACGTTGCAGAATGTAAATGAGAATGGGCGTCACAGGATATAATGGATGTGTGGAGCAAAGGACACGAAGAAATAATGGAGAAATTGAGGACATCCACCTTCATTGTGACCTTCAAATTATAACATTCTTAGCGGTTGTTTTACTCATCGTATCAGGCAATATGTCGCAGCATAAGTCCTGGAGACAGTTAATGTAAAATTCCAACTTCAGAAAAGTTAAAATTAAAAATCATATTGCATTATGTTCTTTTAAATACATTTATTATACTTTCAAAACATAAGTAAAGCATTATTACAAAGGCAACCAATACTTACAATGCAAATAGAGCAGCTACATGCTCACTGCTCAAAAACTAAAACCGGACTGACTCTCTCTGCCAACAGGGCACCCAACCCTTATACTTTCTTAACAATCCTCGGCATTGTTTAAGATGAACATTTGATTAATTAACAATTAAAATTCATACAAAAAATGAAAATACATATATAAATGCATGTCTGCTCAGAACAGCAAGTACACTACGATATTAGTACATGTCTGTTATATCCTTCGAGAATAAACTCTCAAATAAGAAATTATAATAATACATTTATATTTTCTATTAATTACTGGAGACTCCCTTCACGGGAATTATTCCCTTCATTTACAGAGCTTCTACACTTTGAACTGAAATAGATTAAACCGTTATTTTCTCTTTTCT
This sequence comes from Schistocerca serialis cubense, assembly GCF_023864345.2. Classification (NCBI taxonomy): domain Eukaryota; kingdom Metazoa; phylum Arthropoda; class Insecta; order Orthoptera; family Acrididae; genus Schistocerca; species Schistocerca serialis. The sequence goes on along the minus strand of NC_064644.1, from coordinate 505,803,987 downwards.
AAATGAGTTACATATTTTGTTTACATGTGCCATCCTGAATTAGTGGGAAATGTTCATTTTAAATATGCCTCAATGGGCTGTTAAGTTTCAACACCCCCAAAAAACTGGAGGAACAAGCATTTTACTTATGGTAAGAGATAACTCCTATGTTTGATACAAATGTATATTGATTATGAAGCATTATGCAATAATTATTACTCAATAGTACAAGGGAAGAAAAAGTTATTTCTTAACTGTATGAGCTAACATGCAACTTAGTTTCAAACTAGTACAATATTCCTAAGTGTAAGTGAACTAATCACTGTACTTTACATAAATGTAAATAGTCTTGATGTTTGCAGTTCGCAGACTGCTCCATAGTGAATCTTGATGTATGCAGTACACAGACTGCTTTTAAGATAATCTTGAAGTTTGCAGTACGCAGGCTGCTGTTTAGGATGAAGTGTCTGACCAATGACCAATCTTACTATTTTTCATTTGTCAGGACACTTCCAACGCCACTTTCTCACATTCATAATCATTCAAACATGATACATAAGAGTGCAGTTACATATATCTCTGAGTGACAATATAAGTGACTAATACATCATATTGGTTGTGTTTTATAAGTAATTGAAACAGTACTGACAACTTTCTGGTTGGGCATTACTTACAGGTACGTTTCCACCACTTGGGTGTGAATACACAATAAATGAATCATAAATAATTGGTACATCACAACAATTATATGGTTAAACATTATACATTGGTAATTGGTTCATAAGTGACACATACACCATGACAGTTATATAAGTAAAATCACTATCTTCAACAGTGCAAAAATAAAAATTACATACAACCACCTTGGACATTTATAAATATGGAGAGTAATTACAAATATTAACGAGTGAGCCATTCCTCACGATAGTTACAAATATTAATGAGTGTTCACAACTTTGAGTGCTGGTATGTAGCAAAATAAATCCACAAGTAAAAGGTTTATCAATTTGGTGATAACATACAACAAAATAAGACATAAATAAATAATATAGTATGACTGAGTATGGTTACATCTAATAATGCATAAATGCTGGCTTGATTCCTGGTTCCTCCTGTAAACTGGCTTTAGTCATTTAATAGGCTGACAAGGTAAATTAGAAGGGTCTCAACAATAGACATATGCATGTGGACAGAGGGAAGGATAGCTTGGTACTTGTAAGAAATGAAATAGAAGGTTTGGAGTGTTGGAGTTGAAGAAGGAAAGATGACAGACCCCCAAGACAGGAAGGCGCCCCCCCCCCCCCTACCCAGGACCCCCACTGTTCCAGTACTTCACTGTGGCGCCAGAGGGAGAAGTGTTCGGCATTCCCTGCAGAATGGACTTGCCACAGCTTCACCTTCCCAGTCCCCGAAAATTAACCCCAACACTCCCTATTGATTGATCAACGAAGGGCAAACGAATAGCATTCCGCTGGACAGAGTAAATGAGAAATACAGTGCTGTATTGGTTAACCAAATAATAAATGCGAGGTCCAACAGCTGACTTATAAGCAGTCCCTCTAGTATCTGGGTTTGATCAAACATAATCAATTACGTAAACACACAATTTTGAAACCTGTGACATATCTGAGACATATTCATGACAATTACTAAAGCAAGGTACAGAATTACTGTGTTCCTCTGATATCTGTTGCTGCTCAAACATAAATTATTATATAAATATAACAATATAGAAATAAGGTAGCAAAATGTATTGAATACAGCATATCTCATATAAAAAACTGGACAAAGTCAACTGTCTCACTGGATGAATCATCCAAGTGTTACAATGTTCACATTATGTGAAGCACTTTCTTACACATCAATTTATTTGCTTAACATCACAGAGCCAAATGTGACAGTGGCAAAAGAAAATTTTTGTCACTTTTCAAAACTAAACAAGAGGCAGGTCTGAGATATAAAATTAAAGTTACTGGAATCACAGGCAAGTGATATAGAATTTACTTTTCAAAATGTCATGGCATATATGTCTTACATTAAGTTCAAGGACAATTTCATATATATTGTGTGTGTTTTTAAAGTGGCAGCAGTACTTAAAAATAAGCAGTCATCAGCAGAGTGATAGGATCAATTATAGCTATCATATTGCTATTAAAAATTGCTGGGGTAGGCTGTATACCACAAGAAAGCAGTTTACCACAAATACAATAAATAATTGCAGAGAATAGAGTTGCATGTGACAGCATATCATAGTATATGTCAATACATCAGTAGTTCTAATTTTGTACCTGTAAGTTGTAGATTAATTATAGTAAGTGCATTTCTTTCGAAAAGAGCACTGATAATAAGTGATTGCTGAGAACAGTATATCATTGTATTAAGTATAGGCAGAAAATATTACAGGCAGCAGTGAATATCAATAAATACTCAAAGTTTGAAATTGACAATATCTAATTACAAAGGAATATATTGCATGTAACAATTGTATATCATTGTATTCAGTCTAGATAGACCAGATTAAACAGATGATTATAGTATGCGTCGTATTGTATAGGTAGTTGTCAAGCAATTTACAAGAAACAGTAATTGTTAGCCTTTCAGACATCTATTTTCATAGAAAAATTGTCAGTTTTCAACTGTTGAAATGCACATAGATATAATGACTGTACCACTCATCGGACCAAACGTCCTCATTTCTTTACAACACAAACTCCGACTTTAGAACAACTGAACTGACATGAACATTTCAGGTCAGGAAACCACAAGGATGGATAAAGGGATTTGCCCACGATAACTGTCAAAGGCACCTTGTTCTCGTAGCTTGAATGTCATCCCAAATTTTTCAGCATCTTCCCTGTAGAGACTGAGAGCCACCATTGCCACATGCCACTGTAGAATCAGATTTACATTGGCAAATTAAGTACCAGCAGGTTACTTCCAAAACACATACTGCTCAACTAGTTGACAGATTTCTTGTTGGTCACCATCACATTAGACAAGATGTAGCAACATCAGATCAGATCAGACAGTAATTAACATTGGGCACAGATAAGGTAAATTGCAACATAGGCAAAGGGTAAATTACTAGTGGTTAAATATGAATGGTTTAATACTAGGAGTAAAATAGTTAGTTCAGTCGCTCTAAAGGTATGAAAAATATAAATATATTTCCTCATCAGCTACATATTAATGAATCAACTAGTCTTCAATTGAAAGTAGATGTCTGCAAGAACCATAACTATATCATGAATACTAATCCTCAATCTATAGTTTTTCCTTTGCTACTCATTACACATGGAATTATTAGTGGTCATCAGAGTATTTTCAAAAAGATATTGGAGATAATTAACCAGTTTTCACTAATAATCAGATAATAAGCTAACATTTGTATGTATTGAAAAGCATGGACTTGCTGTAACATACAGCAGTATTGAAGTTCAGATTTGTGTAGACATTGTGACAAAGAACATCTCGTATCTACACCTAGGAGATAGCATTACTTTTACAGATACCAGACATATCTTATAGTATTACGACGGCAAAAGAATAATTAAATAAGACTACCAATGGTTTGATCATTGAAATGGTAGAAATAACATGAAAATAAAACTATGTGAATCTTAACTCCTGGAAATCGGAACACTTCTGTCCCAATAACTATTTCCAACACAAAATTCCATTTTCCTTATGCTCCACAGATGAATTAGAGAAATAATACAAAAATAATTAAATTTTTTTCTGATAATTGTTCCTTTTCCAAGTACATATTAAATCGAACGCATGTTAAGGGCAAGATCATGACAAAGTATTTTCATATTTGATAGTAAATCCTTGTCTATCCAGTGACTTTCACATAATAGATATAGTAACAGGTGAAACCAGATGAGAATACATATATAAGGCAACAAACAGTCTGACCTAATTGTAATCACATCTCAGTTGTAAAGTAATAGTACATTGCTATTACAACACATATATCTTAAGTAGACTTCACACCAATTCTAAACATTTTCTCTACTTTCACAAAATCAAATGAGATTATAACTTTATCAGCATAATGAGAATAATTGTATAGACATCATGAGTAAATATTACACCAACTCTCCTCAGAATTCATACTCTGGTTGTATTATTAAACTACACATTATTAAATCTGCCCAAAGTTTGTACTCGTATCCAGATAACCAGAAAAAGGCAGCTTGCCCAGTATAAAATACTTGCACCAGTTCCTTTTGGCATCCAGTCTCTAACTACTCATCCGAATTGGAAAGTGGAAGAGGGTGAGTTTGTACAGACAAGTAAGAGAGGATGTGTCTTGAAACGAAAATAGTCACACCAGCTCGGAGCCTTGGGTTCGCCACCCCCAAATTACAAGAAGGGCTTGCAACCTCCTGTGGACAGACAATTCTTATGATGTTAGAGTGATGAAGACTGTTTGTATAATTTCAGCTGCGTAACATTCCTGAGCCCAAATATTCTTTTGAACTTAGGATATACAAGTCTATAAGCATTTAAGCATTTGGATGTGGTTTTTCAACAATTTCAAATGGTCCTATATAAATATAAAAAAATTTCTTTATTTCTCTATTTAGTGCCTTAGATTTGTTGTAACTTTTTGTCAATATTAGATACCCAACTTTGAATTCTGTGTTTTTTGTGTGTTTGTCATGCCATTTCTTTTTTTTTCTTTTTCATAATCAACTTTCATAGTTCTTCTAACTATCTCCTCTCTTTCAGCTGCTGTTATACTTTTAGTAACTGGTAACTCTAAGTTCTTTGATTAAGTAAGGTGGTTTTTGGTCAAATATGATCTCGTCTAAGGAGAGTATCCTTTGGTAGTATGTTGTAAGCTATTCATAATGTTTTCAGATTCTTTAACATAAGAAAACCAATTTGTATGATCTTTCTGACAGTAAGTTCTACACAACCTACCAATTTCCCTCTTGTACTGATCAGCTGGGTTACATTTAGGTGAATAGGATGATATTAAGATATGTCTGATGTTATGTTCTTCTACAAATTCCTTCCAAAATTTAGAAGTAAACTGGCTCCCATTGTCAGATAAAATCGCTTTAGGTGTACCCACTTTAATAAAGTAGTCCTATATAAATGTAGAAGCTATTTTCTTACTAGTTGCTTTCTTTAAAGGATAAAATTTCACATATTTAGAAAACAAATCTACAATGATGAAAATATTCTGAAATCCCCCTTTAGCTCTTGGAAGTTGACCATACAAATCTATTCCAAGTCCAACTGTTTATTTGGTACCACATTTTGTAAAAAAACCCTTGTTGGTTTTGTTACTAACTTTTGTTCTTTGACATCTGTCACAGCAGGTGAGTAAGGTCCTAACTCTCCTGGACATATTATGAAAGTATATACACTCTTGTATTTTTTGAATACATTTCATTGCACCACAGTGTCCGAAGCTTTCATGTGTGCACTTTATCAAAGTATTTATGTGAGAACCTGGCCAGAAAACTTTCCAATCATCGCTATGTGTGCTGTGTCTAGAAAACAGAATACCTTTGAAGACCTGATAATACATTTGTACTTTCTCATGACCTTTCTTCCCTAAATAATTTTTAACAAGCTTCCGATGATCACCATTTTGATAGCTTCTCAATTGATTACAGCTTTTTCTAATTTCACTTTCCTCTTTGACATTTTTAAAATACATTCTTTTAAACTTTCCCTCCTGACTATTGTTTCCGTTGCCATTTTCATTCCCCTGGCATTCTTGACGAGGCATTTGGCAATGACATTTTCCTTACCCTTTACAAAATGAACTGTGTATTTAAACTGCTGTAAGAACATTGACCATCTGGTAATTCTCCCATGATACAATTTACACTCTTGTAAGTTAATGCTTTATGATATGTATAAACTTTGACTTCATGCCCAAACAAATAATTTTTAATTTTTTTGAATCCCCATACAATTGCCAAAAGTTCCTTTTAAGTAATCATGTAATTTCTCTCTTGGTTTTTGTGAGGTTCTGCTTGCAAATGCTATAGAATGATGTTCAATTTTTCCGTTAATTTCTTTCTCTTGGAATAAATGTACCCCCAGTCCATAATCACAACTGTCTGTCTTCATACAAAATAGTAAAGATAAGTCAGGTCTATGGAGGATTTCACTTTCTGCCAATTCTTTCTTAATTCTGTCAAAAGCTATCTGGCATTCATCAGACCAATCCCACACTGCATTTTTTCTTAACAGGTTGTTCAAGCATGGTGCATTAAGTGCCTATGTTTTGACATATTTTAGATAGAAGTTTACTATTCCATAGTAAGATTTTAAGTCTTTTTTTATTTCTTGGTTTTGGGAATTTTACGATGGCCTCAATCTTTTCTCCATGAGGCAAAATCCCTTTTTCATTTATGCAGTGGCCAAGAAATTTTAATTCTTTCATTGCAAACTTACATTTTTCTAATTTCAAAGTCATACCCCCCCCCCCCCCCCCCCATCTCATTTTATCTCCAGTTTCCTTTAAAATCTGAATATGTTCCTCCCAGGTCTTACTTGATACCAAAATATCATCCACATAAATAATTAACTTTTCTAAGAGTTCTTTACCCAAAACAAAGTCCAATCCCCTAATAAATTCTGCCACAGATACATTTAAACAGAATAGTACAACACAATATTGGAAACATTTCCCATTAAACAAAAATGCAGTGTTTTTTCTAGAATCTTTTTTTAATTCAATCTGATGAAATCCAGAAGTCAAGACTAATCATATATTTTACATTTTCAAATTTATTTAGTAGTTCATCTATACTTTCAGGGTGGTCAGTTTCTCTCTCCAAATATTTATTAAAGTGCCTAGAGTCGAGCACTAAACGAGTACCCCCATCTCGTTTTGAAATTACCACTAATGGGTTATTGTAAGAACTACAACTTCTATTATTTTCCACCTTTCCATTTTCTGATGTTCTTTCTACTTTCTTTCTGTTACAGATAGGGGTAGCATACAGTTTTATGGAAAATGGCTCATGAGCTTTCAATTTTAGTCTACATTGATACCCTTTTACTCTCCCTGGTTTTATATCAAATATGTCATTGTAATCCCACAAAAAATTTTAAAGTTCTCTCTTGTTCTCTGCGTTAAGGCTCTCAGTTTCAGATACCTTTTGAGCTGCTAGTTCACTGTAATAATTAACACTACCCTCATCAATACCAAATTCTTTCCCTTTCTCACAATAACCATCACTGCCAGTCTCTTGCATCTCTCTAATCTGACTACTTAGACCATGATCTTCCATTACAATACACGTTTCTCCATGAATTCTACTTTTTGGTTCAACAAATGTTATTTTCATATCACCCCAGATAAAATTTACTTTAGCATTAACAATCCAGTTCATTCCTAGTATAATGTTTTCATTCAAATCATCAATTATTACGCATCCTTGTATAAATTGTACATCATTAATCTTAAATTCAAGTAAGGCTTGTCTGGTAATCAACTTACTGCTTTTTCGTGTTGCCCCTTTTACCCTTACCCCTGCTACTGGAAATTCTGTGAAATTTTTATTATTTTTCATCCTGTCTCTTAGCTTTCTCAATATTCCTGTAATTGGGCTGCCTGTATCCAGAAGACAGTTTCCTATCCAATCATTAATCGGTACTACAATATATGGACTTCCAAATTCTTTACCCATTTCATTGACTTCATTTTCAAATAACAAATCCTCTTCTATGCTCCGGAAATTCACCCCTTTATCACAATCACTAGTTTTTATTACAGACTCTACACATTTACTAATCACATTACCACCTGGAGACTGTTCCACATTTTTCATGACGATTTTATCATCTGAGAGCACACTTCGACAAATTTCACTTAAGACCTTACACTTTTTATCACCGCACTGACATTTGCTACTATAGTCATTGACTACACCTTGTACTCTATCACTAATTAGATCTTCCTTTTCATTTTCACAAACACATCCAGACACAACATCATTGACATCAACTGGTAACATTAATCTATCAGGCACTGCTCTACTGGTTTCTAAATCATTACTCAAACACACACCAGAAATTCCAGAATCATTCAGCATCAAATCATCAAGTTTAACTTCTACATATACTATCCCATCTAATTCTGTAAGTAACATTTCATCATCATCATTATTATCACCATTATCTGAATCATTCTCATTAGAAACATTATCATCACATTTAATATTTCCAACACCAAACTAATTTCTCTCTTCACACACTTCAACCTCAACACTGTGACTACTCTGTTGTGCCAAATCCTCATTTTCCTGTTTATTATCTACTGTAATTTCATCTGAAATTACTCTCATTCTCACTTCCATTGCCTAGCACATGAACACCAGCTTTCACACATACAGCACCAGTGTCAGCATTTTCACTCATCTCACATTCACTCAACATTCTCACTAAACCATACTCATCAGACCTGTTCTCATCACTATCAACAGCTACTATTGCATTCCTACTGTAAAAGAAATTTGTCAAAGTGTTTTCTTCTAATTCAAATTCAGATTTTTTACTTTTTGCTCATCATTGTTTTCAGATAAGAAATTTTCCCAAAATTCCCTATCAAACTTCATTCTACTTACATCAGGTTGTAATCTGGGTACAAAATTTTGGTAAGTTCTATTTGTTCTCCCCCTTCCCCTTCTGAAATTACTCCAATGTGCGTGATTGTAATTCCCATGTCTATTTGCCCCATTTCGCCAGGCTCCGAAAGAGGCAGGTCTTAGTTTACTGGATCATTTCGTCTGATTTTGCCGCCACTGATTTCTTGGTTCGAAATTCCCGTTCTCAGGTATCTGCCTATCATTCCTCTCCCCATTTCTTCTATCATCATGCCGGCCGAAGTGGCCGTGCGGTTAAAGGCGCTGCAGTCTGGAACCGCAAGACCGCTACGGTCGCAGCTTCGAATCCTGCCTCGGGCATGGATGTTTGTGATGTCCTTAGGTTAGTTAGGTTTAACTAGTTCTAAGTTCTATAGGACTAATGACCTCAGCAGTTGAGTCCCATAGTGCTCAGAGCCATTCTATCATCATTTCTGAATCTGCTGTTGAAATGATCATTGAAAGCTCTGTTATTATTGTTCCTGCTATCATCAGGTCTGTCATTACATCTGTCATTTCTCTCCCATGCTAAATCCAATTTATCTATATATCTAAGGAATTGTTCAATTGTGTCATCAGGTCCATAGACAAGACTCCTGTACCTTATTAAGTAACCTATGTTTCAGGGCATCTATTTGGATCATTTCATCAAGTGGTTTATCAAGATGTACCAAAGTTCTTAACTGTTGTTCACAAAAAGTTTTCGTTCGTTCACTACCCGGTTTGAAATTTGGTCCATTCAAAAATTCTGACTTAATTCTAGCTTGTTTAGTTTGACCAGAATTTGTTCATGAAAGCTCGTTCTACCTCAGTAAACGACATTTCAGGTTTGATTGCTTGGTTTGCCCATGACAAAGCCTCCCCATCTAAGAACTTCTTAAAAAATTTAATTTTCAAACTATCGCTCATTTTATCAGTCATGTTGTCTCTAATCTGGAACATGAAATCAGCTGGATGTATATTGCCTTCCCCTGAAAATGTTTTTATGTTTGTTACTCCAAAATGGACCGTAACTACGGAAAGATTTCACAACAACGGAATCTTTGATTTTTTGAAATTTAGATTTGAAGTTTGAAATTTCACCTAAACAAGTGCCTGCGTCTTCTTTTAACTCCGAGAAATTATCATTTGCAATTTTAGTGAAATTTTGTATATTTTGATCCATTTCTGTGAATTTCTTAACGAAATCTTTGAGTTTTTTCAATTGTAACACTTCTACAGTAGCAACTTTTTCGAAATTTTCCACGGAATCTAGCCTCTGTTCGAATTTCTGGTTTTTCCTGTTTTAAGGTAACAATTTCCCCTTCTATAGTCGACAAATTTCTGGAATTTTCGTCTACTTTTTCCCAGCATTTTTCTAAACTCTTTTGTCTCGCAAATTTGGGTTCCTTGTTTGTCTAATTTTTTATCAATTGAATCAAGCTTTTGATCAAGTGATTCTATGTTCGTCAATTCACCGTTTTTGTTCTTCCATTAACTGCACTAACCTATTAAAGGCTGATACATTACATTCAAATCCACAAAAGGGTGAACATTCACTACTGTGGTCACTATTCTGTGATTTCATTGTCCCAATCAACTACATTATTAGTAGTAATGTCTGCGCTGTTATCGTAAGTTTCTATTAACGTCCCCATTATCATCAACTTGCCTATTGTTGATACCCTCCCTATTATCCTCCATAATGACAAAAAAAGCTCCCAAAAGTAAAATTAAAGTATATTTTGTACTTACAAACAGTTGGTTCTCCAAGTTGCGTTTTCACATAAGTATACTCTGTAGTGTTACTCACGTTCTTCTTTGTCCTATTCTCGTAAAAAAATGGAATATTATTTCAACAAGTGGGTTAACTCTGAAACAAAATAAAAGATTAGTTTACAGATTTACACTGTATCCCAGCTCCTCCATCAATTATAACATTCTTAGGGGTTGTTTTACTCATCGTATCAGGCAATATGTCGCAGCATAAGTCCTGGAGAGAGTTACTGTAAAATTCCAACTCAGAAAAGCTAAAATTAAAAATCATCTTTCATTATGTTATTTTAAATACATTTATTATACTTTCAAAACATAGGTAAAGCATTATTACAAAGGCAACCAATACTTACAATGCAAATAGAGCAGCTACATGCTCAAAAACTAAAACCATACCGACTCTCCCTGCCAACATGGCAGCCACCCTTTATACTTTCTTAACAATCCTGAACAATCCTCGGCATTTTTTAAGATGGACATTTGATTAATTTACAATTAAAATTCATACAATAAATGAAAATACATATATAAACGCATGTCTGCTCAGAACAGCAAGTACACTACGATATTAGTACATGTCTGTTATTTCCTCCGAGAATAAACTCTCAAATAAGAAATTACAATAATACATTTATATTTTCTATTAATTACTGGAGACTCCCTTCACAGGAATTATTCCCTTCATTTACAGAGCTTCTACACTTTGAACTGAAATAGATTAAACCGTTAGTTTCTCAGTTATAAGTTTTTCTAGACGAGTTACATATTTTGTTTACATGTGCCATCCTGAATTAGACTGGGAAATGTTCATTTTAAATATGCCTCAATGGGCTGTTAAGTTTCAAAATCTGCAGTGCTGCCTGAACACATCACAGGAGGGTTTGTTGGACTTAGTGTTAGGCCCTAAGTATGTAATCATATGCAGTGCTGCAAATGCCAGCATTTTGGCCAGATGATGCTAAGTTGCAGAGGTGAACAGTCTGGGAGAGTTGTGGGCAGGCAGTCCATGAAGTGAAGTGGGGACTGACTGCCCTTCTTCACAGACATGCATCAACTGCTCTTGTAGTAGCCACTCAATTTCTATTCAAGATTTTGATGCCCCATTTCTCCATTATCCACGAAGGGGAAGAGTTATGAAGTTAGTCAAAAGCTGTCCCAGTCACCATCAGATGTCATTCTGGCACAGCTGGCTGATGACATGGATTTTGATGCCTCGTCACCGGACACAGACAACCCCTCCATCCCCCTTGCTCCAAAAGTCCCTCACGACCCCGGATAGGGATAAATGAAAACCACACTTTCGAAATGGCTCCCATACTCCAGTTATTCCAGTTGGAGAAATTGAGACTCCTCTTACAGAGCAGATCTTCTTGCCTGTTTTGGGGAGGCTCATTTTGAACAGACTGACACACGTGTACTTGGAGGCTATCACCTCTACAGAAGACGACCTTACTGGTGACAGGGTGGAAGTTGGGGTAGAAGTGTGTGTCAAGGACACATTCCTCTCCTCTCTTGTGCCCTTACCCACAGTGGTACAGGTGGCTGATGTTCAGATATTGGCCCATGTTACTGTTGCTGTGTGCTCTGTGCACCTTCCACCCTTGAGCCATTGACATTGAGGTCCTCCCACATAATCTTGATTAACTATGCTATCCTATTATCCTTCTAGGGGATTTTAATGCACACAGTGTACTATAGGATTCTAACATGACCAGCACCAGGAGTTGCATACTTAAGGATCTTGACACGAACTAAAGACATTATATTGATGATGAACATGGCCAAGCTATGCATTTTAGCACTGCTAAGGGTTTGTCTACAGCCATAGACCTCTCCTCCTGCTCAGCTGCCCTTGGGGAGTGCACTATGACCTTCATAGTAATGACTACTACCCTATCTGAACCATTCGCCTTCTGGAGCGGATCCCAAATGGAAGCTGCCAGATGCCTGTTCAGAAAGGCTAACTAAATGTTTTACAGGCAGTAGTGCAATGGAATCCAGGACTGGGAAGATCACATTACAGCTGTGATTCACCACACCACTGATGCATCCATCCCAAAGTCAGCAGGAACACCTGGGAGGAAGCTTGTTCTTGGGTGGGATGAGTGTTCTGCAGTCAGGAACATGATGGCAGCTATGCCCAGATTCAGTCAGTGCTCGCCAGATGCGAATCTTGCAGCATTTCAAACGGCTTTGGCAAGCGTAAGGAAAATAATTCGGTAGAGTCGGCACAGATCGTGGCAAGAGTTCCTGATGGAGAGTTCCTGAACTCCATCAGCAGGTCCACATCCGCAAGTAAAGCATGGGAAGCCATCGGAAGGATCTCAAGGCAGAACTTGCCACTGCCAATAGCACCTGTATGAGGGTTTGCTGAAAGACATTGTGTGGACAGTGGTTTAATTGCAAAATTTCATTATGGCTTCCTGGTGATATCAGGAGAAGGCTGTCTTTTATTTCTGTTCCACCAGCCTGTAGAAATACAACCAGCCTTTCTTTCTGTGGGATTTGGATTCTGAACTGTCATTAGCTCGTGATACTATGCCTGGTCATGGCCTGATAACATACAGTATGTTGAAACAGTTGGACCTGTCGTCAAGAGGTGCTCCTTCAGCTCTCCAGTGAAATTTGGATGACAGGAGACTTTCCCAGTTTGTGAAAAGAATCAGTTTAAATCCCAATTTTAAAACCAAGGTAGGATCGGACTGCCCTTGGTAGTAATTGTAGCACTAGCCTGACAAGCCACATAAGAAATAAACTGGAGTATATGGTCAACCAGCACCTAGTGTGGGTTCTCCAGACCATGTCCATACTATGTCACTCCCAATGCAGTTTCAGGTGGTATCCCTCCACACTAGACATGACCCTGCTCGAATTACCATTTCAACTAGCTTTCTTCTGCAAGCAACACCTTATTGGTGTCTTGTTTGATTTGGGAAAAGGCCTGTGATATTACCTGGAGGCATATTTTGTTACAGCTCTTTCAGTGGGAGTTCCATGGTCATCTACGCATCTTCGTACAGTCCTTCCTCTTGGACAGGTATTTTAGATTCGGGGTTGGGAATGTCCTGTCTGACCAATTTGAGCTGGAGAACGGTGTCTACATCTACATCTACATTTATACTCCGCAAGCCAACCAACGGTGTGTGGCGGAGGGCACTTTACGTGCCACTGTCATTACCTCCCTTTCCTGTTCCAGTCGCGTATGGTTCGCGGGAAGAACGACTGTCTGAAAGCCTCCGTGCGCGCTCCAATCTCTCAAATTTTACATTCGTGATCTCCTCGGGAGGTATAAGTAGGGGGAAGCAATATATTCGATACCTCATCCAGAAACGCACCCTCTCGAAACCTGGACAGCAAGCTACACCGCGATGCAGAGCGCCTCTCTTGCAGAGTCTGCCACTTGAGTTTATTAAACATCTCCGTAACGCTATCACGGTTACCAAATAACCCTGTGACGAAATGCGCCGCTCTTCTTTGGATCTTCTCTATCTCCTCCGTCAGACCGATCTGGTACGGATCCCACACTGATGAGCAATACTCAAGGATAGGTCGAACGAGTGTTTTGTAAGCCACCTCCTTTGTTGATGGACTACATTTTCTAAGCACTCTCCCAATGAATCTCAACCTGGTACCCGCCTTACCAACAATTAATTTTATATGATCATTCCACTTCAAATCGTTCCGCACGCATACTCCCAGATATTTTACAGAAGTAACTGCTACCAGTGTTTGTTCCGCTATCATATAATCATACAATAAAGGATTCTTCTTTCTATGTATTCGCAATACATTACATTTGTCTATGTTAAGGGTCAGTTGCCACTCCCTGCACCAAATGCCTATCCGCTGCAGATCTTCCTGCATTTCGCTACAATTTTCTAATGCTGCAACTTCTCTGTTTACTGCAGCATCATCCGCGAAAAGCCGCATGGAACTTCCGACACTATCTACTAGGTTATTTATATATATTGTGAAAAGCAATGGTCCCATAACACTCCCCTGTGGCACGCCAGAGGTTACTTTGTCTGTAGACGTCTCTCCATTGATAACAACATGCTGTGTTCTGTTTGCTAAAAACTCTTCAATCCAGCCACACAGCTGGTCTGATATTCCGTAGGCTCTTACTTTATCAGACGACAGTGTGGAACTGTATCGAACGCCTTCCGGAAGTCAAGAAAAATAGCATCTACCTGGGAGCCTGTATCTAATATTTTCTGGGTCTCATGAACAAATAAAGCGAGTTGGGTCTCACACGATCGCTGTTTCCGGAATCCATGTTGATTCCTACATAGTAGATTCTGGGTTTCCAAAAACGACATGATACTCGAGCAAAAAACATGTTCTAAAATTCTACAACAGATCGACGTCAGAGATATAGGTCTATAGTTTTGCGCATCTGCTCGACGACCCTTCTTGAAGACTGGGACTATCTGTGCTCTTTTCCAATCATTTGGAACCCTCCGTTCCTCTAGAGACTTGCGGTACATGGCTGTTAGAAGGGGGGCAAGTTCTTTCGCGTACTCTGTGTAGAATCGAATTGGTATCCCGTCAGGTCCAGTGGACTTTCCTCTATTGAGTGATTCCAGTTGCTTTTCTATTCCTTGGACAATTATTTCTATGTCAGCCATTTTTTCGTTTGTGCGAGGATTTGGAGAAGGAACTGCAGTGCGGTCTTCCTCTGTGAAACAGCTTTGGAAAAAGGTGTTTAGTATTTCAGCTTTACGCGTGTCATCCTCTGTTTCAATGCCATCATCATCCCGTAGTGTCTGGATATGCTGTTCCGAGCCACTTACTGATTTAACTTAAGACCAGAACTTCCTAGGATTTTCTGTCAAGTCGGTACATAGAATTTTACTTTCGAATTCACTGAACGCTTCACGCATAGCCCTCCTTACGCTAACTTTGACATCGTTTAGCTTCTGTTTGTCTGAGAGGTTTTGGCTGCGTTTAAACTTGGAGTGGAGCTCTCTTTGCTTTCGCAGTAGTTTCCTAACTTTGTTGTTGTACCACGGTGGGTTTTTCCCGTCCCTCACAGTTTTACTCGGCACGTACCTGTCTAAAACGCATTTTACGATTGCCTTGAACTTTTTCCATAAACACTCAACATTGGCAGCGTCGGAACAGAAATTTTCGTTTTGATCTGTTAGGTAGTCTGAAATCTGCCTTCTATTACTCTTGCTAAACAGATAAACCTTCCTCCCTTTTTTTATATTCCTATTAACTTCCATATTCAGGGATGCTGCAACGGCCTTATGATCACTGATTCCCTGTTCTGTACATACAGAGTCGAAAAGTTCGGGTCTGTTTGTTATCAGTAGGTCCAAGATGTTATCTCCACGAGTCGGTTCTCTGTTTAATTGCTCGAGGTAATTTTCGGATAGCGCACTCAATATAATGTCACTCGATGCTCTGTCCCTACCACCCGCCCTAAACATCTGAGTGTCCCAGTCTATATCTGGTAAATTGAAATCTCCACCTAAGACTATAACATGCTGAGAAAATTTATTTGAAATGTATTCCAAATTTTCTCTCAGTTGTTCTGCCACTAATGCTGCTGAGTCGGGAGGTCGGTAAAAGGAGCCAATTATTAACCTAGTTCGGTTGTTGAGTGTAACCTCCACCCATAATAATTCACAGGAACTATCCACTTCTACTTCACTACAGGATAAACTACTACTAACGGCGACGAACACTCCACCACCGGTTGCATGCAATCTATCCTTTCTAAACACCGTCTGTACCTTTGTAAAAATTTCGGCAGAATTTATCTCTGGCTTAAGCCAGCTTTCTGTACCTATAACGATTTCAGCTTCGGTGCTTTCTATCAGCGCTTGAAGTTCTGGTACTTTACGAACGCAGCTTCGACAGTTGACAATTACAATACCGATTGCTGCTTGGTCCCCGCATGTCCTGACTTTGCCCTGCACCTGTTGAGGCTGTTGCCCTTTCTGTACTTGCCCAAGGCCATCTAACCTAAAAAACCGCCCAGCCCACGCCACACAACCCCTGCTACCTGTGTAGCCGCTTGTTGCGTGTAGTGAACTCCTGACCTATCCCCGGAACCCGAAACCCCACCACCCTATGACACAAGTCGAGGAATCTGCAGCCCACACGGTCGCAGAACCGTCTCAGCCTCTGATTCAGACCCTCCACTCGGCTCTGTACCAAAGGTCCGCAGTCAGTCCTGTCGACGATGCTGCAGATGGTGAGCTCTGCTTCCATCCCGCTAGCGAGACTGGCAGTCTTCACCAAATCAGATAGCCGCCGGAAGCCAGAGAGGATTTCCTCCGATCCATAGCGACACACATCATTGGTGCCGACATGAGCGACCACCTGCAGATGAGTGCACCCTGTACCCTTCATGGCATCCGGAAGGACCCTTTCCACATCTGGAATGACTCCCCCCGGTGTGCACACGGAGTGCACATTGGTTTTCTTCCCCTCTCTTGCTGCCATTTCCCTAAGGGGCCCCATTACGCGCCTGACGTTGGAGCTCCCAACTACCAGTAAGCCCACCCTCTGCGACTGCCCGGATCTTGCAGACTGAGGGGCAACCTCTGGAACAGGACAAGCAGCTATGTCAGGCCGAAGATCAGTATCAGCCTGAGACAGAGCCTGAAACCGGTTCGTCAGACAAACTGGAGAGGCTTTCCGTTCAGCCCTCCGGAATGTCTTTCGCCCCCTGCCACACCTTGAGACGACCTCCCACTCTACCACAGGTGAGGGATCAGCCTCAATGCGGGCAGTATCCCGGGCAACCACAGTCGTAGTCCGATCAGGGGATGCGTGGGACGAGCTGGCCGTCCCCGACAAACCCCCATCCGGACCCCCACAGTGATGCCCATTGGCAACAGCCTCAAGCTGTGTGACCGAAGCCAACACTGCCTGAAGCTGGGAGCGAAGGGATGCCAGCTCGGCCTGCATCCGAACACAGCAGTTGCAGTCCCTATCCATGCTAAAAACTGTTTTGCAAAGAACGTCTGAACTAATCTATAGAGAGTGCAAACAAATCAACAAAATTTAAACGGTTATTAAAATACAAGATTGCCTAGGAAATGCAGTAATGCTGCTACTTGTGCACTGCTGACACTGCTCGGCGGCGGAAGGAGACTACGCGAATTTACACTATTCAGGTACTAAAACGCGATGCTACACTCTCAAATACTATAATACGCCCGAAATTTATGAATTAAACAATGCAAGTACCAAAAACACGCAAAGAAATTAAGAATTAAACTATGTAACAAATGAGTGAGCTAGGAGTATACGACTTGCTGCTCAGCTGCTTATCCAACGGCGGCAGGGAGCCGTGTTTTAAAGGTAATGGCGTTTACCATGTCTACATTGTGGCATTACATACTGTGTTTGTAGATGATTCCCACTTCTTCTGTGCATTCTCCAACCCTTCAAATTAGATTTGACCATCAGTTGGTTGGAGGAATGGTCAAACACCACATGTTTCAAATAATTTTTTGGAGACATGGCTGCCACACCTTAAAGAACTGAAATCAAGATGTCTCAAGGTTTTAAACATCCTTAAATGTCTATCATAGACCTTGGGGAACCAACAGGGTACGTCTGCTACAACTTAGTAAGGCCTTTTTGCAACATCAACTTGATTATGGGTGTCAGGTTTATTGATTAGCAAGGCCTTCGTACCACAAAATGCTGGATATGGTTACCACTAGGGTATTGGGCTTTCAACAGGGGTTTATTGTAAAAGTCCAGTTGCTAGCCTGTGTGCAGAGGCTGTTGGTGAGCCGCCACTGTCTATTTGACAGTCATACAATGCTTTGTGTGTTCCTAAATTGCTAGCATCCAGCTCTGTTGCACAGCTCCCACTGGAATGGCTGTTCATTCACTGTCCATGGGCAGGTGGGTAGTATTAAGGTCTAAAGGGAGGTTTGGAGTAGGTGATCCCTTTGGCTACGCCCCAAATTTCTTTTAGGAGTGCTTGCTTACAGGAAGAATTGTACCAAGGCTACATTTTTAAAATTAAATTTAATGGGAGTTTACATCGCCACCCAGATTTTATTACTGTTTACACAGATGGGTCTAAGCAGGGGGATTTTATTAGCTGCTCTGTCATGTTCTCCAACATAGCACACAGGAAGGGGCTCACAGAACAATTTTCTGTGCATTACATGGAACTGTTTCCAAATCTGAGGGAGTGGAGCAGATGAGACAATGCTGTGGCAAGAAATTCCTCATCTGTTCAGGTCCCAAAAGTGCTATTCTTGCTATTGGTTCAGATGTACTTGGCAGATTGGATAGGGCAAGAAGTGCAGGACACTCTCCTCCTTTTTAGAAGACTGACCTGTCATGATTTTCTTATGGGTTGCAGGGCACATAGGGATATGTGGAAATGGACTAACTGATGGGGCTGCCAAAGAGGCTTGCTTCCTTCCACCTCCTGTTCACTGTTCACTCTTCCTGTAGGCTGTAACCTCATTTTTGAGCAAGACCACCATGTGTTGGTGGGAGGCTCACTGGCTGAAAGTGAGGAATAAGAAGCTATGTTCTGTAAAACCTTCAGTGCGACCATGGCTTACCTCCTTCTGGTCATGACAAAGTGAAGTGGCAACCCTTACACGGATTAGAGTGGGACTTTGCTCCTTGACACATGGCTTTCTCTGATGTCATGAGGAGTCCCCAGTATATCACAGTTGTGGTCACAGCTGTCAGTTTAATATATTTTATTTAATATTTGATGACCTGATGGCTGAACTGGGTCTCCCACAGAAACTTTCCTCTATTTTAGCTATGAGGCGAATTTGGTTTGTGTGTTCCAAGATTTCGTGTGATATCCAGAATTCTTCCCAAAATATTGGGTGAGTGCACAGCTGGACGTCTCTGATGGTAGTGGTGACATATTCGTCTACCAGTTGGGGTGCTCAAAATTGTGTGTCTGCTGGGTTCTTTGTTGCCTAACAGAAGACGATAAAGAGCAATGACATCTGGAATTGCTTGCATGTTACAAGGCCGATAGAGGCATTGGGACTCTGAAGGGGTTACTCTGATGTCCTCCTTCATGATGCAACAATAAACTCTGAAGTGTACTGTGCTACTCTCACAAAATTGCTGAAATGACTTTGTGTTCGTTGCCCAAAAATGCAAATGACCTTCTCCTCCATGACAACCCAAGGCCTCACAAAAGTCTACAGACCCAAGAGGACCTCACAAAACTTCATGGGACTGTTCTTCCTTATCCAACCTAGGCTACATCTCGGATCTCGCACCTTCAGATTTCCATCTGTTTGACCCAAACTGTGGGAAGCAGTATGTGGGTGATGAAGAGGTTATTGATGCAGCAAGGCATTGGCGCCAGCACTGACTGGCTCCAGCATTGACCAGTAGAATGGTATCATGTGGGCATACAGCTCCTTCCCATTAAATGGCATAAGGCATTTGCATTGCAGTTGAAAATAGGATTTTGTTGTAAAGAGTGGGAAATAATGAGGTATATTGGAATAGAAAATAAAATCAGCCTGCTTTCAGAAAAAATATTGCATTACTTACTGAATCTACATCTACATGGATACTCTGCAAATCATATTAAAGTGCCTGGCAGAGGGTTCATCGAATCACCTTCACAATTATCTATTATTCCAATCTCGTACAGTGCGCAGAAAGAATGAACACCTGTATCTTTCCGTACGAGCTCTGATTTCCCATATTTTATCATGGTGATCATTCCTCCCTATGTAGGTCAGTGTCAACAAAATATTTTCGCATTCGGGGGAGAAAGTTGGTGATTGGAATTTCGTGAGAAGATTCCGCCGCAACGAAAAACACCTTTCTTTTAATGATTTCCAGCCCAAATCCTGCATCATTCCTGTGACACACTCTCCCATATTTCTCGATAATACAAAACGTGCTACCATTCTCTGAACTTTTTCGATGTACTCCGTCAGTCCTATCGGGTAAGAATCCCACACCGCGCAGCAGTATTCTAAGAGAGGACGGACAAGCGTAGTGTAGGCAGTCTCCTTAGCAGGTCTGTTACATTTTCTAAGTGTCCTGCCAATAAATCGCAGTCCTTGGTTCGCCTTGCCCACAACATTTTCTGTGTGTTCCTTCCAATTTAAGTTGTTAATAATTGTAGTACCTATGTATTTAGTTGAATTCACGGCTTGTAGGTTAGACTGATTTATCGTGTAACCGAAGTTAGTTCCTTTTAGCACTCATGTGGATGAACTCACACTTTTCGCACCATTCAGATATCTTTTCTAAATCGTTTTGCAGTTTGTTTTGATCTTCTGATGACTTTATTAGTTGATAAACGGCAGCGTCATCTGCAGACAACCGAAGACAGCTGCTCAGATTGTCTCCCAAATTGTTTATATAGATAAGAAACGGCAAAGGACCTATACCACTACCTTGGGGAATGTCAGAAATCACTTCTGTTGTACTCGATGACTTTCCGTCAATTACTACGAACTGTGACCTGTCTGACAGGAAATCACACATCCAGTCACATAACTGAGACAATATTCCATAAGCACGCAATTTCATTATGAGCCGCTTTTATGGTACAGTGTCACTCGGAAATCCAGAATACATCTCAAATCCCTTGTCAATGGCACTCAACACTTCATGTGAATAAAGAGCTGGTTGTGTTTCACAGGAACGATGTTTTCTAAACCCATGTTGACTGTGTGTCAGTAGACAGTTTTCTTCGAGATAATTCATAATATTCGAACTCAAAATATGTTCCAAAATCCTGCTGCATATCGACGTTAACGATATGGGCCTGTAATTTAGTGGATTACTCCTACTACCTTTCTTGAATATTGGTGTGACCTGTGCACCTGACTGGGGTACGGATCTTTCGTCGAGCGAACGGTTGTATATAAGTATGGAGCTAATGCAGCAGCATACTCCGAAAGGAACCTAATTGGTATACAGTCTAACCAGAAGAATTGCTGTTACTGCTTTAAGTTGCTTCAATAATCCGAGGATATTTACTTCTACGTTACTCACGTTGGCAGCTGTTCTCGATTCAAATTCTGGAATATTAACTTCGTCTTCTTTGGTGAAGGATTTTCGGGAGGCTGTGTTTAGGAACACTGCTTTGGCAGCACTGTCGTCGATAGTATTTCCATTGGTATTGCGCAGAGAAGGCATTGATTGTTTCTTGCCGGTAATATACTTCACATATGACCAGAATCTCTCTGAATTTTCTGCCAGGTTTCAAGACAGTTTCATTATGGAAACTGTTATAGGCCTCTCGCATTGAAGTCCGCGCTAAATTTCGAGCTTCTGTAAAAGATTGCCAGTCTTGGGGATTTTGCGTCTTTTTAAATTTTTCATGTTTGTTTCGTTTTTCTGCAACGGTGTTCTAATCCGTTTTGTGTACCAAGGAGGATCAGCTCCGTCGTTTGTTAATTTGATATAAATCTCTCAATATCTGCCGATACTACTACTTTGAATTTAAGCCACATTTGGTCTACATATATTATTAATTTGGAATGAGTGGAGATTGTCTCTCAGGAAGGCGTCAAGCGAATTTTTCTCTGCTTTTTGAATAGGCATATTTTTCGTTAATTTTTCGAGGATTTGGGGATTACAGTATTCTATCTCGCCACGACAACCCTGTGTTCACTAATCCCTGAATCGGTTTTGATGCTCGTTATTAACTCAGGATTATTTGTTGCTAAGAGGTAAAGTGTGTTTTCACAACCGTTTACTATTCGCGTGGGCTCATGAACTAACTGCTCGAAATAATTTTCAGAGAATGCGTTTAGCACAATTTTGGATGATATTTTATGCGTACCTCCGGAATTAAATATGTATTTTCACCAACATATCGAGGGTAAATTAGTCGCCACCAACTATTATTGTATGAGTCGGGTACGTGTTTGAAATCAAACTCAAGTTTCCTTTGAACCTTTCAGCAACTGTATCGTCTGAATTGGGAGGTAGGTAAAAGGATCCAAGTATTATTTTATTCCGGTTGCCAAAAATGACCTCTTCCCATTCTAACTCGCAGGAAGTATCTGCTTCAATTTCGCGACAAGTTAAACTGCTTCTGACAGCAACAAACATGCCACCGCCAACCGTGTTTAGCCTATCCTTTCAGAACACCATTAGGTTCTTTGCAAAAATTTCGGCTAAGCTTATATCTGCTTCAGCCAGCTTTGAGTGCCTAATGATTTGAGCATCAGTGCTTTCTATTAGCACTTGGAGCTCTGGTACTTTTCCAACACAGCTACGACAGTTTACAACTGTTATACCAATGGTTCCTGTATCAACGTTCTTCCTGTGTTCAGCCTGCACCCTTTGTGACTGAAGCCTTTCTTGTGTTTTCCTGAGACCCTCTAACCTAAAAAATCGCACAGTCCACGCCACACAGCCCCTGCTACCCGTGTAGCCGCCTCCTGCGTATAGTGGACACCTCACCTATTCAGCGGAACCCAAAACCCAACCACCGTTTGGTGCAAGTCGAGGAATCTGCAGCCTACACAGTCGCAGAACCGTCAGAGCCCCTGGTTCAGACCCTCCACTTGGCTCTGTACCAGAGGTCTGCAATCTATCCTGTCGACTATGCTGCAAATAGTCAGCTCTGCTTTCATCTTGCAAGCAAGACTGGCAGCCTTTACCACTTCTGTTAGCTGCTTGAAACCAGAGAGAATCTCTTCTGATTCAAAGTGACACACATCATTGGTACTGATGTGAGCAACCACCTACAGTTGGCTGCACCCTGTGCCCTTAATGGCATCTGGGAGGACCCTTTCCACATCTGGAATGACTCCACGCAGTATGCACATGGAGTGCACATTGGTTTTCTTACCCTTATGTTCAGCCAAGTCACTAAGGGGCCCCATAACGCACCTAATGTTGGAGCTCCCAACTACCAATAATCCCACCCTGTGGGATTGCCTGGATCTTGCAGGCTGAGTGGTTTCCTCTGAAACAGGATAGGCGATATCTGACTCAGCGATAGTGTCGGCCAAAGACAGCATCTGGAACTTGCTTGTCAGGCAAACCAGGGAGGCTTTACGTGCGGCCACCTGGGAAGTCTTTTGCTGCTTGCTTCGCCCCGGGGTGACCTCCCCCTCGACTACAGGTGAGGGGTCAGCCTCAGTGTGAGCAGTAACTGGGTTGGCCACAGGTGAGGACTGATCGGAGGACTCTGATGTGCTGAATGTCCATTGGACCCCTACGGCCAGCCCACAACAGTTGCGTCCATCCACTGCAGCCTCAAGCTGTGTAACCGAAGCCATCACAGCCTGAAGCTGAGAACGAAGTGTCACCAACTTGGCTCGCATCCGCACACAACAATCGCAGTCCCTGTCCATACTAAAGACCATGTAAAACTAAACTATTCAGATAAACGGACTATTGGCATGTGCTGCACATCTCTACTGTAGACCCTGACAAAAATGCACAAACTGTGTCTACTAATACGCAGATACTCAAAAACCTAACTAGCGAAGCACTCGGGTGAAACTAAGTAATTTGCCCCCGATTAGGAACTTGTAATATGTCACAAAATCGGTTTACTTTCTGATGCAGACGAGAACGCAAGAACTGTGGTTATTAGATATTAAATTTACATGCATAAACTCAAGAAACTAAACGATTAAAGCACACAGATGATATAATAAAATTCGATCCTGGTTAGGAACTCGTAAGTGTCACAAAAGCGGTTACTGTTGATGCATCTGTCTCGGTTGGCTACTACTGCCGCACTGACTGGCTGACTAACGCCAACAAGCTGTCGCTAGTTTTCAAAACAAGCAAACAAACGACTATCGACACACGCTACAGAAATCTGCTGTAGACCTTGACGAAAACGCACGAACTGTGTCCAGTAATACGCAGATAATCCCTCGTATATTCGTACAGTCATCATTTAAAGCTATTTCCTGAAATTTCGTTAGCAGACTTTCTCAGAATAGTTTCTGTCTGTATAGAGTTCACCAGTTCAATTCTTTCTATATCTCAGTGACTCTCTCCTGTGGGTCAAACAAACCTGTGACCATTTGTGTGCCATTCTCTGTATGTGTTCAATATCCCCTGATAGTCCTATTTGATATGGGTCCCATATGCTTGAGCAATATTCTAGGATGGATCACACAAATTATTTTTAAGCAATCTGCTTTGTAGACTGATTGCATTTCCCTAGTATTCTGCCAGTCAACAAAAGTCTACCATCTGCCTTACCCCTGACTGAGAATGTGATCATTGCACCTCTTGTTCCTACTAAGTGCTACACTGAAGTTTTTTTCAACTGTGACTCACTAATATTGTATTCATAGGACACTGTTTTTTGTTTTGTTTTGTGAAGAACAAAATTTTACATTTTTTACCATTGAAAGAAAGCTGCCAGTCAGTGTACCACTTCGAAATATTGGCATGGTCTGACTGAATATTTGTATAGCTTCATTCAAACTGTACTTCACAACAAGTGACTGTGTCATCTGCAAAAAGTCTGAGGTTATTATTAACATTGACACAGGATTATTAATATACGTCATGAATAGCAAAGGATCCAACGCACTTCCATGGGGTAAATCTGAAGTTACTCAGTCCAGTCACATATTTTGTGCAAGTCAAATGCCTTTTGGAAATTGAGAATTACTGCGTCAACCCGAGTGCCTTGATCTATGGGTTTCAGGATGTTGGGTGAGAAGAGTGTGAGTTGTGTTTCATGTGAGCTGTTTTCAGAATCCATGCTGGGTGGCATTCTGTTAATAGTACCCCATTATATTTGAGCTCAGAATATGTCATAAGATTCTACAACAAATGGATGTCAAGGATATTTGACAGTTTTTTTGGGTCACTTCTGCTAACCTGCTTGTAGACAGATGTGACTTGTACTTTCTTCAAACTACTGGGCACAGTTTCTTGTTAAAGAGATCTAAAATAGATTGTAGTTAACAGATCAGCTAACTCGGCTACAAATTGGGTGTACAACCTAATAGGGAATCCATGGGGTCCTGGGGCTTTGTTCAGTTTTAACGATTTCAGCTGTTTCTCAATGCCACTGACACTAATATCTATTTCACTGATCTTTTCAAGGGTACGAGAATTAAGTAGGGGCAATAGTCCTGGGCTTATCTTTGTAAAGAAATATTTGCTTTGCTACTCTTAACTTCAGTTCGTATTGTCCATGAATGACTGGATGCTAACTTTGGTGCCATTAACAGCCTTTACATATGACCAGAATTTGTGGAAGATAATTTGACATTAGTATTCTGCTATGGCAGTCATTGAAGGCTTCATGCATTGCTGCCAAATGCATTTCATTCAACATACCTCTCTCTGTGAGCCTATGCTTTATTGTATGTATACCTATTATGCAGTACTCTTTCTTTAGACCTTTCTTTACAGTGACTGTAAACCATGGAGGATCCACCTGTTATGAACTGCCCTGCTGGGTACATATCTATCCAGTACGTGGTCAAGTATTGTTTTAAACTTGAGCAGTAGTTCCTGTATATTATCCAGTCTGGAGCTAAAAGTTTCAATAGTTACCTTTTGTGTTTTAGTATTGTCACAGTAACTGCCTCATGGTCAGTGATATCCCTTTTGAGGTGGACTTCAAGGATGTCAGTTCTGTTTGTTGCCATTAGATCTAATATACTTCCATCTTGAGTGGGGTTGTGAACTGTCAATTCTAGGTGATTTTCAGAGAAAGCATCTAGTAATGTTTCACAGGATATCTTATCATGCTTACCACTAACAGAACTGTAGTTTTCCCAATTGTTTGTTGGATGATTAAAGTCTCTTCTCCAAAGATTACAGTATCATTAGGGAGGTTATGTACAAGGGAACTGAGGTTTTCCCCAAACTTTTTGGTTATATCAGGAGGAGAATCTGGTGATCAATAGAAGGGTCTTATTATAATTTTTTGGCCACCCTTGATACTGTGTTGTGCCCAGACAATCCCACATGCAGCTTCACACTACTTCCATTTCCCTATCCTGCTATGCTTAAATTTTCCCCAAAGATCTCACTGCTGTCAGCTTCAAGTTTTAGTGAGCTTTCTGAGCCTAGTGTTACATTAGCTTCAGTACTTTCTAGGAGTGCTTCAAACCCTGTGCACTTTGTTTAAAATTCTTTGACATTTAATACTGTCTTGTGCAGGAGGCATTTATTTGTATCTTGCGTTGGGTACTCCACAGCTGTTATAAGGATTGAATGGAGAGGAGTCTAGTCTATTTCACTGTCAAGTAGCAGGATCATGTGCCAGAGAGCAAAATAATGGTTGTAAGTATCTAACAACATCCTGACCATGGCAGACCTTTTGCTTAGTGAAAAGTGATGATACTTATCAGCTTAAGAGTACATAATTGTCCATTGCCACACAGCTTCCTCCTCTGATAATATAATCAACCACCGACTGAAAGTACTACTGCCTCTGGTACAATATATTGTAACCAGCTGCGTTTTATTTGCCAACTACATGACAATTATCACCTTGTTTGGTTATCTGACCTCTATTTCCTATGACAGTGGGACAGGTGTATTTTTAATTTTTTGGAATATTTGGTCACATTCCGTGATTTCCTATGCATTGACAAGCTTGTAAAACTAAAGTTTCTTCAGTAACACCTAGATCAGTGCAAGTATCACTCACAATGAGAGTAGAGGGACAAAGACAAGAGTCAGTGAGAAAATGAACATAGTTATTTTATTAATTTTGTCTGAAATTTCTCCATAAGAATATATTACATCTCTCAGTTTAAATTGAAGAAGTTAGTCATTGAATGAAGGAACTACTTCCATTATGGAGACAGGCTATACATATGCTGAAACTTGTGACTAAATAAATTCACAAACAATGACAGTCTTTATTCACTATCAGTTGTAAAAACATATTTTTGATATCAGTAGTATTATGAATAAGAGTTTCATCAGCAGGTCATCCGAATTACTAGGCATCTATCGCTGTTGCAGGTTATATATATATAATTGACGGATTTAAAAATTTTAAATGCTGTCATCTTCTTGTTAAGAGGTGCAATCTTCTTTTAAAACTTTTAATGCAGTAAGAAAAGTATTACCCTTCGGAACAGTGTGTTGGTATTGAGGCAGCATAACTGATGGTGCACAAATACCTGGACTGATTAATCCAGTATATGAGAATGAGAGCACTTAATGACTTCCAACCAACCTTATACATAATTTTGTGCAGTAAAACTTACGCATCAGACATGATATCTTAATTTCACTTTCATTACTACCTACACTATTTGCAAAGTTCGTAGACAGTATCAATACACACCACTGAAGGCACCTGCAAAATTATATCAATGTAAAACACAGTGCAGGAGGTATGTCAAACATTGAGGGCATGAGACACTTTGTTAGGGTTTGAAATTTCCCAGGCGTTTTGTGGCTGGAGTTTTTGAAAATGAATAATTTGTTGAGTGGGAAATATAATGCCAGTTTTTCATACAACACGGATATAATAAAAAATGAATAATTTTATGTTACATATCACATCAAAGTGTCACGTTTTGGGTACAAATAGATAAACAATATATTCTCTAAATGATTAGTCATTTCCCTGGGCTGATAAAAACCATCTCATAATATTTGTCTGGTCCACTAACAATATCCCATTTTAATATGCAGCTTTAATGATTGTTATCCCCAAAAACTTAGAACATTACAAAGATTTTCAAATTCAATTTTTCAGTACATACTATCAACAGTGTCTGAAATGTACTCTCTGAAATATAACACATACATTATGTTTAGTCTATTAAATAATATTTTTTTCAAAACAGTGTGTGTTATTGTAGTATTGGTATTAAACACCAACAACATATCATAGCAGAAACTACCACTCACTTGTAATGTTATCTGTTGTTTACGAATATGATTATTTTAAACTAAGTTCGTAGTTTACAAAGGCCATGTAGTACTGACTACGTAAATATGTCTAAAAAGAAAGATGATGAAACTTACCAAACAAAAGCGCTGGCAGGTCGATAGACACACAAACAAACACAAACATACACACAAAATTCTAGCTTTCGCAACCAATGGTTGCCTCGTCAGGAAAGAGGGAAGGAGAAGGAAAGACAAAAGGATATGGGTTTTAAGGGAGAGGGTAAGGAGTCATTCCAATCCCGGGAGCGGAAAGACTTACCTTAGGGGGAAAAAAGGACAGGTATACACTCGCGCACACACACACATATCCATCCACACATACACAGACACAAGCAGACATTTGTAAAGGCAATTTGCCTTTACAAATGTCTGCTTGTGTCTGTGTATGTGTGGATGGATATGTGTGTGTGTGCGAGTGTATACCTGTCCTTTTTTCCCCCTAAGGTAAGTCTTTCCGCTCCCGGGATTGGAATGACTCCTTACCCTCTCCCTTAAAACCCATATCCTTTCGTCTTTCCTTCTCCTTCCCTCTTTCCTGACGAGGCAACCATTGGTTGCGAAAGCTAGAATTTTGTGTGTATGTTTGTGTTTGTTTGTGTGTCTATCGACCTGCCAGCGCTTTTGTTTGGTAAGTTTCATCATCTTTCTTTTTAGACATATTTTTCCCATGTGGAATGTTTCCCTCTATTATATTCATATGACTACGTAAATATCATTACATACAGTTTCTGTTGAGCAAGACACAGTACCACAATAAAAAAAAAACTGGGTGGCCACATGAAATTAACAAAACAGGCTTATTTGATAACTCTTTGAAGTGTTAAGAGTTACTTTGATATATTCTCAGGGTGGCTGGCATTCACGCAGATTCTGTGTAACTGGTTTGCAAACTGCATGTTTGTGGATAAAATTTTTTTGTATACTTTTACTCAACCAATGCTCATTTCATTAAGTAACATTTTATGTTGGGATTATTTAATTTTTTTGAAACAGAGCACGTGCAAACACTTGGGTAAATACTCATGTATGATGATATTCTCTATTTTTATATATCGACAAGTTGCCTTTTATGCAGTTTACTAACTTGCCCAATATATGTTTTCTGCAGGCTCAGATAACTGTAAGATTGTCCACTCAGATAAACAATTTATTGCCCATTTTGTCAAGAGTGTGAGGAATATCTTAATTGTTGAGTGGCATGTGTCTCGTGTCCTCAACACACACATTTTCATGTATTTAAAGTTAGTTGTGCAATACAATTTTTGTCAGTGACCAGCTATATAGGTATTACAATTCTATGATTTTACTATAGCTTTGCAGCTTTATGATGACCAGATGACAGATCTTGGTTAGTCATACCCAGATTTGTCACTTTCTTCATAACACACATGTGACTATCATGACAAACCCCCCCCCCCCCCCCCCCCCCCCCCCCGCCCCACACACACACA
This sequence comes from Schistocerca serialis cubense, assembly GCF_023864345.2. NCBI lineage: Eukaryota > Metazoa > Arthropoda > Insecta > Orthoptera > Acrididae > Schistocerca > Schistocerca serialis. The sequence goes on along the minus strand of NC_064644.1, from coordinate 505,774,331 downwards.
CACACACACACACACACACACACACACACACACACCAGTTTCTAGCGCCCTGATGATGGAAGAGTGCCTTGGAATGAGCTCAACTCGTGGCAATTGTTAGACCTGTGGGGGTTGTGCTACACTTGGAGGGCTGGCCTATGTCTTCCTCCTAAATTTTGACATTGGTTCTGAGGCAAGGAGGTGTATTACGTGTATATTGTTTAACTCTGTCCTGGAAAAATCAACAGGAAATGGACCAGATCTCCGATCAATACCAGAAAGACAGAAATCATTACCAATATTGAAGATGCCCCTAAAACGGTCAGCCAGTGCTGCCAAGTACATAAAGAACCAAAACCATAAAGTGTCTTGGAGAATGCAGATCATATGATTTCAGTGAAGTGAGAGCTCTCAAACAAAGGACAGTCAAATTAGATAAGGCATACTATGCTTCCAGAAAAAAATGTACATCTCAAAGCATCTGTTGATGAATATTGAAGACAGTATAACACAGTAGCTATACAGCAGAGTGCTTATTCCTAATGTGGAAGACCCCAACAAAGACCCTCGAATTGCAAGAAGAGAATATTGTGCAAAAGATAGTGGGCCAAGGATCCTTCCAAGTGGTAAAGTTCGCAAGTAAGTTTGTACCGTCCTCTCCCAACTTCAAGAAAACCTCACTGATGACATCAAAGAAGATAACTAGCTTCCTATGGCCACGTACACACTACGCTCCATAGGCTGTCCTAAGAGATAAAAGTAGCCACCAAGGGTAAAGGAGTTGGATCAAGCTAGTAAATACCTTGCAGAACTTCATATTAAGCAAGACTTATTATGAACGGGGTTGAATAACAGTTAGCTACTGAAATCAGACCCTTCGTAACATCCCTAATAGATGTTAACCATGTTGCAACAATGAAATTTTCTGAGAAATGCTAGAATAGCTGAGCAGGAAAATAAAGGACTACTGTGCTAACATAAAAGCTCAATGTATTAACAAAAACAGCCATTAAACTTCATCAAGGACACCAGAATTAGTAGACAAAAGCATAGCAAAACAAAAGCATTATGGTCCGCAGGTGACCCAAATGAGTGAATAAATAAATAATTAAATTAATATAAAAATAAATAAATGTTGCTAATACAGGATGGTCCATTGATAGTGACCGGGCCAAATATCTCTCAAAATAAGCATCAAACAAAAAAATTATAAAGAACAAAACTCGTCTAGCTTGAAGGGGGAAACCAGATGGCACTGTAGTTGGCCTGCTAGATGGCGCTGCTATAGGTCAAACGGATGTCAACTGTGTTTTTTTAAAGACGAACTCTCATTTTTTTATTGCATATTCATGTAGTACGTAAAGACATATGAATATTTTAGTTGGTCCACTTTTTTCGCTTTGTGATAGATGGCACTGTAATAGTCACAAACGTATAAGTACTTGGTATCACGTAACATTCCGCCAGTGTGGATGGTATTCTCTTCCTGATACATTACCTGTGTTAAAATGGACTGTTTACCAATTGCGAAAAAGGTTGATATTGTGTTGATGTATGGCTATTGTGATCAAAATGCCCAACGGGCGTGTGCTATGTATGCTGCTCGGTATCCTGGACATCATCCAAGTGTCCGGACCGTTCGCCAGATAGTTACGTTATTTAACGAAACAGAAAGTGTTCAGCAACATGTGAAACGTCAACCATGACCTGCAGCAAATGATGATGCCCAAGTAGGTGTTTTAGCTGCTGTCGCGGCTAATCCGCACATCAGTAGCAGACAAATTGCGCGAGAATCAGGAAACTCAAAAACGTCATTGAGAATCCTATATCAACATGTACCATATTTCTATGCACCAGGAATTGCGTGGTGACGACTTTGAACGTCTGTGTACAGTTCTGCCACTGGGCACAAGAGAAATTACGGGGCGATAACAGATATTTTGCACACGTTCTGTTTAGTGACGAAGTGTCATTCACCAACAGCCATAACATAAACTGGCACAATATGCACTATTGGCCAACAGAAAATCCACGAAGGCTGCGACAATTGAAACATCAACGATCTTGGCAGGTTAATGTATGGTGCGACATTGAGAGAGGAAGGATAATTGGCAACCATTTTTTCGATGGCAGTCTAAAATGGTGCAATGTATGCTGATTCCCTACGTAATGTTCTACCAATGTTACTACAAGATGTTTCACTGCATGACAGAATGGCGATGTACTTCCAACATGATGGATGTCTGGCACATAGCTCACGTGCGGTTGAAGTGGTATTGAATAGCGTATTTCATGACAGGTGGATTGGTTGTTGAAGCACCATACCATGGACCGCACGTTCACCGGATCTGATGTACCCGCATTTCTTTTTGTGGGGAAAGTTGAAGGATATTTGCTATTGTGATCCACCGACAACGCCTGACAACATGCGTCGGCGCATTGTTAATACATGTGCGAACATTACGGAAGGCGAACTACTCGCTGTTGAGAGGAATGTCGCTACGGTGCCAAATGCATTGAGGTTGACGGACATCATTTTGAGTATTTATTGCATTAATGTGGTATTTACAGGTAATCACGCTGTAACAGCACGCGTTTTCAGAAATAAGTTCACAAAGGTACATGTGTGACATTGGAACAACCAAAATAAAATGTTCAAACGTACCTACGTTCTGTATTTTAATTTAAAAAACCTACCTGTTACCAACTGTTCGTCTAAGATTGTGATCCATATGTTTGTGACTATTACAGCGCCATCTATCACAAAGCGAAACAAGTGGTCCAACTAAAACATTCATATTTCTTTATGTACTACACGTATATGTAATAAAAAATGGGGGATCCTATTTAAAAAAAACGCAGTTGATATCCATTTGACCTATGGCAGCACCATCTAGCAGGCCAACCATAGCGCCATCTGGTTTCCCCCTTCAAGCTAGACAAGTTTTGTTCTTTGTAGTTTTTTCGTTTGATGCTTATTTCGTGAGATATTTGGCCTGGTCACGATCAATGGACCACCCTGTATATGTCCGTGTATATGTCCATGGACCACAGTTGCTGTGGCAAAAAAGCTCCATTGTTCAGTTCAGTGAACATACTTCATTTTCAGCAAGAACAAGAAAAACCATATTGTTTACTGCCCTGATTCTAAATATATAGTGCTTCATCACACTTAGAACATTTTCCATACAAGCGTATTTGTCTGTGAAGATCCTAATTGTGTTACTTTGTCAAACTCTAGAATCACCATAGTGTCAAGCCTCCATATCTGTGAAATGTTGTAATTGTGAGTTTGCTATTGTGGCAGCAGATGTTTGTTTTGTCACTAAACTTTTTTAAACTTTGATCAGTCTTTTCCCTATGTTGATGTGAGTGACACATCAATTTGGATCTGATTGTAGGTTAGTTTAGTTCTCAACACATCTTGGTAGTTCTCACTTTTCAGTTTCCCCTCTTGGTGTGAAATAAACGGCTATCACATCTTCGTTTGCAGCTTGTACTGCACTGATGATTCTTTTGGTACCCAGTTCGCACACATTTTCTGAAAATTTAGCCTGTCATGAAAGACGGAATACGCTAAACCATGACTTGTATGTAAAGTATTAGCGATTTCTTCCATTGTGATTCACCTGTTTTTAATCACCATACCTTTTGAGACTTCTACATTGTCCTATGTAGTTGTCAGTGGCCTGCACGATGTTTTTCCTCATTACATAGAAAAGTTCTTCCCTGTTTGGAGTGCTCTATCCATTTGTAGATTTTGCTTCATGATAAACAGCTTTCCCCATACTCTGGTTGCATTCGACAAATAATTTCTGTAGGTTTAACATCTCCCGCAAACATAAAGCAGGTAACTGTCCTCATTTCCTCCTCGGTGTAGATCGACAATGGAGCTGCCGTGTTTCACAGTCTGCTACAATATCATGACTAACACAGAAATGAGTGACATATTGTATAGAATTGTTGCAGATGACAATACCCCAGCCCTGGATACTAGCAGTATTACCAAGCCCTATGGAAGAAATTGCAAGTCGCTTAACTTTTTGACCTTCTGTCGTAATATGGTGGATACAAATATTGTTTATGTCATATAACTTGTCAGTCAAACCTAACTTCAGTTTATAAACATTAATCATGTTATTTCACAGTTCCCTCTCTTTGTATCAGTTTCTGGCCATATTAGTTTTAGTGTTCTCTTTGTTCTTCTTTTTGCACGCTGTTCCCCTCTCACTGCTTCATTTGTCCTTCTGTCTTGTCACAAAGATAGTTGGACTATCACACCTCTGGGGTACTGTACAGCGTCTCAGGAGGAATGGTAAATATTTAGGAACGACAGGAACGATCATCCGAAGCAAAAACTATAGTAAACATGGACTCTAGAATGGATACCTTAAAAGCTATGAGCACTTCTTTAGTAGAAGACAGGTTTTGAGGTAAAAACGATGGAAAAAGTGCTCTTGGTTCTTAAGGTATAAATTTTAGAGCCTGTGTTTACTAGACTTCTTTGATTAGAATTATCATTCCTCCCATACCACTGAATATTTGACTATTCCTCCTGGGACATTTGTATAGTGGATGAGATGGCTTTTCCAATAAAATAAATTTTTGTGTGACATTTACTTATCATTGTGTTCTAAGAATGCTTGTAACTAAAGGTCATATTACAACTTTGGTAGGACAAGTAATGGTAATGCTAATTATTTCTCATACTTTGTTGCAGGGAAGTGACACCGAAGAAAGCAGTTCAGCAACAGATAATAACTCGTGGGATGATCGAGCACTGGTTGACGCATTTGAAGAAGCTTCACTTGCAGCAAAATACAGAATAGCTGCTCGTATGATTGCACGTGGAGAACAACCTCTTGAAAATGGCTTAGATTTACCAGAACAACTTGAAAGTGGTGTTGGGCAAACTGTGGCAAGCAAAAAGTCAAAGAAAGGCAACAAAAGAAAGGTGCAGTTGGTATTATGTTAAGTGACGATGTTGATATTTTCTATCAGTGGAAAATCCAGGATGGAATGTAACATTATTATGAAAAGGAAAGTTGCTACTCACCATGTAGTGGAAATGCTAAGTAGCAGATAGGTGCAACAAAATGACTGTCACAAATAAAGCTTTCTGCCAGTAAGGCCTTTGTCAAAAATACACACACACACACACACACACACACACACACACACACACACACACACACACACACACACACAGTAGTCTTAGGCAGCTGAGCCACACTGGGAGCAGCAGCACCAGTGCATGATGGGAGTGGCAACTGGGTGGAGGTGATGAGGAGGTTGGGGGGGGGGGGGGATAGTGGGGTAGGGGTGGTGGACAGTGAAGTGCTGCAGGTTAGACGGAGGCAGGCAAGAGGTAGGGAGAGAGGGGGGGGGGGGGGGGGGGGAGCGGAAAAGGAGAGAAGTAGAAAGACTGGGTGTGATGGTGGAATGAGGACTGTGTGGTCTTGGAATGGGAACAGGAAAGGGGCTGGGATGAGTGAGGACAATGACTAACGAAAGTTGAGGCCAGGAAGGTTACGGGAACATAGGAGGTATTGGAGGGAGAGTTCCCACCTGTGCAATTCAGAAAAGCTGGTGTTGGTGAGAGGGATCCATATAGCACAACTGTGAAGCTGTCATTGAAATGAAGGATGTTGTGTTTGTCAGCGTGCTCAGCAACAGGGTAGTCCACTTGTTTCTTGGCCACAGTTTGTCTGCCGCCATTCATGCGGACAGATAGCTTGTTGGTTGTCATGCCCTACAAGCTAGACTGCAACCACTGTGCTGCATTCTATGTGGGAATGACTACCAACAACTGTCTGCCCGCATGAATGGCGACCGACAAACCATATAGCTGAGCACGCTGCCGAATATGACATCCTTGATTTCAATGACTGCTTCGCCACCTGTGCCATATGGATCCTTCCCACCAACACCAGTTTTTCTGAATTGCATTGGTGGGAACTCTTCCTGCAATATATCCTACATTCCCGTAACCTCCGTTGATCATTTTCCTCACCCATGCGGCCCCTTCCCTGTTCCCACTCCAGCACTAAACAGCCCTCACTCCACCATTGCATCCAGTCTTTTTACTTCCCTCCTTCTTCGTTACTCCTTCCCCCTTCCCCACCTCTTGCCTGCCCTCCGTCTAGCATGCAGCACTTCACTGTCCGCCACCCCTACCCTACCGTCCCACCTCAGCCTCCTCTATACCTCCACTCAGTTGCCACTCCCATCATGCACTGGTGCTCCTGCTTGCAGTGTGGCCCAGTTGCCTGAGAATACAGATGTGTGTCTATTTTTGACAAAGGGTTTACTGGCCGAAAGCTTTACATGTGACTGTCTTTTTGTTATGTACGAATGCGTCTGTCTTTTTGTTGTGCCCATCTGTGACTCAACATCTCTGCTGTGTGGTGAGTAGTGTCTTTCCTTTTGATATTTTCTATAATTTTTATGCACAGTCAGCTTCCATGAATTCAGAATTTGGGGGAGACCAGAAAAAGTTCAAATAGTTCAGAGTTTTACAAAAGTTGGGCTGATCAAAGTGCAATTGAGAATAGTTCTTATCTAGACTATCCTCTAAGACAGTAGTAGAAAGTAATGCTTTAATTTAAATAAAATTTGTAGTTCTTACAAAGGAAAGCAGGAAGTAACAACTAGAACTGCAGTTGGAAGAAATTTGATTTGTCACCGACACTATTAATTCGTATTTACATCAACTTTCCAAGTGAAAGAGACACACAAATTTCTGAAACTTCAATTGTATTTTACAGATAAATCAGAGATATCTTTCTTTGTCAGTGACCTCCACCATGCTTGCTCAAGTGCCTCTCCCCCCTGCCCCCCCCCCCCTCCCCCACCCCTTGTGACCAGGCCGAAAATAAATTGGCAACTTCCACGCCAAGGATGGATTTGCACAATGTTTCCAGTGACAACTTTGCCCCCTTTGAGTTATGTATGAGCAGCCCTCCCTCTCCCCCCTCCCCCTCTGCCTCCCCTCCCCCCCATCATGATCATCACCTGATCGCCCAGATGTGCAAAATCAATTTATTTTTTTCTCCTCAGACAGACAGAAAGAGGGCCCCCAGATATTGTGAAAATCAGTATATATTTCTCTGCTTTCCTGTCATTGCTGTTGAGTCTGTGGCTTTTTGATGAATCCCACATTCCTGAAAACAGTTCAGAATCATCACCAGTGTAACTTTTCCCAAGCTTTATCAGTTAAAACTGTCATGCTGGTCCTCAGTCATCACTGCAGTTAAGTCTCAATTGTTTTGCAGTATAAAGTTTCAAAAATCCCTATTCAAGTGGTTGTACTTTCAAAATGGTGGTGTTCACGGGGGAAAAATGAGGTCTCATTTTATCTAGAGGTGGTGAATTATTGTGAACTGTGCAGTTGTCCAGAAAATAATTTTTATTTTTCCATGTCTTTGACCTGGCTCAAACAGCTATGTATTGAATAATTCTGTTGGCATCCACACCTTTGTGTTCGAGTAATAAGACACAGGAAACCATTAGATACCCTTGTAACATCAAGTCTTAGCAGCTTTTGCTCTAGATGGGTTCTAGTTCTGGTACTTTACCATGTTCACTGTAAGCAACAGCATTACTTTTTCTTTTCTGTGATTCTCCTCATGACTCTTCTGTTTACAAATGTATTTGATCAGTATGCTTAAAGAAAAAACAGCCCTGTTTCATCAGTATAGAACACTTTTCATGGATTTTAATGTGCCACCAGGCTTGCTAGTTCATTTTTCCAAGCCATACAGACTGTGTCCTCAAAGGCTGCACTTACTCCAGAAATCTTTTCGAAGCAGTTCTGTCATTTTTAAAGTTAGTTAGTCGCTGCTCACTGGTGAAGAAGCCTTCAGTGTCCAGACTAATAGTGAATGATTGAGTATTTTCTTCAAACATAAAACCTTTGACAGGTATGTTTTGTCGTCTACATTGACTAATCCCTTTCAAAAACTATTCTCGAAGAGATTGGCATTTACTTTGGCAAACTCACTCCCTCCCATCATATGATGACTTACTGTTCTTAAAGAGCCAGATATTTGTACTCATTTTAACAATATTATGAGAAGGAAAGCTGCTACTCACCATATAGTGGAGTTACTGAGTCGCAGATAGGCACAACAAAGAGTTTCACACTTACAGCTTTCGGCCAATAAACTGCAACCAGTTGCAGTCAATTGTTGACAAAGGCCATTGGCTGAAAGCTTTAAGTGTGAAACTCTTTTTGTTCTGCCTGCCTGCGACTCAGCATCTCCGCTACATGGTGAGTAGCAACTTTCCTTCTCATAATATTGTTATATTCCATCCTGGACTTACCATTGTTCGATTTGTACTCATTTTAAGTCATTTTTGAACTGCCTTGTGTTCTATAGTATTCTATTCCATGCTAAGTGGTCTAATTTCGGGAAAAGTCCCACATGACCAGCACAGATTTTGCTGAAATTTTGTGTGAACATTCATATATGTTCAGAATGAATATTGGCAAAGTTTTACTTTCTCCAGTTTAATACTTGCAGAGAGATGGTCATTTGAAACTTTCTGATAGATCAAAACTGTGTGCTGGACTGAGACTCGAACTTGGTATCTTTGCCTTTCACGGGCAAGTGCTCTGCCAACTGAGATACCAAAGCATGAATCATGATCAATCCTCACAGCTTTACTTCTGCTGGTACCTTGTCTCCAACCTTTCAGATGTCACAGGAATTCTACTGCAAAACTTGTGGGACTAGCACTCCAGAAAGTAAGTGTATTGTGGAGATATGGCGTACCAGAGCCTGGGGAATGTTTCGAGAATGATATTTTCACTCTGCAGCTGTGCACGAATTTGAAACTTCCTGGCTGTGACTGAGCCATGTCTTCCAGCAGTGGTCATTGGGCAAGTTTCACAGTAGAACTCCTTTGATGTTGGGAAGGTAGAAGATGAGGCACTGTTGGAAGTAAAGCTTGAGTTGTGCTTGGGTAGCTCAGTTGGTAAAGAACTTGCCCGTGAAAGGCAAAGTTTCCAGGTTTGAAGCTTGTTCCGGTGCACACTCCACTGCAGAGTAAAAATAACATTCTGGATATTATCCTTTGCTTGCCCCCATAGTGCAGCTTCCAACAGTGCACCTCTGAGTTTTTGGCAACTTAGAAACCTAATATCTGTGGCAATGTTTTCTTGGGGGAAAAAGCCCTAGGCCATTGTGTACAAATTTTTGTGCGCTCTTATGCGGAATAATAAAATATTTTGTGAGCAGTTTTCGCATTGATAACTTGAAGCAAGGTCGGCCGAAGAATACACACTCCTGACTTCTGAACTGACTGAGACAGCTATTTATAAGGGACCTACATTAAACATTAGCTCTGAACCCAGTTGCAGCTAGCTTTTTTCACATGTTCTGTCTATAAGAGAGAAATGGAAATAAATTACATGTCCCCATGAAAGCATAACATCAGTTCCTCCTCATTAATTACCAGATATGCCCATCTGAACCTCAGCATTCATCTATAACACCACATTTGAAAAGCTTCTATTCTCTTCTCATCTAAACTGTTTACCATCCATGTTTCTCTTCCATACATGGCTACACTCCATGCAGATACCTTCTGAAAACTCCCGAACACTTACATATATATTCTGTGTCAACAGATTTCTCTTTGTGGGAGATACTTTTTCATGCTATTGCCAGTCTACACTTTATATACTCTCTACTTCTGCTGTTATCAGTTATTTTGCATTATGAAGGTCAAAACTCATCTACTACTTTAAGTGTCTTGTTTCGTACTCTAATTCCCTCAACATCATGTGATTTCACTTGATTACGTTCCGTTACTGTTGTTTTGCCGTTTTTGAGGTTCATCTTACATAGTCCTTTCAAGGCAATGTCCATTCTGTTCAACTGCTCCTCCAAGTCCCTTGCTGTCTCTGACAGAATTGCAGTCTTGGCATGTACAACAAATATTAAGGTATGTTGCAGACAAAAGCTGCCATCTTAATTGCTACAAACTCTGCAGCTATGATGAATTTTTGTAAATGATTTTGTGATGCCTTCAGCAGACATTTTCTTTGTTTGACGTGGGATTGTACAATTTTCGACTAAGACCATTTCCAAGAGTGTAAAACAGAAGCATAATGCATTGAATGCATTAGGATCACTAATCAATTTAACAACTACTCAGATCCCAAGCTGTACTAAGAGGACTGTAACTTAATTTACAGATTATTCATTAATGTATATTACACCATATGTGTTGTTGCTCCTATGTTGTAATTATGACTCCATATAACTGTCATAAAATAAATTGGAAATATTTTTTTCATTATTATAGGATCATGTTACTTTTGAGCAGTTGTTAAGCAGCTTGTATATACAAGGTGTCCATAATTAATGTGTCAACTTTGAACAGAATAGTATTGAAACAGGGGCCTATGTCATGGAACAAAAAAATTTTAATGAAAATTTGACCAATAGATGGTGCTATAAGTATCAGAATGTGCACACCAACAGATGTGCAAATGCAACTGTTCCTCAGTTTGTGTCAGAGACATCCACCCAACATGTGTTGGTTGACTGGAACAGGAAAGGGAGGTAATGACAGTGGCACGTAAAGTGCCCTCCGCCACACACCTTTGGGTGGCTTGCGGAGTATCAATGTAGATGTAGATGTAGATGTAGATGTAGATGAACACGACTCTCCATAAGGATTGTGTGCTGTTGGCAAAGCTTGTTACAAGAACAGTGAGTGTGCACCAGTAGCCAAGCAGATGTTCTGGATGCTCAAAAGTATGAAAAAAGGAATTGATCTGTTGTCTGCTAAAGGCCTGGAGAAAATAATTACAAAATTTGAAAAGACAGCTTCTGTTGATATGAAATTTGGCAGAGGGAGGAAAGCAGTTGATCAGACACCTGTCGAAGATGTGGCCATGGCATTGCAGGAGGGGCGAAGAGATAGTCTGCAACATGTGGGGAATTGACCAAATATTGAACATGCCTGCAAGCATGTTGCATAAAGTCGTGTGAAACGTCCTGCATTGCTATCCATACAAAATCACCCATGTTCAGGTGTTGGTTCCTGCTGCCCTATCAGCAGGACAAAAGTTCACTCTGGAATTCCTACATTTAAATACACAGAATTGCAGAATATGGGCAATTGAACATCCACACGCATATCTTCTTGGGGTGCTGATTGAACCACCCTCCTCCATTTGTACCTGTCCCTTGTCCATTTAAAATTAGACTATGGGTGCTTTGTTTATGCATCTGCATGTCCATCCCTTTTACGCTGTCTCAACACTATCCATCATCATGGCATCCATTTGGCCGCGGGCGCCTTATACACCAACCTGGTTGAGAGTCTGTATGCTGAAGCTGCTGAACTACCACTGTCCTACCGCCGTGACTTTCTCCTCAGCAGGTATGCATGCCATTTGTCTGCCATGCATGGCCACCCCTCCTATGGCTCCTTCTTTGATGATTCCTTTGATCATCAATATGGGGCTCGTCCCTCTTGTGTGTTACCTCCTGGAGTCCGTTTTCGCCACTTGCTACGGCGGCTTAACTTCACGCTACCTGCAACTTTCCCAGTGGGTGTGAACCCTTCACTACCTTGGCCTCGTGAAGCAGCCCATGTTAACCTTGGCCTTCATTCGCTTCCTAAGGAAGCCCATCCTCAGTCGATCACCTTCAGTTTCATGACCTTCGCATGGACTCCTAGCGATAGTACCTTTGTATACAGTGATGGCTCTCTGACTGTGGGATAAGGTGTGCCTTAGTCACTGGCACCCGTGTCTTTCGATATCGGTTTCTGGCACACTCCTCAGTATTTACAGCCGAGCTTTTCGCCATGTATCATGCCACGGAGTACATCTGGCGATACAGCCTTCCCAATTGTGTCCTCTGCTCAGACTCACTCAGTGCCCTCCAAAGTCTTGGTGCACTGTACACTGCTCATCCCTTAGTGCTGTGGGTCCAGGAAAACTGTCACTTGCTCACTCTTGGTGGAGCCAATGTCATGTTTCTGTGGTTCCCTGGTCATGTTGGTGTGCCAGGAAACAAGGCTGCTGACACTGCTGCCAAGGCTGCATTCCTCGTACCTCAGCCCGTGAGTACCTATATTCCCTCTGATGATCTCTACAATGCTGTCTGTCAGGAGGTGGGATCGCCAATGGTCCTCCCTTTATGGGAATAAGCTTTGGCTTATTAAGCCTCTCCTGGCACCTTGGATGACCTCTCGGCCCTCTCGCCAGGAGGCGATTATTTTAACTCGGCTGCGTATTAGGCACTGCTTTTTTAGCCATTGTCATTTGTTCAGTGGCGCTGCCCCACCACTTTGTACACATTGCACCCAAATTTTAACAGTCCAGCACTTCCTACTGGAATGTACTTTTTTTTTACGTTTCAGCATGGGTTTGCCATCTGATTTATCAGCAGTTTTAGCAAATGATGAGCGGGATGTCGACCGCATTTTACTTGTTATACTCTAAAGCAATATGGCGAAGGCCATTAATTTTTAGTTTTGGATGCCCATTTTTGTATGATTTTTTTGCCCTTTTTCCATGAGCTTTTTTTGCTGGCTCATATTCTGTCCATTGGGACTGATAAATAGTCCTTTCCCTCATCTCTGTGTTAGTTTTTTGTATGGTTTTGACTTGGGTGTGTATGACCCCAATTGTTTCTTGCACCCTAAAACACACACACACACACACACACACACACACACACACACACACACACACACACACACACACACACACACTCAACCAGTACCACATGATTCTGCAAAGGTTACTGTGTGGTGCAGGTTGATAGCATCTTTCATCATAGCACCATATTTTGAGGAGATCAGTCCTGTGGGTGCTGTTATCTGTACCATCATTGGTAAATGCTATGAGGGTCTTTTGCACGCCCGTGTCATTGCAACCCTCAACTGTGTGGATGTGTGGGTAGGATCATTTTTATACGAGATGATACTCCTCTGTACTTTGTACAGTCAGTGAACCACATGCTGCAGAGGCATTTTGGAAATGCTAGAATTATCACCTGTCATTTCTCTATGGCTTGGCAGTCCATTTCACCTGATCGTACACCGTGTGCATGATTTTGTGTTTAGTTCTCCAATTATGAACATAACTGAATTGAAAGCACACATTGTGCAACACATTCTGAACATGACACCTGAACAATCCAATCTATTGTGGAATATTATGTTTCTCAATTTCAACTTATACAGATTTGTTGAACAGCATGTTGAACATGCCTTGTACCAGCCTCACGACAATTAGAAACCAATGTCATTTTATTTTTTTATGTGGTTTTTGCTCTCAGGACAATTAGAAACTGATTTTTCCCATCTGATGTGGTACGATGTTGCTGTGTAGAATGGTCATATGTAATGGTGCCAGATCTGTTGAATGCTGAGCTTGTGCTGTCATGCATGTGGAACAGTGCGGATGGTGTAATGTGCAACTTAAACAACTGCTGTCATTTTGCGATTCATTTGTCATTTGTAGCTGATCTCATTTACGTTAAGGTAATTACAGTGCTCTCTAATAGTAAAATGTTCATTAAATTTTTTTGTTCCATGAAGTTTCCCCTGTATCAGTAATATTCTGTTGAAATTTGATGTTCTGAGCAGTGGTTCTCTTTCTACAGAGTTTTGAAACTGGAAATTTTAATTCTGGACACCCTGTATGTCAATGTTGGTAACATGCATATAGAAGGAAGATCATTAATTGTATTAGAGAATTTCATTAATGGCACACTGTGCCATATATGTCTTTGTTATTAAGTATATTTAATTATTGTTCATCATTGTTGCAAAGTATGATTGCACATAGATTCATAATAAAATAAATTGGAAATACTTTTTATGTTGTTATAGGAGTGCATCTCTTTCAGACAGTTGTTAGAAGGATCTCATATTCATATAAAGTCAATGTACCATCAAATGGGGTGATATCAGATGGTTTTAAGGTTATTTTCACCACAACTTGCATAGGTTAGGTTAGATTGCATTCTTTATTACAGAAATGGTAGGGTATATGTATAATCAATAGTAGTAAGGTATATGTACAATGAATAATATGTCCTAAAACGGGAATAAGTGTGTACCTGTATTTGCCTGAGACAAATATCGTTCCCAAATTGCCCAACCCCTTTCTGGTGTCGGGAGCTAGAATAGTCCTGCGGCCCTTCCTTGCCTGTCGTAAGAGGCGACGAATCGGAGTCTTTTTAATTGGGAAAAGCTTTTATTTTACTGTGATCTTGTGACTGTTTTTGGACTTTTCAAGAGTTTTTGCTTTTTCTTTTTAACATATTTTCCCTCTCATTTTTGACTTTTTAAGTTCTGGTCTCCTTTTTGAGTTTGACCTCCACTTTCCAAATTGTACCGAAGTGGAGGCTATTTGTGGAAGACACATTACTGTTGTGCATTACCTCTTCACTGTGCACTGTTATCTTTTGCACCTACCAATGAAGTGGATCTACTGCCGCAGCCAAAATCCAGCACGGTTGCCAGTCTGTCGTGGTGGGGTTGTCATTTACCACCTGACAACCCGAAGATCGCACTGCCAATGCCTGAGCTGTGACCTCCCTGTGACAGACAAGGACCTGCTCACTTTGGGGTATTGGCACTCTGGGCAATGGCTCCTGTGGCAGGTGGCCTTAGCTTTGGTGAGGTGGCATTCACGGGGAGAGCCTCCGATCAGAGTGGGTGGCACAGGGGCGGATGATCTGCATTGAAATGGATCAAACTTAATGGTGGCCGTGCCGACATCTGCCCTCTCATCAGCCTGCAACAGTGATTTTAATGCAAAGGTTTACAATCCTACTGTGTTTCAGTCATTTACCATGCCTCTAGAAAAAGAGCCAGGTAAGGAGAAATGGAAGTGGACAGTTTGCTGAGTTCTTGCTTTATTCCCTCAATGACAGTGGCTCTTTCCCTTGAATGAAGCCATTGTTTTCCATTGGAAATATTGAAGATTGGGAGGTTGCACCAATAGAAATGATAAGTGGATCTTGTTGATCAAAACATCACATGCCAACCAATTACAGGCATTTCAGGCATCTATTCCATCCTCCACTTTCAGACCTGACTCTGTTGTTGTTGTTGTTGTTGTTGTGGTGGTGGTCTTCAGTCCTGAGACTGGTTTGATGCAGCTCTCCATACTAATCTATCCTGTGCAAGCTCCTTCATCTCCCAGTACCTACTACAACCTACATCCTTCTGAATCTGCTTAGTGTATTCATCTCTTGGTCTCCCTCTACGATTTTTACCCTCCACGCTGCCCTCCAATGCTAAATTTGTGATCCCTTGATGCCTCAGGACATGTCCTACCAGCCAATCCCTTCTTCTAGTCAAGTTGTGCTACAAACTTCTCTTCTCCCCAATCCTATTCAATACCTCCTCATTAGTTACGTGATCTACCCACCTAATCTTCAACATTCTTTTGTAGCACTACATTTCGAAAGCTTCTATTCTCTTCTTGTCCAAATTATTTATTGTCCATGTTTCACTTTCATAGATGGCTACACTCCATACAAATACTTTCAGAAATGACTTCCTGACACTTAAATCTATACTCGATGTTAACAAATTTCTCTTCTTCAGAAACGCTTTCCTTGCCTTTGCCAGTCTACATTTTATATCCTATCTACTTCGACGATCATCAGTTATTTTGTTGCCCAAATAGCAAAACTCCTTTACTGCTTTAATTGTCTCATTTCCTAATCAAATTCCCTCAGCATCACCCGACTTAATTCGACTACATTCCATTATCCTCGTTTTGCTTTTGTTGATGTTCCTCCTTTCAAGACACTGTCCATTCCCTTCAACTGCTCTACCAAGTCCGTTGCTGTCTTTGACAGAATTACAATGTCATCGGAAAACCTCAAAGTTTTTATTTCTTCTCCATGGAATTTAACACCTACTCCAAATTTTTCTTTTGTTTCCTTTACTGCTTGCTCAATATACAGATTGAATAACATCAGGGATAGGCTACAACCCTGTCTCACTCCCTTTCCAACGATTGCTACCCTTTCATGCACCTCAACTCTTATAACTGCCATCTGCTTTCTGTACAAATTGTAAATAGCCTTTCGCTCCCTGTATTTTACCCCTGCCACCTTTAGAATTTGAAAGTGAGTATTCTAGTTAACATTGTTAAAAGCTTTCTCTAAGTCTACAAATGCTAGAAACGTAGGTTTGCCTTTCCTTAATCTTTCTTCGAAGATAAGTCGTAAGGTCAGTATTGCCTCACGTGTTCAAACATTTCTACGGAATCCAAACTGATCTTCCCCGAGGTCGGCTTCTATCAGTTTTTCCATTCGTCTGTAAATAATTCGTGTTAGTATTTTGCAGCTGTGACTTATTAAACTGATAGTTTGATAATTTTCACATCTGTCAACACCTGCTTTCTTTGGGATTGGAATTATTATATTCTTCTTGAAGTCGTAGGGTATTTTGCCTGTCTCATACATTTTGCTTGCCGGATGGTAGAGTTTTGTCAGGACTGGCTCTCACAAGGCCATCAGTAGTTCTAATGGAATGTTGTCTACTCCCGGGGCCTTGTTTCGACTCAGGTCTTTCAGTGCTCTGTCAAACTCTTCACGCAGTATCATATCTCCCATTTCATCTTCATCTACATCCTTTCCCATTTCCATAATATTGTCCTCAAGTACATCGCCCTTGTATAGACCCTCTATATACTCCTTCCACCTTTCTGCTTTCCCCTCTTTGCTTAGAACTGGTTTTCCATCTGAGCTCTTGATATTCATACAAGTGGCTCTTTTTTCTCCAAAGGTCTCTTTAATTTTCCTGTAGGCTGTATCTATCTTACCCCTAGTGAGATAAGCCTCCACATCCTTACATTTGTCCTCTAGCCATGCCTGCTTAGCCATTTAGCACTTCCTGTCGATCTTATTTTTGAGACGTTTGTATTCCTTTTTGCCTGCTTCATTTACTGCATTTTTATATTTTCTCCTTTCATCAATTAAATGCAATATTTCTTCTGTTACCCAAGGATTTCTACTAGCCCTCATCTTTTTACCTACTTGATCCTCTGCTGCCTTCACTACTTCATCCCTCAGAGCTACCCATTCGTCTTCTACTGTATTTCTTTCCCCATTCCTGTCAATTGTTCCCTTATGCTCTCCCTGAAACTGTGTATAACCTCAGGTGTAGTCAGTTTATCCAGATCCCATCTCCTTAAATTCCCACCTTTTTGCAGTTTCTTCAGTTTTAATCTACAGGTCATAACCAATAGATTGTGGCCAGAGTCCACATCTGCCCCTGGAAATGTCTTAAAATTTAAAACCTGATTCCTAAATCTGTCTTCCATTATATAATCTATCTGATACCATTTAGTATCTCCAGGATTCTTCCATGTATACAACCTTCTATCATGATTCTTAAACCAAGTGTTAGCTGTGATTAAGTTGTGCTCTGTGCAAAATTCTGCCAGGCGGCTTCCTCTTTCATTTCTTAGCCCCAATCCATATTCACCTACTACATTTCCTACACAACGGAGGGGTATCTGTTGAGAGGCCAGACAAACGTGTGGTTCCTGAAGAGGGGCAGCAGCCTTTTCAGTAGTTGCAAGGGCAACAGTCTGGATGATTGACTGATCTGGCCTTGTAACAATAACCAAAACGGCTTTGCTGTGCTGGTACTGCGAACGGCTGAAAGCAAGGGGAAACTACAGCCGTAATTTTTCCCGAGGGCATGCAGCTTTACTGTATGATTAAATGATGATGGCGTCCTCTTGGGTAAAATATTCCGGAGGTAAAATAGTCCCCCATTCGGATCTCCGGGCGGGGACTACTCAAGAGGATGTCGTTATCAGGAGAAAGAAAACTGGCGTTCTACGGATCGGAGCGTGGAATGTCAGATCCCTTAATCGGGCAGGTAGGTTAGAAAATTTAAAAAGGGAAATGGGTAGGTTGAAGTTAGATATAGTGGGAATTAGTGAAGTTAGGTGGCAGGAGGAACAAGACTTCTGGTCAGGTGACTACAGGGTTATAAACACAAAATCAAATAGGGGTAATGCAGGAGTAGGTTTAATAATGAATAGGAAAATAGGAATGCGGGTAAGCTACTACAAACAGCATAGTGAACGCATTATTGTGGCCAAGATAGATACGAAGCCCACACCTACTACCATAGTACAAGTTTATATGCCAACTAGCTCTGCAGATGACGAAGAAATTGAAGAAATGTATGATGAAATAAAAGAAATTATTCAGATTGTGAAGGGAGACGAAAATTTAATAGTCATGGGTGACTGGAATTCGAGTGTAGGAAAAGGGAGAGAAGGAAACATAGTAGGTGAATATGGATTGGGGGACAGAAATGAAAGAGGAAGCCGCCTGGTAGAATTTTGCACAGAGCACAACATAATCATAACTAACACTTGGTTTAAGAATCATGAAAGAAGGTTGTATACATGGAAGAACCCTGGAGATACTAAAAGGTATCAGATAGATTATATAATGGTAAGACAGAGATTTAGGAACCAGGTTTTAAATTGTAAGACATTTCCAGGGGCAGATGTGGACTCTGACCACAATCTATTGGTTATGACCTGTAGATTAAAACTGAAGAAACTGCAAAAAGGTGGGAATTTAAGGAGATGGGACCTGGATAAACTAAAAGAACCGGAGGTTGTACAGAGATTCAGGGAGAGCATAAGGGAGCAATTGACAGGAATGGGGGAAATAAATACAGTAGAAGAAGAATGGGTAGCTTTGAGGGATGAAGTAGTGAAGGCAGCAGAGGATCAAGTAGGTAAAAAGACGAGGGCTAGTAGAAATCCTTGGGTAACAGAAGAAATATTGAATTTAATTGACGAAAGGAGAAAATATAAAAATGCAGTAAGTGAAACAGGCAAAAAGGAATACAAACGTCTCAAAAATGAGATTGACAGGAAGTGCAAAATGGCTAAGCAGGGATGGCTAGAGGACAAATGTAAGGATGTAGAGGCCTATCTCACTAGGGGTAAGATAGATACCGCCTACAGGAAAATTAAAGAGACCTTTGGAGATAAGAGAACGACTTGTATGAATATCAAGAGCTCAGATGGAAACCCAGTTCTAAGCAAAGAAGGGAAAGCAGAAAGATGGAAGGAGTATATAGAGGGTCTATACAAGGGCGATGTACTTGAGGACAATAATATGGAAATGGAAGAGGATGTAGATGAAGATGAAATGGGAGATATGATACTGCGTGAAGAGTTTGACAGAGCACTGAAAGACCTGAGTCGAAACAAGGCCCCCGGAGTAGACAATATTCCATTGGAACTACTGACGGCCGTGGGAGAGCCAGTCCTGACAAAACTCTACCATCTGGTGAGCAAGATGTATGAAACAGGCGAAATACCCTCAGACTTCAAGAAGAATATAATAATTCCAATCCCAAAGAAAGCAGGTGTTGACAGATGTGAAAATTACCGAACTATCAGTTTAATAAGCCACAGCTGCAAAATACTAACACGAATTTTTTACAGATAAATGGAAAACTGGTAGAAGCCGACATCGGGGAAGATCAGTTTGGATTCCGTAGAAATGTTGGAACACGTGAGGCAATACTGACCTTACGACTTATCTTAGAAGAAACATAAAGGAAAGGCAAACCTACGTCTCTAGCATTTGTAGACTTAGAGAAAGCTTTTGACAATGTTGACTGGAATACTCTCTTTCAAATTCTAAAGGTGGCAGGGGTAAAATACAGGGAGCGAAAGGCTATTTACAATTTGTACAGAAACCAGATGGCAGTTATAAGAGTTGAGGGACATGAAAGGGAAGCAGTGGTTGGGAAGGGAGTAAGACAGGGTTGTAGCCTCTCCCCGATGTTGTTCAATCTGTATATTGAGCAAGCAGTAAAGGAAACAAAAGAAAAATTCGGAGTAGGTATTAAAATTCATGGAGAAGAAATAAAAACTTTGAGGTTCGCCAATGACATTGTAATTCTGTCAGAGACAGCAAAGGACTTGGAAGAGCAGTTGAATGGAATGGACAGTGTCTTGAAAGGAGGATATAAGATGAACATCAACAAAAGCAAAACAAGGATAATGGAATGTAGTCTAATTAAGTCGGGTGATGCTGAGGGAATTAGATTAGGAAATGAGACACTTAAAGTAGTAAAGGAGTTTTGCTATTTGGGGAGCAAAATAACTGATGATGGTCGAAGTAGAGAGGATATAAAATGTAGGCTGGCAATGGCAAGGAAAGCGTTTCTGAAGAAGAGAAATTTGTTAACATCCAGTATTGATTTAAGTGTCAGGAAGTCATTTCTGAAAGTATTCGTATGGAGTGTAGCCATGTATGGAAGTGAAACATGGACGATAAATAGTTTGGACAAGAAGAGAATAGAAGCTTTCGAAATGTGGTGCTACAGAAGAATGCTGAGGATTAGATGGGTAGATCACATAACTAATGAGGAAGTATTGAATAGGATTGGGGAGAAGAGAACTTTGTGGCACAACTTGACCAGAAGAAGGGATTGGTTGGTAGGACATGTTCTGAGGCATCAAGGGATCACCAATTTAGTATTGGAGGGCAGCATGGAGGGTAAAAATCGTAGAGGGAGACCAAGAGATGAATACACTAAGCAGATTCAGAAGGATGTAGGTGGCAGTAGGTACTGGGAGATGAAAAAGCTTGCACAGGATAGAGTAGCATGGAGAGCTGCATCAAACCAGTCTCAGGACTGAAGACCACAACAACAACAACATTTCCTTCTCTCCCTTTTCCTACTCTCGAATTCCAGTCACGCATGACTATTAAATTTTCGTCTCCCTTCACTACCTGAATAATTTCTTTTATCTCGTGATACATTTCTTCAATTTCTTTGTCATCTGCAGAGCTAGTTGGCATATAAACTTGTACTGCTGTAGTAGGTGTGGGTTTTGTGTCTATCTTGGCTACAATAATGCGTTCACTATGCTGTTTGTAGTAGCTTACCCGTAGCTGACTCTAATGCTCCTTAAATGGAACTGTAATGGCTACTATTTCCATTTCACTGAACTCAGCCGTTTAATGGCTACTTATTCAGTAATTTGTATAGTGCTTCGGAAAACATGGTTTCGGCAAAACACCTCCCTACTCCGAAAAACTACCAACCCTACTGTACCAGTTGTGTTAATGTCAAGAGAGCATCTGGTGGGGTCCGTACCTTCATACGCTCTGATATTTTCAGTGAGCTGATGCCCCCTACCCCTGCACTAGAAGCTGTGGCCATTAATGTCTACCTGACATTTTGGATGACAATATGTAATGGGGAAGTGGCAACAAAACGACTATTCACGTTAGTGTGTAGAATATATGAGTCTGGCGACATACCATCAGACTTTCGGAAAAGCGTCATCCACACAATTCCGAAGACGGCAATAGCTGACAAGTGCGAGAATTATCGCACAGTCAGCTTAACAGCTCATGCATCGAAGCTGCTTACAAGAATAATATACAGAAGAATGGAAAAGAAAATTGAGAATGCGCTAGGTGACGATCAGTTTGGCTTTAGGAAAAGTAAAGGGACGAGAGAGGCAATTCTGACGTTATGGCTAATAATGGAAGCAAGGCTAAAGAAAAATCAAGACACTTTCATAGGATTTGTCGACCTGGAAAAAGCATTCGACAATATGAAATGGTGCAAGCTGTTAGAGATTCTGAAAAAAGTAGGGGTAAGCTATAGGGAGAGACGGGTCATATACGACATGTACAACAACAAAGAGGGAATAATAAGAGTGGACGATCAAGAACGAAGTGCTCATATTAAGAAGGGTGTAAGACAAGGCTGTAGCCTTTTGCCCCTACTCTTCAATCTGTTCATCGAGGAAGCAATGATGGAAATAAAAGAAAGGTTCAGGAGTGGAATTAAAATACAAGGTGAAAGGATATCAATGATTATGATTCGCTGATGACATTGCTATCCTGAGTGAAAGTGAAGAAGAATTAAATGATCTGCTGAACGGAATGAACAGTCTAATGAGTACACAGTATGGTTTGAGAGTAAATCGGAGAAAGACGAAGGTAATGAGAAGTAGTAGAAATGAGAACAGCGAGAAAATTAACATCAGGATTGATAGTCATGAAGTCAAGGAATTCTGCTACCTAGGCAGTAAAATAACCAATGACGGACGGAGCAAGGAGGACATCAAAAGCAGACTCGCTATGGCAAAAAAGGCATTTCTGGCCAAGAGAAGTCTATTAATATCAAATACCGGCCTTAATTTGAGGAAGAAGTTTCTGAGGATGTACGTCTGGAGTACAGCATTGTATGGTAGTGAAACATGGACTGTGGGAAAACCGGAACAGAAAAGAATCGAAGCATTTGAGATGTGGTGCTATAGACGAATGTTGAAAATTAGGTGGACTGATAAAGTAAGGAATGAGGAGGTTCTACGCAGAATCGGAGAGGAAAGGAATATGTGGAAAACACTGATAAGGAGAAGGGACAGGATGATAGGACATCTGCTAAGACATGAGGGAATGACTTCCATGGTACTAGAGGGAGCTGTAGAGGACAAAAACTGTAGAGGAAGACAGAGATTGGAATACGTCAAGCAAATAAATGAGGACGTAGGTTGCAAGTGCTACTCTGAGATGAAGAGGTTAGCACAGGAAAGGAATTCGTGGCGGGCCACATCAAACCAGTCAGTAGACTGATGACCAAAAAAAAAAAAAAAAAAAAAAAAAATGTTTATCTACCCCCCAGACCGACCGTTCCATTATCACAAGTTGTTAGAGTTAGTGGCACAGCTCTCTGCCCCACTCTTATTTGAGAACTTCAATGCCTGTAATTCTCTGTGGGAGCAGTGACATTGTCTCAGAGGCAGAGTGCTAGAACACCTCCTTTCAGAATTGGACATCTGCCCACTCAACATTGTTGGAGCTGCAACCCATTTCAGTGTGGTCCATGGATCATTTTCAGGTATTGATATCATGGTTTGTAGCCTCATTATCTTACCCCTGATACAGTGGAGTGGCCATGGTGATCTTTTTGATAGTGACCATTTTCATGTCATTCTCTCCCTCCCCCCTCAGACATACAGAACGTACTTCGTACTGGTCACTTCAGAAAGCTGATGGACAGGCTTCCTCTTCTGCAGCCACTTTTGCAACTAGTCGTGTGATGGGTATCAACAAATTGGTACCATTGCTCACAGGTAGATGCCGTGTTTCTTGACTTCCGCAAGGCATTCGATACAGTTCCCCACAGTCGTTTAATGAACAGAGTAAGAGCATATGGACTATCAGACCAATTGTGTGATTGGATTGAAGAGCTCTTAGATAACAGACCGCAGCATGTCATTCTCAATGGAGAGAAGTCTTCCGAAGTAAGAATGATTTCAGGTGTGTCGCAGGGGAGTGTCATAGGACCATTGCTATTCACAATATACATAAATGACCTTGTGGATGACATCGGAAGTTCACTTGAGGCTTTTTGCAGATGATGTTGTGGTGTATCGAGAGGTTGTAACAATGGAAAATTGTACTGAAATGCAGGAGGATCTGCAGCGAATTGACGCATGGTGCAGGGAATGGCAATTGAATCTAAATGTAGGCAAGTGTAATGTGCTGCGAATACATAGAAAGATAGTTCCCTTATCATTTAGCTACAAAATAGCAGGTCAGCAACTGGAAGCAGTTAATTCCATAAATTATCTGGGAGCACACATTAGGAGTGATTTAAAATGGAATGATCATATAAAGTTGATTGTCGGTAAAGCAGATGCCAGACTGAGATTCATTGGAAGAATCCTAAGGAAATGCAATCCGAAAACAAAGGAAGTAGGTTACAGTACGCTTGTTCGCCCACTGCTTGAATACTGCTCAGCAGTGTGGGATCCGTACCAGATAGGGTTTATAGAAGAGATAGAGAAGATCCAACGGAGAGCAGCGCACTTCATTACAAGATCATTTAGTAATCACGAAAGCGTTACGGAGATGATAGATAAACTCCAGTGGAAGACTCTGCAGGAGAGACGCTCAGTAGCTCGGTATGGGCTTTTGTTGAAGTTTTGAGAACATACCTTCACCAAAGAGTCAAGCAGTATGTTGCTCTCTCCTACGTATATCTCGCGAAGAGACCATGAGGATAAAATCAGAGACATTAGAGCCCACACAGAAGCATACTGACAATCCTTCTTTCCACAAACAATACGAGACTGGAATAGAAGGGAGAACTGATAGAGGTACTCAGGGTACCCTCTGCCACACACCGTCTGGTGGCTTGCGGAGTATGGATGCAGATGCAGATGCAGATGTAGATGTAGATGCTGCAGCATCAATGATACCCTACTCCTTTGGCTCATCCTGACAACTGCTGGTGCAATGGTGGTGTGAAGATGTAGCCACAGCTATCGGGGAATGCTGCAGGGTGCTTAAACAACACAAGTGCCATCACTCTGTCTCAGGTATGCAATCCCACACCCCATTGTCCCAAGTATGGACTCAACTTTGCCGCATTTGTGGCCATCCACCATCCATGGCAGTTCCTGGCATCCTTGTCAATTGTATCATCAGCACTGATAGTGTCCACTTGTTGCAGTAATTACTGTCCTCATTCCCTGATCGGGAAACACCGTATTGAATGCAACCTGCTATCTTCCCATGCGCATGGCTCTTTATTGTACAGTGTCCCATTTAGTGAATGGGAGTTTCGCAGTGCTTTGGCAGCCTCTGGACCCAACAAAATCCTCAACCAACTGGTCAAACTCCTTGGTGCCCACAGCTCGAATTATAGTCTCTGGCTTTTTAATTGCATTTGGTGGGAGGGAGTATTTCTCTCTCAGTGCTTGGAAGATATTATTCCTGTCCTGAAACCAGAAAAGAACCCACTTATCTTAACTAACTACCGGCCAATCTCTCTAATGAATGGGCTGTGTAAGCTATTCAGATGAATCGTCAACTGCCATCTTTGTTGGTGCCTTGAAGCCGGAGGCCATATATCAAGATTCCAAAGCGGCTTTTGGGCCACCACAGAATCTGCAGTGCACAATCCTTTTGTGTGAATCACCAACATCTGATTGCTATGTTCTTTGATCTGCAGAAGGCACATGATACCACCTGGCGACATCACGTTGTACGTACACTGCCTGAGTGAGTTTTCTGGGGCAGTTTATCCATTTTTATCCAGAATTTCCTGTCTACAATTGCTTTTTGGTGTGGATAGGTTCAACTCCCAGCAACCACCATGCACAGGAAACTGGAGTATGTTGGGGATCTGTTCTAAGTTTAACGCTGTTTGCTTTCACCATCAATGGTATCGTAAATGCAGTGGGCCCCAGTCTCTGTTACAGTGTGTGAATGATCTCTGCCTGTATTATGCCTCTGCATCACTGTGCACCACCGAGCACCAACTTCAAAGTGCTGTCTGGAGTGCGTATGACTTGGGCGTGAACTATGGCTATCACGTTTCCCCTGCAAAAACATGAGTTACCCATTTTGTTTGATGCTGGACTGTGCACCTACACCCGGAAATTTATCTTGGTGACTAGTTACTTGAAGTTGTTGGGACTTTCCAAATTCTTAAGTATTTTGACAACTTGGCTGTCATATGTCCACCGGCTCAAGGCAACTTGCATGAAGAAGCTGAATGCTTTGTTTTCTTAATCACACCTCATGGGGTGCATACTGCACAGCTTTTCTGAGGTTGTACAAAGCTCTGATTTTATCCTACTTGGACAATTGGTCAGCAGCACCATCCATACTGGTCCTGATGGACACTGTTCACCATACTGGCATGCAGTTGGCAACGTAGGCCTTCCATACGAGTGCTGTTGACAGCCTCCTGGAGGAAGCCAGTGTCCCGCGGCTGTGTGTTATACGACAGCAGCTTCTCACGAGGTGCACAGTCAGTCTGTCAGATGCCGACTCACCTATGTCACTCAACCCTGTTCTGCAACCAGCAGTTCAAACTGTTCTTGCTTCACCCAAAACCGGGAAAACCAGTTGGCGTCCTACTCAATAGTCTACTGAAGGACACGCAACGGCCTTCATTAGTCTGTGTTCATTCCTAGAGCTCCCTCTCGACATCCCGTGTGGGTTGTACCGTGTTCTGTGATACGAATGGATCTCTCTTGTGGCCCCAAGAAGGATGCTGACCCTACCTTCTTGGACACCCGTTTCTTTCAATCATCCATGATTATTCTAATTCGGTATGCATCTACAAAGGTGGATCAAAAGTAAATGACAGGGGCAGTTGTGCTTTTTGCACATGCAAATGAACACTAGCAGCATTCTCTGCCGAGTGCCTGCAGTGTGTACACTGCATATTTAGTCGCCATTTCTCAGGCTTTGCGGTACATCGGATCCCAGGCCACTACATTCTTTCTGATCTATAGTGATCTCATGAGTTGCTTAAAAGGCATAATCTTGTGCTATCCCAAAAATCTTTTGGTCGCAAACATCCAGGACCTACTGGCTGACCTCAAAGCTCTGGACACCGAGCCACATAGGTGTTCCAGGAAATGAACTTGCCAGCCATCCAGCTAAAGAAGCTACTACAGGAGATCAACTTGATGTTGGGATACCAGGCCCAGACTTAAGATTACAACTCTGATGCAAAATTTTGAGACTCTGGGTATTGGAATGGCAGGCTACTATGATCCAAAAGAAGTTGAGAGTGATTAAAGGATCCACTTAAGTATGGCGTACATCTTTCTAGGCCTCTCGGAAAGATGCTATTTTGTTGTGCCGACTATGCATTGACCACATGACACACACCCATGAGTTCCTTCTGCATCGGGAGGATCCTCCTCACTGCAGCTCCGGTAGTTCCAGACTACAGCACATGTTCGCGTTGAGTGCACCCTGCTGGCCAATCTGTGGCATGCTCTCAGCTTGCCTACCTCACTACCTCAAGTGCCTACAGATGATGTGACAGCCACTGCCAAAGTGTTGCGCACCTGAGGGAGAGCAGATTTTACTGTAACCTGTAATAGTCTTCCATGTCCAGTGTTAGGAACAGTTGTGGGAAAGGGGAAGGGGGGGGGGGGGGGCAGGCAAGAGCTTCCTCCTGTGGTGGGTACCCATCAAGTAACCACAGATTCCTTTCTTCCCTTCTCACCTTGTTGTGCTTTTATCCCCTCTTGTAAAAGATGCTGCCGGGTTTTTCTCTTTTCTTTCACCTACTGTGGTGCAACTACTGTCGTGCCCTTTTAAACTTTTTGATGTGCTTATATAGTTCGAGCAGTCTAGTCCCGATTGTTTTAGCTTCTTACCATCTGAAATGTTTCTCTCATGATAAGGAGGGACTAATGACCCCGTTGTTTAGTCTCTTAAATGGATAATAATTACCCATTGGATTGGTGTGATTTCGGACACATTCATTTTTTTAAATCTCTCTCCAAAGTTATGAAGTATGTGGGGGAATTAGGCCATAAATTGACCCTTCTTTAAAAAAAATTCTACATTCTTCCTACTTGATTTTTAGCAACTTGTAACACACTTTAAGGATGTCCATTGCAAATAAGTCATAAGGATTGAGATAATGAATTTTGTATATTAAAGGTAAATTCTTATTTTCTAACAAGTTAAACTGCAAAGTCTTAAAGTTCCAAATCAAAATATTAACAACAGAAATAAAACTAGACATTCTACTAAAAGATCAGAATTGGTTTTCTTTCTCAACACTCAAAATTAAGTTGCAAACACTTTGGACATAGGCCATAAGAGTCCGATGGCCTGGCAGTCTAAAGTACTTCTTCTCTGAAAATAAACGTCCCTTTCTTCTTAATTGGCATAGGAAGTACTCATAAAACTTGTTCTTTTTTTACTGTCTCTTCATCAGAGACATTGGGAAACATACACAGTTTCTGTTGCCCTCGAACCAACATTTGTGACCCCCCCCCCCCCTTCCCCAAACTGCCTCATATACGTCGTGTTTTCAGATGTATATTTATAGCCCACAACAACAAAAAATTCTTCTTCAGCAGCAAAACTTCATTGTCTGATAGATTGTATTCATTTTCCTTACTGCTAGAAGCACTGTAACTCATTTCCCCACTGTTTTCGTTTTCCTGGAAGTCACGACCTGTAGTTGATTTCCCAGGAGCAATGTCTAGTTTGCGGCAACAGGGACTACTATGCTTCTTTGGAGGATAAAAAGTCTGCTGAAATCAGGATAAAAAGTTTGCTGAAATCTTAGTCTGCTTCATAAGAGAGGCAAAAGCACCCTTGGAAATGGTTCTGCAAGTGTACTTCTATGCAGTTAATACACCTCGCCATACTTCTTTCATTAATGTGAAACAGCTTACATTCAGTGGTTGGAGGAAGTGGATGCTATTAAGGTTAAGGAGAAAGAATGAAATTCTGTTTCAATCTCATTATGTGTTAAGACACACAACTGGCTAAGTCGTCCTCAATCATCGCTGTTGGCCCATTTTGCTTCTTCAAATAGGGCAAAACGATTGTAGAGGAGTAGTCTTAAAATATCAATAGATTAAACCATCTGCTGTTATTCCTATTGAAACAGGGTCCCTGTGGGCCACCCACAAATGTTCACATTTATGAAGGACATGTGGAGGAAGCAGTTTGCTGTTGGCACTTGCTGCCATCATGATCGAAACACTATTTCCCTGAATCCATCAGTTTCTCAACATCCTTACTCACTCATTTTGTAATTAAGTACTGTTTACCTGGATTATCTGACTTGTTGGGTTCATCATAGTTGATTATGGTGCAAGGTGTGAGATGTTCCAGCACTGGCTTCATAGTGGAGAAATAAATTTTAACTGTTGCTTTGTTCAATTCTGCGCTAGCTCTTTTAATATTTGTGTTTGTGTGAATGGAGAGATCATCTGAATGCCGCTTGAGGAATAAATGCACTAATTCTTCTCCTGGTAAATTGTTAGATATTTAGTGAAAGGCTGCTTTGATAAATCTGCCTAAAAAATAAGAAATTTTCTAATATCCTGTTTAGTGAGAGGAAATCCTCAATGTGTAGCCCTCAGAATGTCTTGCTTCGAAATTTTTCCTCCTCCTCCTCCTCCTCCTCCTCCTCCTCCATCATCATTTAGTGCTGGGTGTCCTTCACTTTGTTTTGGATGTATTTCCCCTTCTTTATTTTGTATGGCTAGTCTACATATACCATACAAATCATATGCTGTTCTATGTGATAATTTGCCACACTAAATATCAACAGCAGCTTTATCTAAAAGTTCCATGTCATAATTACTCTGTACTTTAGCACCATTCATGCATGTAGAGAACTTATAATTCTGGGCATTGTCCGAAATCACCCCACACAGTACACAATTTTGTAAAAACCATTGTTATAAAATATCTTTCCATGAAAAACTTTACAAACTAGTTGTACAGCAGTTGTGTCAATGCCATAGGCTGTTGATCTTGACAACTGCTGTTACAATATTTTCCACTGGTTGCAACAATATAGTTTCCACTTGATGATACTGTCAATTTTCAACAACGAGACTGTTCACCAGATATTTACTGAAGTAAACATTTGACCCAAAATATCACAGAACAAAAGAAATACAATCTCACACTTAAAATAATTGGTGCATGGAAGTGAAAATTAGCAATTCGTTCCTGTGCAGGAGGAAAGAGCAAATAAACCATACTGCCTGAAATCGTCCCTGTGTCTGAAATCACCCCATTTTATGGTATTTAACATATATAGATGGTGAATAACAGTTGTTATTCTTTCATATTGTTCTAAAATATTTAGACATACTCAAAATGAAATAATGGTGTACAATTTACCATTTGAGCATGTATTATGTATTATTATTTTTTCTCCATGTAAGACGAGTAAATTTTATTTGAGAATTTGTTAAATGACATTTACGGGAAATGGCATAATGTGTGCACTGTACTCTGCAGTATTTATGTTCACAAAACACATTTGTGGATAAACTTGTTTTCAAAAGTCTGCACAGAATGTGTGCATTGTGCTCAGTGACACAACTTACATTATGTTGTTTTTTTTCCAATATGTTACTCAATAAAATATTGTTCAAAATTATCTGCAACTTGAACTGTTAATAGGTATGTAAGCCTACCTACACATATCGGATGCTAGAACTGCAAACTTCAAAATGCATTTTGTGTAATAAATAAAACTGTTATTGCGTCTGACACCACAGTTGTTACCCCAAAACATTTTCATTCAGCATTCTTGATGCAAGCTGCAATAATTTATGAACATTATTTTAATTCATTTGTAATTGCTGAAGTATTTCTTTCCAGTAATTTACATTGTTCATGACTGTGACAATGTCACTCAGTATCTTGAATTTCTTTCTGGAAAACCTGTTTATATCAGGATTCTCCACTCACATCATCAGTTTCAGTGGCTGCGGCATTAACAGACCTGATGTGGACATGGTGTGGAAGTGTAAAAAGTTGTCACACATATGAGGGGAAATATGGTGAGGGTTTTGTAAACAAAATATTTGTAACAAGTTTACTGTTGTAGACATTTTCAGCAGGAACTATATAAATATTCATTTTAGAAATTAAGACGCATTTTTCTTATTGCAGTATGCATTTTGACTTTTACATTAAGGCATCTTCAATGGATTTAGTCTGGGATGCTAGTTTTTTAGTAATACTTAAGATTGCAAACCAATTCACATTGTAATTTTTTCATTAATAAGTCAGTTTCATGACCAAGATGAATGTTACCCACTACCCAGCACTGTAGCCAGTCTATGATTGGGAGTGTGTGGTAGGGGGGGGGGGGGGGGTGCGTGCGTGCGTTGAGATTTACCTATACAGTGGCAGCCTCCTGACCAAGCAGGGGTTGTATTGTTGATAAATGAGCAGTCACCTCCATATGCATCCTGAGTAGTAGGTGCCCATCTGTTTGGGTGTACCAGGAGTCGAGGTGTGGGCTATCATGACAGATGGCCTTTGCTCTACGTGGGTGGATCCCATGGGGAGAGCCCTAGTTTGGTGTAGGAGGCGAATGTTGAATGTTTGGCATTATGAAACAATCAGCATTAGTGGCTGGTGCCCTCAAGACCCTTGCAGTCTTACCAGACTGATTGCATTTGCTGAGTACGGGCTTGGCGACCCCGGGGTCCTGAGCTGGGGACTGGTCAGCGCCGCCAGTCTCCTGTCACCGTAACCCCCGGACATGCTTTAGCGACCACCGTATGGCGCGGCGGTGGAATGTTGTGTGCTGCGGGGAATGGTAATCTTGGCTTGATCGCCTGAATTGCGAGGAAGGTCAACCTTATAAAAACCCCTCAACCTTATGGTGTGCTCCATGCCTATAAGATGCATGGCTGTTGGGGTGGAACAGTCGCAAGTGGGCAACCTCTGGGGCACCTGCTGCACCCCAGTTGTATAAGGCTTGCTCAGGCACGCGGGGCTCTGTCTGAGTGGACCTTTAGTTCCCTAGCTGCTCGTGGGACCGCAATGAACCCTTCGACCTCTAAATTTCCCCCTACCAGTGGATTGGGTGGGCCACTGGTAGGAAAACACACACCATCGAAAAAGCGACTTCGTGCTACTAGTCCTCCAGCACCTGGTGTTGCTAGAGGTTTATCAGACTGTCGTAACAGAGCACATGCTGATAATCAGAATGTGTTTTTGATTATTAAATGGAAGGAGGGTAGCTTTGAGAGGGTTTCTCCCTTTTACATCCACAAGGGTCTTGAGGGAATTGCAGGAACACTGAAATCTGTGAAGCGACTGCGCAATGGGACTCTGTTAATTGAGACTTCTAGTTCCCGTAAAGTCACTTCTCTTCAGAAAGCAACCTGTCTCGGAGAGTACGCTATCGCGACCGAGCTCCACTCCACTTTGAATTATAGTAAGGGTGTTGTGACATATAGGGACTTGGTGGATATCCCCACAGACGAGTTAAAATCTGAGTGGGCTGACGAAGGTATTGTTGACGTGCAGCACATTATGAAACGAGTCGATGGGGACCTCGTCAAATCCGACACGTTTATTCTCACGTTCAGAGACTCCCAGAGCATGTTAAAGCGGGATTCTTATGTTTGCCAGTACGGCCATATTTCCCTAACCCAATTCGCTGTTTTAAATGTCAGCGCTTGGGGCATACTACGTTAGGGTGCAATGGGATAGCCACTTGTGGTAAATGTGGTCAGCCTGCCCATGGAGGAGCCGATTGTTCATCGCCTGTGAAGTGCGTGAATTGCTCTGGGAGTCACCCTGTCTGGAGCCGGGTCTGCCCCATCTATCTCGAAGAACGGAAGATACGGGAGATTAAAACATCTAAGCGCATCCCCTATGGTGAGGCCAAGAAGCTCTTCTGCTCTGAAAAAACCGGTACAAATGGCCACTGCTGCTACGCAAACGGAGGTTGCTGGTGTTAGCACTAATACCTGCGTTTGCCAGTGCACTTTTGCTGCTGCGGTTGTTTTGCAACCTGCAGCTCTCCCCACAACGTCGGACAAGGCCGTGGTTGCTGACATTGGGGTACTTCCTGCCTCTCCCCATATGGCGCCCAGGCGAGTACAGCTCCAGCTGTTGACAAGGCTCTGTATTCAAAGCCCCCCAAGACAAAGACGCTGAAGGTGAAGGTTTTGCCACCTCAGGAGACTAGTCAGGGTCGGTCGATGACGAGGCCATCGTACTGTCTGACATCTCCCGTGGGTCGTCATCGGAGCTGATGGACATTGATATCGACCAGGGGCGATATTCTTGCCCCAGGAATAAACCTCCGGCCAGTACGGGCTCTCCTCCAAAGCACAGAGGCAGGGTGAAAGTTCAGCTCTCACAGACCTTATTAGCCAACTCCCCCGCCCATTTCTTCTTCTGGGGGACTTCAATGCTCATAATGTCTTATGGGGCTCTCCGACTACTTGCCCCAGGGGTCGCATTCTGGAAAGCCTCATGATGTCTGAAGAACTGTGCATCCTCAACTCTGGTGCTCCCACTCATTTCTGTACTGCTTCTGGGTCGTCATCGGCTATTGACCTTTCGTTTTGCTCTCCAGCACTCGCGGATTCTGCTCTGTGGGAGGTTGCTGCTGACCTCCATTCTAGTGACCACTTCCCCCTTTGGATTTGCCTCCTGGATGAGGCTGCGGCATTACCAGTGCCGCCCCGGTGGCATCTCTGCAGAGGTGACTGGACACTTTTCAACCAACTGGCTGTTTTCGAACACCTTGCCAGCGTCCACGAATGGGTAGACCATGTTACAGCCGTGATCTCCCATGCTGCTGAATTGTCAATCCCACGGTCATCCGGTCATCCCAAGAGGCGTCCTGTCCCTTGGTGGACCACTGAGTGCCGGTCAGCCATCCGAGCCCGCCGTGCAGCTCAAGTGCCGTCCCTCAGCTGACAATCTAGCGGCCTTTCGGGTAGCAAGGGCCAAAGCGCGGCGAGTGGTTAAAGAGAGCAAGCGACGGTAATGGCAATCGTTCTTGAACTCCATCTCCTGTTCCACTAGTTCTACGAAAGTATGGGAAGCCATCAGCAGGATTTCCGGGAAACTCAGCCAACTACCTGTCACGGCATTGCTGCATCAAGGATGTCTCCTCAGGGTGCCGAGAGACATTGCCCAGACATTGGCCATGCATTTTGCGGAATCTACCGCCACTATTAACTGTGATCCAGATTTCTGCCGCTACTGCACTGCCATCGAGAGGGGTCACTTGGACTACCGGTCTCCAAATTCTGAACCCTACAACTGCCCCTTCACAATGTGGGAACTGGATTCGGCGCTGTCTGTGGCTCATGATACTGCGCCTGGCCATGACCAAATCCGGTACAGCATGCTGCAGCACTTGTGGCTGCCATCCAAGGAATTTCTCCTGAATTGTTTTAATATGATACGGTTATCCGGCACATACCCTGACTCGTGGAGGGAGGCGATTTTGATTCCCCTCCTCAAACCGGGGAAGGACCGAATGCATCCCAGTAGTTATCGAAGTATTGCTTTGACGAGCTGTGTCGGGAAGACGTTGGAACGCATGGTCAACCGTCGCCTGGTTTGGCTGCTCGAGACCACACAGCTCCTTAGCCCCTCTCAGTGTGGCTTTCGGAGATGTCGTTCCACTATCGACAACTTGACCCTGCTTGAGGCGGCCATCCAGCAGGCCTTCCTACGTAACCAGCATTGTCTAGGTGTATTCTTTGACATTAATAAGGCGTATGACACTACTTGGCGCCGCCTTATCCTCAATCAACTCCATGAGTGGGGCTTTCGTGGCTGTCTCCCCATCTTCATTCGGTCCTTTCTTTCCCACCGCCTCTTTCGATATCGGGTTGGTAATGTGCTATCTGATTTGTACGTGCAGGAGAATGGTGTTCCTCAGGGAAGCGTTTTAAGTGTCACCCTCTTTGCCGTCGCCATTAACAGTATCACGTCCGCTATCAGGAGTCCTGCCCAGTGCTCCTTGTTTGTGGACGATTTTGCTGTTTTCTGTTCTTCCTCCAGTCTTGTCACTGCTAGTCGGCAGTTGCAGCTTACGATAAAGCGCTTAGAGGCATGGACTTGAAGACGGGTTTTACCTTTTCTGCAGACAAATGTGTGTGTGGTCATTTTAATCGTTCTCGACGTCTTTTTACCTCCCCTGAATTGCATCTGAGGGACACCGTTCTTCCTTTTAGAGACACTGTGAGGTTCCTGGGCCTCACTTTTGATTCCAAGTTGTCGTGGTTGCCTCATCTCAAAGACCTCAAGGTGTGGGCCCTGAAGGCACTGAATATTTTGAAGTGTCTGAGCCATCGGTCCTGGGGAGCAGATCGGGCGGGTCTGCTGCAGTTTTATAGGGCTTTCGTCCGATCGCGTCTTGACTATGGTTGCACCGTGTATGGGTCAGCAAGGCTTTCGTATCTGAAGATCCTTGACGCAGTACACCATGGGGGTATCAGGCTGGTCACTGGTGCCTTCCGTACCAGTCCCATACCCAGCCTGTGTGCTGAGGCAGGAGAACCGCCGCTTACCATCCGGCGGAAACTCCTCATGGTACAACGGGTGTGTCAATTCCTTGCCTGTCCTACCTCCCCTGCATACCCTACTGTTGCCCAACCACCTATGGAATGTCTCTTTTCCAGTCGTCCCAGGGCAACGAGACCATTTGGGATTCGTGCTGAGCATTTGCTTGAGTCCCTTGGTGTGGAGCCTGTGGCCCCCCAACGACAAGGTTTTACCCGCCTGCCTCCCTGGTTGCTCCAGAGGCCCAGCGTCCTTTTAGACTTGTCGGAGTATCGGAGGAGCTGCACTCCTGTGTTTGTTTTTACCTACTTATTTTCCGCTATTTTACACCAGCATCCTGACCATATACCAGTATTTACGGATGGCTCTAAACAGGGGGACTCTGTTGGTTGTGCTGTTGTTTTCTCTGATCGAGTCGTCAAGTTAAGGCTTCCTGCGGCGTTTACCATCTTTGATGCCGAATTGTTTGCGATCTTGCGGGCATTGGAGCAGATGAGATGTGTTCCCAGTCTTAAGTTCCTCATCTGTTGTGACTCCCTGAGTGCCCTTCAGACCATGCAACACTAGTACCCAGCGGATACGGTCGTCCAGAACATCCACAATGCCCTACTCCACCTGCAACGGCAGGGGAAGGAGGTTTCTTTCTGCTGGGTGCCGGGGCACGTGGGTATTAGGGGAAACGAACTGGCGGATGTGGCTGCCAAAGATGCATATTCCCTCCCTCACGTTGTTGAATGTGCCGTCCCCCTCCATGCTGTTACCTCCCTTTTGCATTTTTGTGTTATGCGTCAATGGGAAGAGGAGTGGCTGGCAGTCGGTGACAATAAGCTGCGTCTGGTCAAGGCCACCATGCGGCCATGGCGTACGTCCTACCAGTCATGCGGGCGGGGTGAGGTTCTCCTCACCCGCCTCCGCATCTTGCACAGTCCCTTAACACATGGTCTTTTACTCCGGTGGGAGGACCCCCCTATCTGCAGTGCTTGTGGCGTCCAGATTACTGTCCGCCACATTTTACTTGACTGTCTTTTATTCTCTGACCAGAGGGCGGTGGTTTCTTTGCCACCGGATTTGCCTTCTATTTTGCAAGACGACGCAATGACTGTGGTTAAGGTCTTATGGTTTTGTGTCCTGTCAAATTTGTTGCCTCGGATTTTAGGGAGAGGGTTTTAATGTGCTGCTGGGTGACTGGCTCACCCAGGTTTTAGGTAAGAGGTCCGCCAGTCACGAATACCTCCTTGTTTCCCTTTGGTTTCTGTCCTCCTTTTCTTGTGTTTCCCTTCCTTTTTTAGTGCGTTTCTTCTCATCTTGTTTTGCCTCTGTATGTGCGGATTTGGAACTGCGTCAGGTCTGTGTCTTTTAGCCGTTCTCCTTGTTCGCTGTCTGTCTTAGTCCCTTCACTGCATGTGTTCCTGTTTTTATGCGTTTGGGCGCTGATGACCACGCTGTTTAGCGCCCATAAACCTCAAACACACACACACAACACACACACACACACACACACACACACACACACACACACTGATTGCAATTTAGTGCCAATCATTACAACCCTAGCAAATTTACTTCATTGACTACATTCTGGGTGGAAAAGAAAACAAAGTGACTTGCAGACAGTTAGTCCCCTCAGTTCCTGATTTGCACCCAAAGAGATGAGAGTACTTTAGATGAACTCTCTTCCCTTAGCAAATTGAGAAGTGGTTCCATGTTTCGATCTTAAGATAGCAAATTCTACCCAGTCCTGGGCGTTTCATTCTTGTCAGCAACTTGGTGAAGTTCCTGTTATCGTCACATCCCATAAGAACCTTCACATTGTACAGGGATTAATTTTTCACTGGAACTTAACATTGCGGATATAGGGAGAAAACACACACACACACACACACACACACACACACACACACACACACACACACACACACCTGCCCAGAAAAGTTCAAAATCTTTTTACTGCTGCGATTTGAAGACATCCACCCACCCATAATGTGATGTTTTAAATGCCAGCCCTTCAGGCATCTGTCTTCCCGGTGTACTTGCAACATGATTTGTGGAGACTGCAGCTGCCCAATCCACCATGTGTGTTTCTTATTGTGTGTCAGCTGCAGGAACTACTGCCCTCTCTGATCCCTGAAGTGTGCTTATCTATTCAACAAAAGCAAAATCCAGGAACTGAAAGTCGCAGTTTCTCTCATACTTTGAAGCTTGGAAAAAAATGATGGTTTGCAGTCAGACTTATTGATATTAGCCTTTGCCTGTGCCATGACAAGGTTGTCAGCAGTACCTAGGGTATTTCCATCCCTGATGTTGATGTCTGATAGCCGCCTCAGTAAACTTGTCCTTGGCGGCACCATCTTCGAGAACATCGCCCTGCGCCCAACTGGAGAAGCAGTTTCCTCCTGTGACACCTGCTACTGACAGGACTCCCTCCTGGGAACTTACCCCAGAAATCCACAGATCAGAGGCCTGATGCCAGTGAGTAGCTGAAGTAATAATGGAGTGTGGGTCCCGAGGCTGCCCCCTCTTCTTCCATTTTTACACCAACAGCAGATAAGCCCTGGCAAAAATCTGTACTGTCAAAAAATGTGAAGAAGAAGAAATCATGGGCAAAGGCTACTCCTGTCACTCCAGAGAAGTCAGACACACCCATTCCTTCCAACTCTGAACCAGTTTTTTCATTGATGCTATTCCAGCTCCACTGGTGAAATATCTCCAGTGATATGTCTCCATTGCTGGAACTGCTACTCTCTTTTTCACAGCCTGCCCCTCCCCACCCCCACCCTCTGCTACCCACTGTGGTGGATGAGACACTGCAACAGCTTTTCAGGATCATCAAAGGGTCCTGCAACATCTCAAGCAACATCCCGTATGGACCACCCTCCTCACTTTCAAGGAGCTTCATGCGTAGTCTACTTTCTAATTAAATGCAGTAAGAAGGGATGTTGAAAGAACTATTTGTTCCCTGAGGAATATATACCTTTTCATCCCACGTGTTGGCCAAGCTCGGCAGTCTTCTGTGTTGCCAAAGATCTCTTCCTTCATGGTGGTATTTGTACCGTTGCATTGATTCTTGCTGAACACCTTGTGGCCCCTGTTGTCAGGGTATTGGTGTCTTCTTACCTGGCTACCTTTTGAACGCACAAATGAACATTCGAAAACATCTTTTTATCTTTCCTGTCACGTCACACAAAATTATATAATGAACCTTTCACTGGCTGGGAACTGATTCAGGCTCTTAACTCATCACATGATACAGCTCCAAGTGCAAAGGCGTTTTCCTTCACAATGGCAAGTTAATATCAGGCTAGTCTTTAAACCAAGGAAAACAAAGTGGCCCCCGATAACTGCCAACTCATTAACCTCACCAATGTATTCTGCAAATTGTGTGAAAGAATGGTAGTCTGACAATTATGCTGGGGTCTTGAATCGTGGAACGTTTCTTCTCGTATCAGTGTGGTTTCTGGGTAGGATGATCCATAACTGACTCTGATTAGGTTGGAAAAGGCAATCCGACTGGATTTTTAATTACTTTCCATAACTGAAGCTTTAGTCTCCCTATTTATTTATTTATTTATTTATTTATCACTTGCATCCTGTCAGTTGTTTCAGGTTAGAATTGGTTCATCACGCAGCTCCCCATAGGTCCATAAGAACACCATCCTGCAGGACTCCATGCTGAGTGTTACACAATTCCTCATTTCCATCAATAGGATAGTGATTTTACTGTGTATTGATGACTTTACTGGATTCTTGTCTCACCCCGATTGGATTATGGTTGCCAGGTTTATGGCTCAGTGGCATATTCTGCTTTAAAATTGTTGATCCCAGTCCATCATCATGGAGAAAGACTGGGCACTGGTGCCTTCCAGACCAGTTCCGTTGAGTCTCCCTGCTGAAAGGGGATTTCCCTCTTCAGTTCAGGCGATACAACTCTTACTCACTTATGCTATCACCATCCAACAATATTCAGTTGTACAATTTGTCATGTTTTTTTTGTGTACAAAAGTCACTGCTGCCATGACACCCACCCTCAGGTGGGATTACTAACTGGAATGCACCTGAATCCCTTTGCCACTACCTCTACCTAACCTCCTTAGAATATGCATTTCATATTTTCCAGCACAGTACTCCTTAATCAGTACCCAAAACCATGACTTAGGACCAGTCTCATTCCAGGTCTTAATTAATTTCTCTGGTGACCTTTGTGTCGGTTCTTCTCAGTTTTTCAAAAGTATCAGGGTGCTACCATAATTTACATTGAAGACTGTAATACTATGGATAGGACAGCATATCCATTTACATCTCATACTGGTCAGGTACAAAACTTTGCTGCCCAAATGTGTAGTCTTTTTGTGGCTGAGCTAATAGTCATTAACAGTCGTACATTTTATTAGACAGACCGCCCTTGAATGTGTTTCAATTAATAGTCAGTAAACAGTTTCCAAGCAATTGATAGATAGTACACCTTTAACCCTGTGACATCTGCTATTCATGTTATTTTTTCTGACCTTAGATATACTATCTGCTCAGTTGTTTTTATCTGGGTTACAAGTCATTTAGGTATCCCAGGGAATTAACTGGCTGACTGTTTGGCCAGACAAGTGATTACTCACTGAACATTCACTTTGACAATCCTATGTGCAGATTTGCAGGTGGAAATAAGGGACCTGTTTTCATTTGAAGCTGGAGCATCATCTGTGGGGCTACTGCCTCCTCAAACTCTCCACTATCGCAAGGAGACTACTGTTACATGACACAGCTGCTTCCATTCCTCCCAGAAGGAATCAGTTTTTTTCCACTTGCACATCAATCATACCAGATTAATCCACAATATTATTTTATTTATCTAACCACCCCATATTGTGTATGCAGAAACTCGCTGATAGTAGCTCACATCATGGTGGAATGCAGCCTCGTTCTGGCTCTTCATACTAAGCAGTGTCTTCAAGGTTATTTGCCTCTGTTGGTGGATGGATCAAGGGTGGCTGAGCTGTTCCCAGTTTTCTCCATAAAAGTGTCTTGTATTCTCATATATAAAATTTTAAACTGCTTTCGGGGCTGGATGATAGTGGGGCAGTACTCACAACTAGCTGGGTCTGAGCCCCCTGGACCTTACCTCGCTCACCACCCCTGGTCATCCTACTGTCCTGTTTTTAATCACTTTTGGGTCTGATTAGCTTCTTTTTTTTGTCACCTTACTTCCCAATTTGCCCCCTCCCCCCCTCAAGGTGCTCACAGTTCTCTGTTGAGTTTGTGTGTGGCACACAGCCATGAACTGTTGCGGCCCTTCCTTCCTAACTGGACTGCATTCCCTTCCCCGTGCACCTTGCTCTCTGTCCTCACCCCCTTCCCCTTTGCTCCCTCCTTCATGTCTGTGTCCTTGCTTGTAGGCCTGACTATCCTTCTGGTTTCTTTTACTTGTTCTAGGTTTTTTGTTTTCCTGCCTGTTTCTCTCCCCCCCCCCCCCCCCCCCCCCCCCACCCACAAAAAAAAAAAAAAATCTTTTTCGGCATCATGTTTGGTTCCCATTTTGGGTCTGACCTCTCCTTCTAAATTTTGTCTTCGAAGTGTGAGCCAACTGGGGAAGAATGCCTTACTTAGCATCTTGAGTGTGTGGACTTACTGCCTCCTCCATCTTTTACTCGACGCAGTTGTCCTTGTCATGCTACATAGGCTGTCCTGTGGTTGGAGACATTACATATCCTTTTGGTTGAACTCCCTGATGACATAGGGATTACATTTCTGATATCTGAGATACTACCTCCCTGTGTTTGTCTAAAGTTGTTGCTTGTCATTCTGGAGCAGTGGAACTCCTGGCAATGGCAGTTCTGCTGACAGTCCTTGCTCTGGATGGTGGTACCAATGGGGAGGGCCCCTGATTGGAGTGTGTGGTATGACGCTGAACACTTAGCGTATGAAATGCATAACTCCAAAAGACTGGCTATTCTTGTACGGCTGTCTCTTCAGTTAGGAATGAATCCCTGAATGCTTCTTCTTATGACACTGTGGCCTTCAGTTTCCTGGCTACCCCCTGGGAGGAGGGCCAGGCATGCCGACTTAGGATGAAAACTGTTCCGCTCTACCTGCTGTGTACCAGGACAGCTGGGGCAGTTTCACCACCACCAAGCCATTATTTTTCATAGAAACTATCTAAGACAAGTTAAGGTGAAGTGGATTCTCTGAGTAAATCGCGTCTCGCACTGAGGCCCATCAGCAATATTACTGTATTCACCCTGTATCTGTGACATCTACCTGTGCCTCTGTTACGTATTTTCCTCCTCTGTATTGCAGTCCTCTCTCTCTCTCTCTCTCTCTCTCTCTCTCTCTCTCTCTCTCTCTCTCTCTCTCTCTCTCTCTTTGGGCCATGCTCCCCTCAACATGGAAGAAGAAATCAACCCATGACAAGGCCCCTCCAGTGCCTCCAGATGTGCTGACTCTCCCCTCGCACCCTGAGTCTGACATTGTGACCTTGGGTATGGATGTTGCCCCATCCTTGCTGGTGATGGATGGTGAGCCGGCAGCATGACCAGCTTCGGCTCATTCACCTCCCATTTAGAACTCTGTTCCGTGCTTATCCAGTGGAATTGTAACATATACTACCATCACTCTCCGGAGTTGCAATCCCTAATTTCCTTTTAGTCTGCTGCTTGTTCTACATGAATCTCATTTTACTGATGCTCTTGGATGTGGTTGCTGTCCAGATCTGTGCTGCACTGGTCTCTGTATATGTCCTTTGTCATGTTTACTTCCTATCTGTCAGGTTGTATTGCTGAAGACATCTGTGATGTGTCGAGTACAATTATTCTTCCCTCTGGCATTGCTACCCCCCACTAGTTGAGCCCCAATCAATGCCAGCCGGTCCCATGGTGCAGCATGGCCCTTGCCATTGCCATTTGTGATTGTCATAAAGCTTCACAATGTCTTAAGCAGCACCCTTACTCTGCCACTCCTATTACCTTTAGATGCCCTCTCGCCAGGAAGTAACAAATCCTGGTGAGAGGGCGTCAAAATCAAACAGAGAAAGCGTGTGTGTTGAGAATACTTCGTCTCCTCGCTAGATTCTTCTGTCCCTTTGTTATGGGTGTGGGCTATGCTCCGCACTGTCAAAGGTTGGCAACGGCTATCTTCCTCCCGGGCCATGGCCTCTTGAATGGCTTTTGTAGAGATTTGCTGGCTATCGTGGAACACGTTGTGACCCATTTTTGCTAAGTCATGGATGTTGGCCACTTATCTGGCCACCTTCCTCCCCCAAAAACAGTGGGCTGAAGCTTCTCACTTATGTGTTACCCTTCATCAGGTGGAATCCTACGATAAACTATTTACTGAATGGAACTTCTCCTGGCCCTCTCATCTTCCTATGATTCAGTCAAAGGCCCTGATTCCATCCATAACCAGTTGTCCCAATACTTCAGTCCTCTACAGTGATAATATCTCCTCTAAATGTTTAACTGTTCCTGGTTCCGAGGTGTTTCCATTTCTCAGTGGAGAGATAGTATAGTGGTTCTTGGCCTTCAGCCCGGTAAGGATCCAGATCCCTCGATAGTCACTGCCTAATCAGTCTGGCCAACATCCTCTGCAAGTTATTTAAACTGGTGGTGGTTAGTTGGCTTTGTTGTGTCCTCTTACCACTGCAGCTTTTGGAAGGAAAGATATTTGTCTGATCAGTTCAGCAGGCCTCTTATCAGTGTTGCCACCTTCGATCTTCATAAGGCCTATGACATGGCATGGGTCCATCACATCACTCCATTAGTAAGGTCTTCAGGACCCTCTCCTGGTTTTCATTCACCAATTTGTCCCACCAGTTGTTCATATTTGGGGTTGGCACCATTTTCAGTTCCCTGCAGATCCAGCATTCTGTATGCTTGTGGCCTTCATCAGACCAGTGGTCATCCCTGTTCTGTATGTGAATGATTTCTGTATCTGCGCTAGTTTGCACTTGGTTGCCTGCATGGCGCAACAGTCCAGTGTGCCATACAGCGTGCTTCTGGATGAATGCACTCACACAGTTTTCAGTTCTCTCCATTTCAATCACAGGTTGTACATTTTTTCATCATACTATGGTCAGTTCCAATTCGGAGCTCTGCCTCGACACCTAATGCCTGATGGTGGTCCCCCTGTTGTGTTTCTAGAGCCATCTTTTAGATAACAAGTTTACTTAGGTGACCCATTTCAACTTCTGAAGATGGTCTTCTGTAAATTCAATGTCCTTCACTTCCTTGCTCACACCTCTTGGGGTGCCGATGGTTTGAATCTTCTCTGCCTTTATTAGGCCTTAGCTCTATTTTGTCTGGACTATGGTTGTCAAGTTTATGGCTCAGCTGTTCCTGCCACACTGCTCGCCTTTGACTTAGTCCAATCCATTTGGCCACCAGTGCCATTTGCACTATCCCTGTCGATAGTCTTCAGGTCGACATTGGGATTCTCACCTGACTTCCCCCCCTTTTTGCTTTCCTGTCCCAGCCATTGGTTTCCTATGCCATTGACATCTGCTCACCACTCCTATTCTACTCTTTTTCTGGCTCAGGGGCATTGCCCATTGTCAGGTTGGTTAAGTGGTTGCACTCCACCTCGCTTGGCTTCATCACAGTTTTCATCTTCTCTCTTTGTCCTGTTCCCACATTCTTGTCTAAACGCCACCCTCTCCCTTGGTTATTTCCTCAGCGCTGGATTAAGGTGGATCTCTCCTGGGATCCAAAAGCCTCCCATCACTCCAATGTTACTCTGTAAATCGTTCCACCCGCTTTTGCAGGAGTTTCAGATTCTATTGTTTTGTACAGTGATGGCTCAAAATCTGCCGATCACATGGGATTCTGTTGTCATGGAACATGATCTCTTGCCTGCCACATGTGGAGTGTTTGCTGCGGAACTGATGGCCATTTAGTGGACCCTTTACTTAGTCGAACCGGCCGTGTTTTATATGTATGGGCTTTGAGTGGCGTTCAGGCTATCACGTGGTGCTTTTCGTCCCACTTTTTGGTCTCTGCCATCCACGACCTTCTTGCTGATCATGACTGTGCTGCTTCTTTGGTTTGTTGCCTTTGGGTTCCCAGCCATGTAAGTATCCCAGATAATGAGCTTGCTGATCATATGGCTGGAGGGAGGGAGGGCCACCATCTACCCCTCACATTCTCCA
Source organism: Schistocerca serialis cubense (assembly GCF_023864345.2). Classification (NCBI taxonomy): domain Eukaryota; kingdom Metazoa; phylum Arthropoda; class Insecta; order Orthoptera; family Acrididae; genus Schistocerca; species Schistocerca serialis. Next base: position 505,730,360 of record NC_064644.1, on the reverse strand, counting down.
TGACCCCTTGGGGAGCAGATTTGCTGCCTCACTTGAAATTCCTGTTTGTTCATAGGCCGACTCTTGGGGGTCACCCCTTGACTAATAAACTTTCTGCAGTTAAGATGACTCCATCTACATGGCATTCTTCCTTCCTCCTCTCATGGTGGGAATCTGCCATCCTCTGCTATCTCCATATTGGCCATATTTGGTTGACCCACGGTTTTTCTATCCAGAATGAGCCATTCCACTTTGTAGTTGCAGAGTCCCCCTTATGAGATCAATATTTTGCTGGTCTGTCCCTTCTTGGCTCATCACACTAAATATGTCGCCCTAATCTCCTTCCTGCAGTTGTTGGAAGGTGACTCTCATATGGTTATGTCTGTCCTCAGTTTTCTTCATTAAAGTGGTGTGTCCTAAGAGATTTAAGTACTGGAATTTCCTTTGGAATTAGAGTCCCTTGGTTAGCATTGGTGTTGGTTTGGGAGGCATTTGGCTTTGTCTCCATGCCAGCCTGGTTCCTCACTGCCACCTGCCCCCCTTTTCCCTACGTTTTGTCTGATTTTCTGTGCATTTTGTTTTCCCTGGTGTTGTCCCTGCTATGTCGCAACCAACATGGTGTGGGATCAGGATGGGTTGGTGGCGGTGCTGGTGCATAGTTGTGCGTAGTGTCTCTGGGGCACCCCCTGCTCTCTCGCTTCTCTCCTCCCCTCCCCCCCCTCCCCTCACACACCCACACACCCTCATGTTTTTGCTTTTTGTTGCCCTGACACTCCTTATGCCTCTGTTTGCTGCTTTCCTTGCCCATTGAGTGGGCTGTGCTATTGGTGGTGTTTCTCCCTTAGTTTCTGCCAACTTGGATCGTGGGATCAAGGACCTCGCTGTCTGGTCCTCTCCCAGTGCCCCCTTGCTGCTTGAGCCCTCACTTCCCAAACCAACCATCTAATTCAGGGAAAGTGACTCAGTGTATAGTGCTCTAAGAAAGGATCTGTCAGTTCTGTGACAGTCTTGGCTGCAAATTTGTAGACCTGCATTATAGGGCGAAGAATTCCCGGATGACACATTGCATCCAGGGCTCTGGGGGCAATTCACTTGGTCTTCTTCACCTGTTGACATGATTATTTCTCTCTCCTCATTTTATGATTGTCTTACCACCTGATATCCCTTATGCTCCTGGGCTTCTCATGTTTACTACTACTTTTGTAGTAGTGAAGGTGGAAGGTATTCTTTGTCTCATAACTGTGTTTGCTCATAATCGGATTGTCGAGGTATCAGCTGTGGGTGGAGTTTCTCTCACCATAGGTGAGCCCTGGAGACCCCTCATTTGCTATAACCTATACAGGGTGTTACAAAAAGGTACAGCCAAACTTTCAGGAAACATTCCTCACACACAAAGAAAGAAAATATGTTATGTGGACATGTGTCCAGAAACGCTTACTTTCCATGTTAGAGCTCATTTTATTACTTCTCTTCAAATCACATTAATCATGGAATGGAAACACACAGCAACAGAACGTACCAGCGTGACTTGAAACACTTTGTTACAGGAAATGTTCAAAATGTCCTCCGTTAGCGAGGATACATGCATCCACCCTCCGTCACATGGAATTCCTGATGCGCTGAGGCAGCCCTGGAGAATGGCATATTGTATCACAGCCGTCCACAATACAAGCACGAAGAGTCTCTACATTTGGTACTGGGGTTGCGTAGACAAGAGCTTTCAAATGCCCCCATAAATGAAAGTCAAGAAGGTTGAGGTCAGGAGAGCGTGGAGGCCATGGAATTGGTCCGCCTCTACCAATACATTGGTCACCGAATCTGTTGTTGAGAAGCGTACGAACACTTCGACTGAAATGTGCAGGAGCTCCATCGTGCATGAACCACATATTGTGTCATACTTGTAAAGGCACATGTTCTAGCAGCACAGGTAGAGTATCCCGTATGAAATCATAACGTGTTCCATTGAGCGTAGGTGCACAAAACTAAAATGAGCTCTAACATGGAAATTAAGCGTTTCCGGACACATGTCCACATAACATCTTTTCTTTATTTGTGTGTGAGGAATGTTTCCTGAAAGTTTGGCCGTACCTTTTGTAACACCCTGTATACTGGCCCAACCTGTATACTTTTACTTCTCCTAATATTATTTCTCAGCACTGTCATCAATATTGCTTTCAGTGCCTCAGTTAATCCAATAAAATTCCTGACAGATGTTACTTACTCCAGATAAAGTATCACATGATAGCAGTACCGGTAACCCCACAGTTCAGCCTCTTAATCCCCAACCCACCACCACTACGCTAATTTTGTTTTGTACTTTTCATATTCGGGGACACAGGTTTCCAAGTAGAGAAGGAATTAGCATATTTCATCAAAATGTAAGCGGTATTAGAAATAAAGTTAGTGAACTGCTTATAGATGTTGACTTGGACATTATTGGTATTTTGGAGCACCACTTAAATAATTTGACAATTCAGAGGATTCCTTTACCAGGTTACGGATTGGCTGGATATTTTTCAAGGAGTTCCTTGTGGAGTGGGGGGCATGGTCGTGTATTGGGGGGGGGGGGGGGGGGGGGGGACGTATTCCGTTTGGGTCCATAGATGTATCATGGCACTGCAGTGAACAGATATTTGAATGTTGTGCAGGGGCAGTTGAATTTATTGAAACTAAACTTCTAATTATTATTGTTTATAGGTCCCTCAACTCTGACTTCAGAGCATTTCTGCTCAAGATAGAGAGGATACTTGGTTCACCTTATAGGAAGTACAAAAAATTAGTTACATGTGGCGAATTCAATATTAATTTTGTATGATTGTGCGAGGAAAAGGATGTTGGTAGATATCCTAAACTCATATGGTCTCACGGGAGACTGTGTTTTTTCCAACTAGGGTGCAGGGGAACAGTAGCAAAACAATAGAAAATATTTTTATTCATTCTTCATTACTAAATGGGCATTGTTAGTAAAAGGGTGAGTTGCCTTTCAGACCATGATGCACAAATTTTAACACTAAGACTTTTGTACTCAAACAAATGTCATGTATAATCGCAAACTATGTAGGAAAGCTAATCCAATGGCAATAGAGTTTTTTAAACTTTTTTAAACATTGCTTTAAAACAAGCGTTCAGTGCATAGTATTGTGGAATGGGGGAAAAAAATGCAAATTGGCGTTCATAAGAAGAAGAACAACACCAAAAATGCAACAGGAGCGTAATATGTAGGAAATTGTCCACGCAACCTGCCACTGATGATGCCTTGCAGAAAGTAAAGGCGAAACGTGTATGGCACTAAAATTGTGTTTTATTCAGTTGCTGTCAGATGGTCCATAAGTAAAAATTATTAATATACCGTAATATTACACACAACTGAGGAAGACAGAACTATAAAAGTTGAAGATGTTTTTAAACTTCATTAAGGAACAAGAGCGGCAGGATGTTTGTAGTGCCGATAACATAGATGACAAATATAACGCTTTCCTTAACACATTTCTCATGCTGTTTGAGAGTTGCTTTGTATTAGAATGTTCTAAATTGGTTACTAGCAGTAAAAGGCAGCCAGGGTGGCTGGCTGGTGGGATAAGGATATCATGTAGAACAACATGGGAATTATATCAAAATGTTCGAAGTAGTCACAATCAAGCTATAATAGCCCATCAGAAACAGTATGGTAAGGTGCTTAAAAAAGTTCTTGGGAAGGCAAAGGGTATGTGGTATGCATGCAATAGAATAGCTAATTCACAGGATAAAATTAAAACCATATGGTCAGTTGTGAAGGAAGTGTGTGGTTAGCTGCCCAAGGTCGACAATATATTCAGTTAGTTTTAAAAATATTTCTGTTACTGATAAGTCATGTGTACGTACAATATTTAACAATCATTTTCTGAGCATTGCTGGTGATCTAAATAAAAATTTAGTTTCTACAGGGAATCATATCTCTCTTGGCAAATGCCTTTCAGGGATTGATGTCTGAAATACTTCTCTGTGATACTGACAAGGGGGAGATGGGGGTCAATAATTAAATCACTGAAGGCTAAGGACTTCCATGGATATGATGGAGTGTCAAGCAGAATATTAAAGTACTGTGCTCCACATGTTAGCCCTGTACTAAGCCATATTTGTAATTTTTCCTTTGAGAATGGTCAGTTTCCTGAACGATTAAAGTACTCAGTAGTAAAGCTGCTTTATGAATAGGAAGAAAGGGATAATATAGACAATTTTAGACCTGTTTCTGTGCCACCAGTGCTTGCTAAAGTTATTGAAAAGGCTGTGTATGTGAGGATAATTGATCATTTTATATCACATAATTTGCTGTCAGATGTACTGTTTGACTTTAGAAGTCAGTTTAATAACTGAAAATGCTATATTCTCTTTTCTCTGAGAGGTACTGGATGGATTAAACAAAAGGTTTTGAACACTAGGCATATTGTTAAAGTTAACTAAGGCATTTAATTGTGTTGTTCAGGAAATTTTGCTCCAGAAGTTGGACTCTCACAGAATATGGGGAGCAGCTAACAATTGGCTAACTTCTTACTTTAACAACAGACATCAAAAGGTCATTATTCACAGTGCTGAGAGTGGCTGTGATGTGGGATCTGAGTGGGGTATGGTCAATTGGCGGATTGGTGGTGGTGGGTGGGGGGGCGGCAAGTGATCAGTGCTGAGGGCATCCGGTTCCTTCTTTATATAAATGATATACCCTGTAGTATTATGTGCAATTCTAAAATATTTCTGTTTGATGATTACACTAGCCTGGTAGTAAAGGATGTCATGTGCGACACTGGCTCAGTTTCAAATGGTGCAGTTCATGACATAAGTTTGTGGCTTGTAAAAAATAACTAATGCTAAATCACAGTAAGACTCGGTTTTTACAGTTTCTAACACACAATTCAACAAAAACAACATTTTAATTCACAGAATGGACATATGATTAGTGAAACTGAACAGTTCACATTTCTCGGTGTTCAGATAGACAGTAAACTGTCGTGGAAAGCCCACGTTCAGGATCTTGTTCAAAGACTTAATGCTGCCATTTTTATTATTTGAATGATATCTGAAGTGAGTGAGCATTTGACACGAAAATTAGTCTACTTTGCTTATTACTGAGGAAAGGTATTAATGTCAGTCGGTGAGGTCTGGCACTAAGTTGGCTTTTGAAAATATCCCAAAGGTGTTCTATAGGATTCAGATCAGTACCCTGGGCAGGCCAGTCCATTACAGGGATGTTATTTTCATGTAACCACTCCGCTACAGGCCATGCATTATGAACAGGTGCTCAGTCATGTTGAAAGATGCGCTCACCATCCCCGAATTGCTCTTCAACAGTGGGATGACATTCACCGGCATTTGTCATACCCACAGCCTGCCATCGAATCGCCACATTGTGTACTGTGATTCGTCACTCCACACAACAGTTTTTCCACTGTTCAATCGTCCCAATGTTTACGCTCCTTACACCAAGCGAGGCATTGTTCAGCATTTACTGGCATGATGTGTGGCTTATGAGCATCTGCTCGACCATGAAATCAGTTTTATCACCTCTGCCTAACTGTCATGGTAATTGCAGTGGATCCTAATGCAGTTTGGAATTCCTGTGTGATGATTTGGATAGATGTCTGCCTATTACACATTTCAGCTGTTGGCAGTCTCTGTCAACAGGTGAGGTGGGCCTGTATGCTTTTGTGCTGTACATGTCCCTTCACGTTTCCACTTCACTGTCACATCAGAAACAGTGGAATGAGGGATGTTAAGGAGTGTGGCAATCTCACGTACGGACATAAAACACAAGTGACACCCAATAACCTGACCATGTTTGAAGTCTGTGAGTTCCGTGAAGTGCCCCATACTGTTCTCTCACGATGTCTGACTACTGAGGTCACTGATATGGAGTACCTGGCAGTAGGTGGCAGCACAATCCACCTAATACGAAAAACGTATGTTTTAGGGGGTGTCCGGATACTTTTGGTCACATAGTGTACATATTCTTTACTGTCGTTTCTTGTCAACAATATCAGCTTATTCCCAAGAATTAACAACTTTCTGTACAGGTGCTGACAGATTGAGTGTGGGATTCCTTTATTTTCAATAAAAGAAAAGGGAAATATTTTTTTAATGCGTGAGCTATGGATGGCAATGGATCTTCACAAAGCCGTGCACGGGCCCTGGGTTGGCGACACATCAGATTTTTCCAGTATATGCCACTATCCCACGGCTTGTTCACGTGCTCGACGAACAAACAACCTTTCTGCTGACGGGGTGACGCTTAGGGAAGCGTTGCTTGCCTAGGCAGAGCTCCTTCAGCAGCCAATCAAAAAGGTCCAGGAGATCACGTGTGAGCGCCCACCGCGCCGAGCTGCGTGGACGATGCGTGTGGATTGGTCTCTTTTACTTACAGGCCCCCGACGAGATTAGACGCATTGGCCGGTTGTCTCCGTGTACTTTTTGAGCCCCGGCTCAATCAGTTTGTGCCTTAGGGCCGCTAAACTCACATATTGTACCCCAGCTAGGTCAATCAGTAAATGTTTTCTCAATAAACGGGAGGCAGTTTGCCAACCGGAGTTGAAAAATTAACACTTGTCCTTTTTTTAGACCCCACTTCCACTTCAGCCACATCCTGACAAGCACATTTCACTAAGTTAATACTCAACAGAAACCCAATAAGCATTTGCATCGCACTTTCTTAACTCTTATGGAGAAAGGTGTGCAGTATACTGCTGCATCCATTTTCAATAAGCTACCACAAGAATTCAAAAATCTTGGCAGTAATCCATGTGCTTTCAAATCGAAACTGAGGAGTTTCCTCATGGGGTCACTCCTTCTATTCCATTGAGGAGTTCCTTGAAAAATCAAGTTGTTTCTTGTGTTATTTTGTTGATTGCGTTTACTTAAAATTAAGGCTTGACTTTTTCTGGGTTCATAAACATTTTATTTTTTATTGTTTATTACTTTTGTGTCGTAATTTCATGTACTGGCATGTTCCATGACCTTGGAGGTTTGACCCTCAGTTTGCTCCTACAGAACTAGACGGGGAATTTATGGCATATAAAATGGATATTCGGTTTGTTTCTAGCAAATGACACTTTTATGCAGGTTAACTCGGTAACTATTCAAAGACTAGTTTATATGAGTGACAGTTACAATATGTTGCCATCCAGGATGAAGACAGAAAAAGGACTGAGTAATCTTGTTCAGATAAAAAAGTTAGTAAGATTTTCCTGTGTTAAAAGATCTATGTCAAAGACTGCAGTAGCATCTTAGAATGTGATACAATATATTTTTTATATATTTCATTTTCTTTACACTATATAATTCAGTAATAGTGAGTTGTTTATACATTTTTCAGGATTTTAAGGAAGGGTAGTGATCTAACATCTGTAACAAAATGTGTGTTGTTCCTTTCAAACATTTTTGATGGCTTGTGTAGTGAACTGCGGAAAGGATCCAAATGCAACTTTCTCTTTTGCTGCTTCATCATATTTTTGGAATATTTCCTGAATATCAGTTTTATAGTTCGACCTGGTATTGTGTTCCTGAGAGACGACAAAGCTTCGTATTGCGTGTTTGTTTTCATTTGAGTATTCACTAGCTAAATGTTGAAAGTCTCAGGCAGCTGGCATTTTCTAAACAAAATGAAAATTCGATGAGCACCAGGGAAAATGAGAGTAATTCTCAACAGTGTGGCAGAAGTCAAAGAAGAGATTGGCTCATATCTATATTGCAACAAAGGTGGGCATGTTATTACAAAATGCCTTTAATGCGTGGGCACAGGAGGAGGAAAGGTGACATCTAGTGGCAATAGTTGTAGTTCCAGTAAAAAAGTGAACAGTGAACCAAATGCGTGTTTTGCCACTGGCTTGGTGGTTCACACTGATTTTTGTCACTGCTAAATTGGATTTATGAATCTGGCACACCACCACATTTCACTAAATAAATTGCATTTCCCTACATTTGAAAAGTTTCAGATTACACAGTGTGTACAGATGGATGGCAATGAAATTACCTTGTGTGTAGGATTGGCGCTATTTATACTAAGTATGCGTAACTGCAGGTGGATACCTGCTTTACTACATAATTTTTGGTATGTCCCAGATGCCAGACGCTAACTTTTCTCTGTTCATAAAGCTGCATAATGGGGATATAATGAGACTTACTGTAACAAAGGTATTACCAGTCAGCGACATATGGAAATAGTCGCAACAGGAAAACTTTATATCAGTGAAGTGTTTAGACAACAACTTGCTTTGTGAGGTGTGTGTTCTCCCCAAACACCCCCCCCCCCCCCCCCCTCCACCCACACCCCCACAAACCATTCAGTTCTCAGAGATCGTCCACAAACTGTCAGTGAATTGATTAATGATGATGATAAAGGACCAATCTCTGTTGACTCTCCCCCCAGGGGATCCACAACTCTTTTGTGGATACGTGTGTAGCGAGCACGGGACCCCGAGCTAATGTGGCCTTCCTTCTTTTCCGGGCTGCATACCCCCCTTTCCATATCCTTCCCCATCCCCCCTCTTCGCCCCCCCCCCCCCCCTCACCTCTGGCTCTTTCCTTCGCTTTCTCCCCCTCTGGGAGTATGGTTTGTGCCTACGTCCGGAGACGGACGCTTGTAAATGTACCGCACTCTTCGCCTTCCTTGCTTGTTTGTCTTCATCTTTCTTCGTCCTTCTCTTTCCCTTACCTCTTCTCTTTACCTCTTCTCTTTACCCTATTCTCCGCTGCGGCGTTTGAGACCTCTCTTCCTTCCTTTCCCTGTCTCTTTCTTCCTCCCTGTGCGTGTCTGAAGGCCGACCCACGCACTTCCATGCGTAGCCGGTGACGGGGTAACGCGTAATTCCCCGCCCCGGGTAGACAGGTAGGACACGTACGTACCCCCTGGTAACGGCCAGGCCCAGGGAGGGGTGATTACCCGAGCTGATACCTTCCGAAAGTGCCGATTGGTCCCTCCGTCCGTTTGTCGGGAGGTGTGACCTGAGGTGTGAACAATCACCTAAGGCGGGTGTGCCCTCGGTGAGGGCCCCCACAAGGGAGGAGCGCGCCATCGGAGACGCCGGTAATCATGGGGGATTCTACCGCAATGGTTTCCTCACCTTCCACTATGTCTGCTCACAAACGTAAGTTCACTGAGTCTCAGCCACAGACGGTTCTTCCATCGTTGCCACAGTTCCTTGTTGTTTCTCGGTCTGACGAAGGTCACGACTTTTCCACGGTCAACCCTTTCATTATTCAGAAAGGTGTCGACGCAATTGCGGGTCCTGTAAAGTCTTGTTCCAGATTACGGAATGGTACCCTGTTGTTAGAAACACACAGTGCCCTCCAGGCTCAAAAATTGCTGCGTACTTCTCTGCTCCACACCTTCCCTGTCCGGGTGGAACCGCACCGTACCTTAAATTCCTCACGTGGAGTCGTTTATACACGCTCCCTCGATGGATTGTCTGACGAAGAAATTCAGCACTACCTGTCTGACCAGGGCGTCACCGCTGTTCATCGGGTTATGAAAAGGGTTGACTCGAACATCATTCCAACCCGCACTGTCTTCTTGACATTTGACAAAGTTCAACTCCCATCAAAAATCAAAGCAGGCTATGAGATAATTTCCGTTCGCCCTTATGTCCCAAACCCTACGCGTTGCTATCGATGTCAGCGGTTCAATCACACCAGCCAGTCCTGTTCCAATCCGGCCAAATGTGTTACGTGTGGCAGGGATGCCCATGAGGGTGCTTGTCCACCTCCATCCCCTCGCTGCATCAACTGTATGGGTGACCACGCTGCTTCCTCTCGAGATTGCCCTGTTTTCAAGGACGAAAAGCTGATCCAGGAAATAAGAGTGAAGGAAAAGGTGTCGACCTTTGCTGCTCGAAAGTTACTCGCCAGTCGACAGCCCACCGTGCCTCAGAAAGGAAAATACAGCGCTGTCCTTGCTTCTCCTCGGCCAACAAAGGAGGCGGCCACGCAGACTTGCGACCTCACATTTAGTACCACGGTCGTCAGATCGGCCAGCGCAAAGATCGCCCGTTCAACCTCACCTCTTTCGCCTGCCCACTCTATGGCTCACCCTTCGTCGGGTTCTGCTAAATCTAGAGCCCAAAAGTCAGACGCCAAGTCTTCAAAAAAAGAGCATTCTCGTGAAGAGTTTTTACGTACTGCAACTTCACAACCATCGGTTCCTCCTTCATCTAAACATACCTCCAAGAAGGCTACGAAGAAACACAGTTCCTCTCCTTCTCCGCCAAGGCGTGTCCCATCTACAGCACCACCTGGCGGAAATCGCCCTCGGCCATCTTCTGTGTCGCCGAGGCGCACTGTTGGTGGCCGGTCAACTGGCCGATCGTTGGTGGCAGGAGCTGCTCCTGACCAACCTATGGATCAGGATCTTCTGCCTTCGACTGAATGCCATTCCATGCTGTCGGTCGCAAGCTCTGAGCAGTCGTTGAGTTGACAGCACCCTTGGTGACGTTCCTCCATTTCTGTTCACCCTATGTCCATTATCCACTGGAATATCCGCGGCATTCGCACCAATTGGGAGGAATTGTCGATTCTCTTACGATCCTACTCGCCGGTCATCTTCTGTCTTCAGGAAACAAAGCTGCGTCCCCATGACCGCTTTGTTCTCCCTCATTTTCAGTCCGTCCGATATGACCTCCCCTCTGTTGAAGGCACTCCAGCCCATGGAGGACTCATGATTCTGCTCCATGATACTCTCCATTATCACCCAATCCCCTTAAACACTTCCTTCCAAGCTGTCGCCGTCCGTCTTTCCCTTTCTGGATACACGTTCTCTCTTTGTATGGTATACATTCCATCGTCTACACCAATGGCACGAGCTGATCTCCTTCATCTTCTTGATCAGCTTCCACCCCCCTATTTGCTGGTTGGGGACTTCAATGCCCACCACCCGCTTTGGGGATCTCCACATCCTTGTCCACGTGGCTCACTATTGCTAGACGTCTTCCACCAAGCGGATCTAGTCTGCCTCAACACTGGGGTCCCCACATTTTTGTCTGCCTCCACGGCAAATTTATCCCATTTGGACCTTGCGGTCGGTACTGTTCCGCTAGCTCGGCGCTTCGAATGGTTCGCCCTTGATGATACACACTAGAGTGACCACTTTCCATGTGTTCTTCGACTGCAGCCTCAACTGCCATATATGCGCTCGCGACGCTGGAAGTTTGCCCAAGCCGATTGGACACTTTTTTCGTCTCTAGCGACATTCGATGACCGTCGCTTTCCCAGCGTCGACGATGAGGTCACACATTTTACCGACGTTATTCTCACAGCTGCGGAACGTTCAATACCACGCACCTCCGAATTGCCCCGGCGCCCTCCAGTTCCTTGGTGGAACGAGGCATGCCGTGACGCAATACGTGAGCGGCGACGTGCTCTTCGCATTTTCCGTCACCATCCAACTTTGTCCAACTGTATCCGATATAAGCAGCTCCGTGCGCGATGCCGTCGCGTCATCCGCGATAGCAAGAAGGCAAGCTGGAAATTCTTTACTAGCTCATTCAACAACTTCACTCCCTCCTCGGAAGTTTGGAGTCGGCTTCGACGGTTCTCAGGCGCGCCTAGTTTCTCCCCGGTCTCTGGGCTCACTGTCGCGCATGATACCTTAGTGGACCCCGTCGCAATTTCTAACTCATTGGGTCAGCACTTTGCTGAGATTTCGAGCTCTTCAAATTACCCGCCAGCGTTTCTCCCGAAGAAACGTGCAGCGGAAGTGCGACATCTTGCTTTCTCCTCTCAAAATCGCGAAAGCTACAATACTGTTTTCTCCATGCGCGAACTCCAACATGCACTCTCTTCTTCTCGCTCCTCCGCCCCAGGACCGGATGGTATCCACGTCCAAATGTTGCTGCATTTATCAACCCATAGCCTGCGTTACCTCCTTCGCCTTTATAATCGAATTTGGACCGACAGTACCTTTCCCAGGCGATGGCGGGAAGCTATTGTCGTTCCCGTTCCGAAACCTGGAAAGGACAAACATCTCCCCTCTAGCTATCGCCCCATTTCTCTCACGAGTAGTGTCTGTAAGGTTTTGGAGCGTATGGTGAATTACCGTTTAGCTTGGTGGCTGGAGTCCCGCAGTCTTTTAACACCAGCCCAATGCGGATTCCGAAAGCATCGTTCTGCTGTTGACCATCTCGTTGCTCTCTCCACTTATATCATGAACAATTTTCTCCGGAAACGCCAAACGGTAGCAATATTTTTTGATCTGGAGAGAGCGTACGATACCTGTTGGAGGACAGGCATCCTCCGCACACTGTTCTCTTGGGGCTTTAGAGGCCGGCTGCCCCTTTTTCTTCGCGAATTTATGGCAGAGCGCACATTTAGGGTGCGGGTGAACACTACTCTCTCCCGTAGTTTCTCCCAAGAAAACGGGGTACCCCAGGGCTCCGTGCTGAGTGTTGTACTGTTTGCCATCGCCATTAATCCAATAATGGATTGTCTCCTTCCTGATGTCTCGGGCTCCCTCTTTGTGGACGATTTTGCGATCTACTACAGCTCTCAACGGACCAGCCTTCTTGAAAGACGTCTTCAAGGATGTCTCGATCGCCTCCACTCGTGGAGCATCGAAACCGGCTTCCGTTTCTCACCCAGTAAGACCGTTTGTGTTAATTTTTGGCGACGTAAGGAGTTTCTTCCGCCCTCCTTACATCTAGGTCCTGTCAACCTTCCGTTTTCCGACGTCGCAAAATTCTTGGGTCTTATGTTTGACAGAAAACTGTGCTGGTCCTCCCACGTTTCCTATCTTTCGGCTCGCTGTCTGCGTTCCCTTAACACCCTCCGTGTCCTGAATGGTACCTCTTGGGGAGCGGACCGGGTGGTCCTTCTCCGCCTCTATCGCGCCTTAGTGCGCTCGAAATTGGATTATGGAAGCATAGTCTACTCCTCTGCTCGGCCGTCTATTCTTCGGCGTCTCGACTCTATCCACCACCGTGGATTACGTTTAGTGTCTGGAGCTTTTTACACCAGCCCTGTGGAAAGCCTTTATGCTGAGACTGCTGAACCTCCGCTGTCCAATCGGCGGGCAGTCCTTCTGAGTCGTTATGCTAGCCATCTGTCTTCCATGCCTGCTAATCCAGCCCATAACCTTTTTTTCGACGCCTCCTTTGATGTAGGGTATGCAGGCCGCTCCTCCTCCCTACTACCCCCGGGAGTCCACTTCCGTCAACTGCTCCATTCTCTTTCCTTCCGCTTTCCTCAAACCTTCTTGACAACTTGGGGTACAGCACCGCCTTGGCACCGTCCCCGGATCGACTTGCTCAGAGACCTATGTCAATTTCCCAAGGATGGTACCCCTACACTTGTTTACCGTCGGGCATTTGCTGCTCTATGTGCACAAATGACGGAAGCCACATTTATTTACACTGATGGCTCGAAAACATCGTTAGGTGTAGGGAGTGCCTATATTGTTGGCGACACCCCAAATCACTTTCGGCTTCCTGACCAGTGTTCGGTTTATACTGCGGAGCTTTACGCTGTTCTCCAGGCTGTCCACTACATCCGCCGCCATCAGCGGATACAGTACGTAATCTGCTCAGATTCTCTCAGCTCTCTCCTCAGTCTCCAAGCTCTTTACCCTGTGCACCCTCTGGTCCACCGGATTCAGGACTGTCTGCGCTTGCTCCACCTGGGGGGCGTGTCAGTGGCGTTCCTCTGGCTCCCGGGACACGCTGGTATCTGTGGAAATGAGGCGGCCGATATAGCGGCCAAGGCTGCAGTCTCTCTTCCTCGGCCAGCTCTTCAGTCTCTTCCGTTTACCGATCTACGGAGCGGTTTATGTCGCCAAGTTACTCATTTATGGCATGCGCATTGGTCAACACTTCCCCACAATAAATTGCGGGAAGTGAAAGCCGTTCCTTGCGCTTGGACCTCTTCCTCCCGAACGCGTCGTCGGGAGGAGGTAATTTTAGCCCGACTCCGGATAGGGCACTGTCTTTTTAGTCATCGACATCTTTTAAGCGGTGATCCTCCCCCACTCTGTCCCCACTGCTCTCAGCTGTGGACGGTCAGACACCTTTTAATTGAATGCCCCTATTTTAATCCGTTACGCTCCCGTCTACAGCTATCGCCTGATCTATCGTCGATTTTAGCAGATGACACGCGCTCAGCTGACCGCGTTCTCCAGTTTATTAGAGACAGCGAAATGACGTCAGTCATTTGAAGCTTTTTTTTGCGGGACAACCAACCCCTTTCTATAGTGGACTTTCAAGCATTCCTTCTGCCTTTAGTTTCTCAAATTTTCTGACTTTGTTTCCATTGCTGCTGATTTTAAATTTCGTTTTTTTCCTGTTTTCTCCGTCACGGGCTGGGCGCTAATGACCATAGAAGTTTTGCGCCCTAAAACCACAAACAAAAAAAAAAAAAAAAAAAAAAAAATCTGTTGACTCTGTAAACAGTTTTCATTACTATGTGAATTTCAAAGATGATTATTTATGTTGTGCTGGGTTGTACTTGATTAGAAAAAAATCTGAAGTTGCTGACAATTTGAAGATATTTTTTGAACGAGTGTGGTGCAGCTGATCTGATGGTGGAAGAGAGTGTAATTGTAACAAAGTAACTGCAGTGCTATGAATCCAGGATATTGAGTTTCATCTTATCCGGATATGCCTGAGCAAAATAATGTTGCTGGACAAGTAAATCGAAACACAGTAAAATTAACTCGCTCCATATTATCATCTAGTGTGTTACCTAAATCATTTTGGGCTCATGCATATGACACAGCCATTTCTCTATTCACTTGTACTGTTAAGTCAAGTGTTTGAGGCAACGCACCTTTCAAGTTGTGTACTGACAAAGCTTTAGATAGTTTTAGCTATTACACATCTTGGGTGGAAATGCTATGTTTATTTGCCAAAGAACTTTTACTCAAAATTTGATGACACACCTCACCATTTTGTTGTTGTTACGTGAACGACAAAAAGGTTACCAAGTGTGGATCCCACAAAAACACCATGCAGTGAAATTGTGTGATGATTTTTCAGCCAGAGAAGTTATATACAACTGTAAACTTGATGGTGCTGGAATTTAATTTCATACCTGAAGGAATGGAGGAAAGTGATTAGTAATTCTTAATCAGACAGAAAGTTAAGTCTACTGTTGATCAAATTGTGAGCAGTAACCAATAATGTTAGATGAATTACAAAGTTGTTATCCAGTTCATAAAATAAAACACCAGTAGCTTCAAGAAACAATAAATGCGTTAGTTTGCCTGGTACAATCAGTCTATGAAGAAGTAGCACCAACAAACTTCAGTGAAGCTATGATAAGTCATGATTCTGACAAATGGCTTAATTCAGCGAAAGAGCAAATGAAGGCCTTTGAAGAAAACAATGCATAGGACTTGTTAGAACTGCCAAAGGGTAAACACATTAACGATAATTAATGGGTGCTTCATGTAAAATATAAACCTGATGGGTTGATTGGCCAGTACCATGTTCACTTGGGTGTTTGTGGTATGCAGGACTACATGATGAAACTTTTACTGCAATTGTTTGTACCTTAACAGCAATTGTAGCTGGAGAAGTTTGAAACTTATCAATTCGATGTTAGAAGTTAATTTGTTTGGAAACTCGGACACAGAAAAATATGGCTCAGAGTATTTTAAAATCAAATGAGGTTGTTTTTTTTTGCCTCAAGAAATCATTATATGGGCTTCAGCATAATCTCATTGCTGGAGTAATAACTTTGAGTCAACCATTCGTTCAACAGCAGATTCCTGCATTTACATTCGATGGAGCAAAACAGAAAAATTGCTATTTATGTCGATGGTGGTCTTTTTTGCAGTGTCAGCTTAAAGCGCAGTGAATTTGGTTTTAGATTTGTTGTCAGAATTAAAAATAATAGTGGACTCTTTAGGTTCATTTTTAGATATGCAGATATAATGAGTGTGGCTTGTTTATTCCACAGTGAGTGTACACAGAAGATTCTACATTGTTCTAACATGGCCTACTAGAAAGCATTGAAAACTCCCCAAGTTATAGTGAACGTTGTGGATGTGTGACCTGTTCTTCTTGTCCAAATCTCATTTACACTGTTCCAAAAGTTGATCACTTCATTGATGGCTAAACCCACTTATGACTGGAATCCTGGAATATGTATTTTCTGATATGTTTGTGGTACCTCAGACCTGGATCTTTTCTACATTTCACCTGTTGATAAACTGTGTCCCTATGCTGATGCTGACATCACAGACAACATTAAAACAAGACTGTCATCTTACAGTTTTGTGTCATTGATCAACAGTGTGTCTCAATGAAAAGCGACTCTCCTGTTTCATGAGTGTCTCAGCTGCAGAAATCAGTCTCGCATCCCTCACTGAAGTGGAGTTTGTTGGTTGCCAGTCAAGGAGATAATGTGTATGGCTTAAGTGACTGATGTTGGAGATAGTAGGAAAAAGGAACACAAAATTTGGTGAAAAATCCAGAATTCCACAAATGTTCTGAGCATATGAGAGAACATTACTATTTTGTGCATCAACTCTAACAAAAAGACAGTATCAATCTGGAATGTGTGTGTTCTGAAAATCAGCTTGGAGACATGTTTGCAAAGCCTTAACTGGAACAAATTTAGAGTAATGTGTGTTAAGGTAGGACCTTGTGAGTAATGCTTCATTCCCTTGTTCTGTTTCCCTTGGTGGAAAGTATTTTATATAACACAGTTTGATTTAAGAGGGACATATTAAAGTAAATAAATCTTAATATAATAGAAGGAAACATTCCACGTGGGAAAAATTATATATAAAAAAACAAAGATGAGGTGACTTACCGAACGAAAGCGCTGGCAGGTCGATAGACACACAAACAAACACATACATACACACAAAAGCGAAAGCTTGAATTTTGTGTGTATGCTTGTGTTTGTTTGTGTGTCTATCGACCTGCCAGCGCTTTCGTTCGGTAAGTCACCTCATCTTTGTTTTTATATATAAATAAATCTTAACATTGATATGTTTTCTCTTCCAACCTACTGTGGCACTAAGTTTTTGTTTATGGTGTGTGGGTGTGTTTTGTGTGTGAAAGAAGAGTTTGGATTCCATAGAAGTATAGAAATATGTGAGGAAGTACTGACCCTACGACTTACCTTAAAAGCTAGGCAAACCTACATTTATAGTATTTGTAAATTTAGAAAAAGCTTTTGACAGGGTTGACTGGAATACTCTCTTTTAATTTGTGAAGGTGGCAGGGGTAAAATAGAGCGAATGAAAGGCTATTTATAATTTTTACAGCAACCAGAAGGCAGTTAATGAGTCAAGGGGTATGGAAGGGAAGTAATGGTTGAGAAGGAAGTGAGACAGGCTTGTAGCCTGTCCCCAATGTTATTCAATCTGTACAATAAACAAGCAGTAAAGGAAACCAAAGAAATTTTTTAGTAGGAATTAAAATCCAGGGAGAAGAAACAAAAACCTTGAGGTTTGTAATTCCGTCGTAGATGGCAATGGACTCTAAAGAACAGTTGAATGGAATGGAATGGACAGTGTCTTGAAAGGAGGCTATAAGATTAATATCAACAAAAGCAAAACAAGGATAATGGAATGTAGTCAATTTAAATCAGGCGATGCTGTGGGAATTAGATTAGGAAATGACACTTATAGTACTAGATGAGTTTTGCTATTTGGGCAGCAAAATAACTTAGGATGGTCAAAGTAGTGAGGATATAAAATGTAGACTAGCGATAGCAAGGAAAGCATTTCAGAAGATGAGAAATTTGTTAACATTGAGTATAGACCTAAGTGTCAGGAAGTCTTTTCTGGAAGTATTTGTATGGAATTTAGCCATGTATGGATGTGAAATATTGATGATAAACAGTTTAGACAATAAGAGAATAGAAGCTTTGAAAATGTGGTCTAAGAAGAATGCTGAAGATTAGATGAGTGGATCACATAACTAATGAGGAGGAATTGAATAGAATTGGGAGAAGAGGAATTTGTGGCACAACTTGGCTAGAAGAAGGGATCTGTTGGTAGGACACGCTCTGAGGCATCAAGGGATGGGAGGGAAGTGTGGAGGGTAAAAATTGTAGAGAGAGATGAATACATTAAGCAGATTCAGAAGGCTGTAGGTTGCAGTAGTTTCTCAAAGATGAAGAGGCTTACACAGGACAGAGTAGCAAGGAGAGCTGCATCAAACCAGTCTTTGGACTGAAGACAATGACAACAACAATGACATTTTAAGAAATGTTGATACATATTAGGTAATTTATTATTATTGAAGAAGATCTCTCTAGGTGACAATGCTCAAATGCCATGACATTTCAAAGATTGTTGTACTCACCATCTTCTGGCAAAGATATTTTCCTTTGGCCTGTTTTGACACATTTTTTATAGAGGGTCCGCATAATTATTCTAACCTTTTTACCTTAAGTATTAAAAATTACACACACACAGTCTCTCTCTCTCTCTCTCTCTCTCTCTCTCTCTCTCTCTCTCTCTCTCTCTCTCTCTACTGAAAACCAGGAATATAGCACTAGGAAAAAAAAAAACCCTCTGGAAAGAGTTGAAGTGCTTGACATTAGTTTAGAAAGTAGTCATATACTTGGATACACGTCCATTCAGCAAAATGCCTGATCACATTAAAGTGATGTTGATATTGTTGGGGAGTATGAGTGAATAAGATAACTTTGTTGGGCAGCTTCTTGTGCTCAACTAAAGAGTATCTCCATCAAAAATAAAATTTTACATATTAGGTTCGTTAAAAATTCCAGTTAGCATTCTAATACAATTCATTGTGTCAGCCACATTCACATCCTGTGTCCAAAGATTTTATGCCAGATAACTTAACTCATGGTTGTATTTCTTAGCTAAATGTTTTGATTAGATCAATAGTTGTATTCTGATTGTAGGCCAAGATCAATAGGGAGTCTGCTGATCATTTCCTACTTTGTTAGTTAGTTACACTGTGTGATTGCTTGTTGCTACTATCAGTACTGAAAATTAATTTTCGCAGTGGGAAGTTGGAGCACCCTGTAGAGCAATATTCTCAGAGGATGGGTGTGAATACGAAGCCATTATACAATCTGTAGACCAGAAGAAAGGAAAATGTGTTGTGAAGTACATAGGTAAATATAAACATTTTGCATTCTTATTGGGAAATGTTTTGTATTAATAATAAGAGTAACTGCTATATTGCAGGAATGTTTGAAGTGCATTACATTAGATAAAACACCAGAAATGAGTTGGGAATTATAGTCAGTAGATATGGAGGAAATTCCATACTTGTAGAAAGAAATTTGTTGCAAGTGATGAGTGTGAATGCTGTACAGGTTGTATATGAACAATGTGTGTGGTGAAAGATGACTGTTCTTGGCATTTAGAACAAGGGCTTTCTTGTTCAGCAGGAAATACAGCTGCCAAAGGTGGGTGTTAAAAGATGTAGCAATAACTGATGGAAGGTTGCCAAGTATCGATAGCGTTTTGAAGTTTTGTGTGAATGAAGTTCATACTGGATTTTTAATATCTTAGAAATCTATTATAGCAAAAAATCAGATGCAGTTGAAGAGTGATTTACTATCATGATTCCAGCTTAGTTTTTAGTATTGTGTATTTCTAAAAATACAAAATGCCCTGCTGCTACAAGAAAATCACATAAGAGTTAACATAAGTCACTATTTAGTGATTCTGGCCTGTTAATGAAAATTGTCAAGTTTAATTATAACTTCGAGGATTTATTTTCAGCAGTGTCCTCCCGCATCCTTCCTCCCATTCACACAGTCCTGTTCTGTAGTTTTTTTAAGTTTGTTGTGTACAGGCTTGCAAATAATATAACTTTACTGGGTGTGACCCACCTTCCCAGGAAATATAGCTTTTAATTTTTTCCAGCATTACTCTGTTCTTTCAATGAATTAATTATGCTTCTCAAATGTAATTTCTTAGGCTACGATAATGAAGAAGTAGTTCCAGTGGCAGCTTTACAGCCATCACAAGGTTCCATTGCAAGGCAGTACCAAATACAGCAAGCACTGGAAAATGTAGAGGTGATATTTCAGTTTTTATTAATATAAAATACTAATCTTGCTAAGTAACATGCTCAAAAGAATGTATTTGTTCATTTAGTAAAGCACTGTGTAAAAATCAAATATAATTTAATAACCAACATTTTCAGTCAGATAATATTATTGGAAGTGATGAAGATGGAGAACATCATATTGATTCGTTTGAAGATGCGTCATCAAATGGGGCCTCCTGGATTGGACAGTCTGAATTTTACAACAGCAGGCAAGGACCATTTCTGCATCCTCAGGTACTTCTGTTAGCTACTTCCAATGCAAAATATAGCAACAAATTATGTGAGAGAATTTCTAGGTTGTTCTTACCTTCAGGAGATGAAATATGTAGTCCTGCCAATAAGACTTACATTGAAACAACACACAATTGAGCTTTCTGAAGTAATAGTTCCTTCGTTGCAGAGAAGAAAGGGATACACTATCTGATCTAGATACTGCTATGTAATGTTGCTGTGTGTTGAGACAGACCTGCTAGTATGAAAGAAGGCTGGGAGTATTGTATTGTTGAGAAGCAGAAACAGCTCCCTCCCAGGGGGCTTGCTGCTCTCTGGTGGGTTCGTGCTTGGCTACCACGGGTCCCAACCTTTGCAGCATTTTTTTCCCTTCCATGCTACATGTCTATCCTCTAGGTTTCTTTTTTCCTCTCCATTGTGAAATATGTCATGGACGTTTTGGAAATGTGTTCTGCATATTCAGTCAGAAATGTCTCTTTGCTGTTTTCTTTTTTTCCCCTTCTCCTATCCTTTGTCTGCTTTGGCATCTGAGGTTCCTCTTTTTCTTCTTTTTCCATGTGCACTCCCGAAAGCCAGTCCACGCATCTGACGTATAGCAGGTGACTGGGTAACACACAATTCCCAGCCCTGGGTTGACAGGTAGGGTTCGCACGTACCCCCTGGTACAGCCCAGGCCCAGTGAGGGGTGATTGCCTGAGCTGCTACCTTCCCAAATTGTCAACTGGTCCCTCTGTCAGGTGTTCGGGAGGAGTGACCAATCACCTGATGTGGGTGAAACCTCTTCTGACCGGTATCCCCAGTTGGAAGGAGCAAATCATCAGAGACGCTGGCAATCTTGGGGATTTTCTTGCAATGAGCAAATAGTCTTCTTCCCAGTCAGTGCCTGCCAAACATAAACAGGTGGTGGCTAAAGATTCAAAGACCCTCCCAGCAGCACCCAAGTTCTTCATGGTTCCATGTACTGAAGATGGTCTTTTGCCACAATATATCCCTTGTTGATGTAACTGCTGACACTGTGAAATCCTGCTGTGGTTTATGCAATGGCACTTTGCTTTTGGAGACTACTACTGATTCTCAAGCACAACTGCTTGCAGCTTCGCTCCTCCATGGCTATCCTGTTGGTGTCAAGGCACATCAAACACTGAATTGTACGCTTGGTGTTATTTACAACTAGACTGCTTGATGGTCTGACAGACAGAAATCAGAAATGTACCTTTCTGATCAGGGTGTCATTGCAGTATATCTGGTGTTAAAAAAGGTAGACTCATCCTTAGTGCCCACACACGCTCTTTCTCTCAAGTTTGATAGAATCGTGCTTCTGTCAAAAGCAGGCTATGAAGTTATCACAGTCCGACCGAACATTCCAAACCCTATGTGCTGCTACTAGTGTCATCATTACAACCACCCTGTGGACACTTGGCCAAATGTGTAACCCGTGTTAGGGGTGCTTGTAAGGGCAATTGTCCATCTCCTTCTCCCTGCTGTATCAACTGCAATTTCAGCCACGCTGCCTCCTTTTGTGATTGTCTTATGTATCTCGATGAGCAGGCTGTCCAGGAGATCTGGGTGAAGCAAAAAGTACGTTACCCTGTCACTCACAAATTGTTGGCTAGTCACAAATGCTGCATTCACCTATCTGCCACTTGCAGTACTGTTCTTGCTACATCTTGTTCCATGAAGGACATGGCCACACAGACACACAACCTCAGATTTGGCACTGCAGTTGTGAAATTCCCCAGTGTCATTGTAGCATCTCCGTCTCCTCCTCCAGCTGTGCAAAAAGCCACCAGACTTTTGCATCATGGAGCCAAGTCACCCGCTACACAACTGGGAGGCTGCAAAGGACAGAAGAAATACTCCTGTGAAGACTTTCTACATCCCTCCAGCCAACAAACATCAGAATCGTCATCTGCCAACTACAAATATTCAAGAAATTAAACAGAGGCAAACGATCTTCTCCTTCGCCAATTCGGAGATCCCCTTCGATGGTGTCGCCAAATTGATACCCTCACCCAGCCATCCTCCATGTTGATTGTGCGCACCATCAACCGTTTTTCTGCCCTGGACTCCGCAGGCCGACAGAAGGAGAATTCTGATGCTTCTATAGACCTCGTAGAGTAGGATCTTCCTGCCTCTGTGCCCGGTAGCAGCGATTCTTCGAAGGCTGGAACTCGGCAGCCACTGAGGTGACACCCCTTCAGTTTTCCTCGTCACGAGTCTCCTCCAATGGAACATTTGCGATCTTTAATCCAATAAAGAGGATTTATAGCACTCTCTTAGAATCAAGCATGCAATTGTTCTCTGCCTTCAGGAAACAAAATTGCATCATCATCATCGTTTTGAGCTCTCTCATTCGGCATTCCATCTCTTGGGGGAGTCATGCTGCTCATATGTGGTGATGTTCATAGTCAACAAATCTGACTACCCACCTTCAAACTGTTGCAGTTCACCTTTTCCTTCCTCACTTGACCTTCTTCTCCATTTGTATTATTTACCCCCCGTCCCTGTGTCATTCGATATCACCAGGGCAGACTTCCTCCAGCTTAATGGGCAGCTATCTTACCCCTTTCTGCTGTTTGGTGACTTTAATTTGCACCATCTCCATTGGGGTTCTCACAGAAAAGGTGCAAAGGATGCCCTCTTGGCTGACCTCAATCAACTTAACTTTTCTGCCTTAACACACGAACACCGCCTTGACTCCATATTCCTATCCTTCTGCACTGCCCAGCTTGCCTATCATCTTGAATGGTCCGATATCTCTGACATATACACAAGTGACCATTCCGATAGGCTATCCGTTTTCTGTCTCCTACCCCACCTCCTTGGACACACAAATGGTAGCTTACTAAGGCTGACTGGAGGCATTACTCCTCCCTGGTGACCTTAGACAAACATCATTTTCCCAGTTGTGAAGACCAGGTGGAATATCTTACAAATGTTATCCTTACCACTGCAGGACATACCATTCCTCCCCCTTTATCTTTACCATGCAGTGCTCCGGTAGCTTGGTGGACTGAGGTGTGCCGCAACGTAATTTGCGCAGGGAGACGTGCTCTCCGCATTTTTAACCATCACCTATGATGACAAACTGCATTCATTATAAACAGTTGTGTGCACAGTGTCATTGTGTTATTCAGGATAGCAAAAAAGCTAGCTGGATTTCATTCACTAGTTCTGTTAACAGTTCCACCCCCTCTTCCATCATGTGGGCCAATCTCAAACAGCTTTCTCGGATCAAGATCCATTCCCCAATTTCCGGCCTGACAGTAGCAGACAATGTCATCATGGACCCTGGTGTACCTCCAACACCTTGGGTCACCATTTTGCAGACATTTTGAGCTGCTCCCACTGTCACCCTGCCTTCCTCCATCGAAAACGAACAGAGGCAGCTCGGTCGATACCTTTCTCAGTATCGTGTGTACTACAATGCTGCTTTTACTATGAGGGAGCTAGATCATGCTCTCACTTCATCCTGATTCTTCACGCCAGGACTAGACACTGTTAACATTCTCATGTTGCAGCACGTTGCTTTGGTGGGCAAGCACTTTTTGCTTCATCCATACAACCACATCTGGGCAGAAGGCACATTTCCCAGACATTGCTGTGAACCCACTGCAATTCCTGTACCTAACCCTGGTAAGAAAAAACACCTCCCTTCTAGCTGCCGGCCCAAATCTCACCAGCTGTGTTTGCAAGGTAATGGAACGTATGATTCATGCACGGCTGGTATGGTGGCTAGAGTCTCGCAATTTACTAACCATTGCACAGTGTGACTTTTGAGCACACTTTTCTGCAGTTGACCATCTTGTCGCTTTATCCACTCGTGTGATGAATTGTTTTCTGCAGAAATCCCAGTGTGTGGCTGTGTTTTTAAGTTGGAGAAAACCTAAGACACTTGGTGGAAGACAGGTATCCTCCGTACACTCTACATGTGTGGCTTCCATAGCTGCCTGCCCTGTTTCTTTCAGGAATTTTTAAAAGACAGAGTTTTCGAGGTATGTGTGTGTTCTGCCTAGTTGGTCACCTTTATCCATGAAAATGGTGTGTCTAAGGGTTCCGTCTTGAACATCGTTCTCTTTGCTGTCACCATTAACCCTATAATAGCCTGTCACCTGCCGGGCATCTCGGCTCTCTTTGTGTTGATGATTTTGCCATCTACTGCAGTTCTCCATGGATCTGTCTCACTGAGTGGTGTCTACAGCATTGTCTTGATTGTCTTTACTCATGGAGCGTAAACAATGGCTTTTGTTTTTCCACTGACAAAACCATTTGTATGAATTTCTGGCAGTGCAATTGGTTTCTTTCACCGTCTTTACGTCTTGGGCCTGTTGCTCTTTCGTTTATTGAAACTATGAAATTACTGGGTCTCGTGCTCGATAGGAAACTTTCATGGTGCTCCCACACGTCTTGTCTGGCAGCCCGCTGTCTGCAACCCCTCAGTTTCTTACATGTCATCAATGGTAGTTCCTGGGGTGCAGATCAAACCACCCTCCACTGTTTGTGCCGGTCTCTTGTCCATTTGAAACTATACTACGGGTGCTTCGTTTATGCATCAGCACACCTTTGCCATCTCAATACTTTCCACCAGCGTGGCATCAGAGTGGCCACTGATACCTCTTACACTAGCCCAGTTGAGAGTCTGTTTGCAGAAGCTGCCGAACTACTGCTGTCCTACTGCCGTGACTTTCTACTCGGCAAATGTGCATGCTGTCTTGCATGGCTGCCCATCCTATGCCACCTCCTCTGATGACTCGCTTGATTGCACATGTTGACCTTGGCCTTCATTCACTTCCTAAGGACACTACTCCTGCTTTGCTCTATCACCATCAATTTCATGATTTTCATGGAAATTCACAATAGTACCTTTGTGTACACTGATGGCTCTTGGACTGGCCTTGGTGTTGGGTGTGCCTTCATCATTGGCACTAACGTTTTTTGGTATCTACTTCTGGAACACTGCTCAGCATTTACAGCAGAGCTCTTCGCTTGTATCAGGTCATGCGGTACATCCGGCGGCACAAGCTTTTCAATTGCGTCATCTGCTCAGATCTCTCAGTGCCCTTCAAAGCCTCTGTGTGCTGTGCGCCATGCATCTCCTAGTGATACAGGTCCAGGAAAGCTGTCATTTGCTCACTCTTGATCGAGCCAATGTGATGCTTATGTGGGTTCCTGGTCACGTCAGTCTGACAGGAAATGAGGCCCCTGACACTGCTCCCAAGGCTGCAGGCCTCATACCTCAGTCCACTAGTTGATACAGTCCCTCTGATGGTCTCTTTGTTGCCGTCTGTCACCAGGTGGTGTCACTTTGGCATCACCAATGGTCCTCCCTTCATGGGAACTATCTCCAGGCTATTAAGCCCCTCCCAGCATCTTGGACGCCCTCCTCTCGGCCCTCTCAGCCCCTCTCGTCATGAGATCATTTTAACTAGGTTGTGTATAGGGCACTGTCTTTTCAGCCATCGCCATTTGTTAAGTAGTGCTCCCCCATCATTTTGTGCACATTGTGCCCAACTTTTGACTGTCTGCCATTTGCTGTTGGAATGTCCTTTTTCTAAGTGCTTATGTTCTCGTTTGTGTTTGCCATCTGAATTGTCCGCTGTTTTAGCAAATGATGCGCGACCTATCAGCCGCATTTGACTTTTTATCTATTGTAGCAATATGTTGAAGAACATTTAATCTTTAATTCAGGACTTCTGTTTCTCTATGGCATATTTTATGGTCCTTTCTCCAAGTCCCTTTTTTTTTTAGGTGTCTTTCCTTCCATCAGTTGGGATTGACGTGTAGTCATTTTAACCCTTTTTTTCTCTCCATGTTCTACGGGTCTGACTTGGTCCTTCAAACGTGGAATAATCATTGAGGGTCGCGTGAGTAACAAATCCATCAGGGACATTCCAACCCTACTAAAACTGCTCAAATTGACTGTGGGTAATGTGATGGTGAAGTGGAAGCGTGTAGGACAACCATAACTAAACGGAGACCAAGCAGGTCTTATGTACTGACTGACAGGGACCAATAAACACTGCGGGGGGGGGGGGGGGGGGGGGGGGGGTGGTTGTAAAAAAAAAATTGCCTTAAATGAGTGGAAGGAATTTCTCTTCAGTTCGAAAGTGCTACCAGAAATCCGGCTAGCACAATAATTGTATGTAGGGAGTTAAATGAATGGGGTTCAATGCTGAATAGCTCCTCATGAGCCATATATTTCTGTAGTCAGTGCTAAGTGATGCCAGTGGAGCGCGCATGACTGGGAACAAGTGATTTGGACTGATGAATCACACTTTACCCCATGGAAATCTGATAGGATTAGGGTTTGGCAAATGCCTGGAGAATGGCATTGCCATTACGTGTAGTGCCAGCAGTGAAGTAAGGTAAAGGTGGGGTGGTGTGAGGGTGTTTAGCCACTAGATTGTGGTCCTACAGCTAAGAGGATATGAAAACGTTTTTCAATATTGTGAGTGTGTACAGTAGAGTAATAGTTCAGTCAATGATCATATCAGCATGGCAATGCACTGTGCCATGAAGCAGTGGTTTGTGGCCAGTAACATTCTTGAAATGAACTGGTCTGCCTAGAATCCTTACTGGAACCAAATGGTATGCCTCTAGGATTTTACAATGTCAAATTTGCTCCATACCCCACCATCCAACACCACTATCTTTTCTGGTTTTGCCTTGTAAGGAAGAATGGGCCATCCTTCCTCCACAGCCATTGACACCCCACTGAAAGTGTCCTCAACACAGTTCATTATAATACATTGATATCCGCTAATAGGTGTATGGATACTTTTAATCTGAGGTTGTACATTAGAATATGTGAAAAAGGGTAGAGCAGGTCACTCTGGCCCCAGGACGAGAGTGACTTACTTGTAGCACAGATGAAGGTGAACAAAAATTTTATATTTGTCTGTTGGCAGAACTACACATTTTGCTTCCTGAAGATAACCAGTAATTACACCTCATAATTTCAGTTAACTAAATTGAATTTTCATGTTATGCAAAGTATCACAGTATCTCTTATATTGAGAATTGTTTCTTTTGCATTTATTTAAAGTTCATGAAGAAACTTCCTGACATATTAAAACTGTGTAACAGGCTGAGACTTGAACATGGGACCTTTACATTTCACGGGCACTTCAGAGCTATCAAAGCACAATTCACAACCTGCCCTCACTGCTTGGCTTTTGCCAATACCTTCTCTTCAGTATTATTAAGTCCTCTTGTATACTTTGCAACAGAGCACTTTCCTGCAAAAGACGAAGCTCCCAGGTTTGAGTCCCAGTCCAGGAATGGGTTTTAATCTGCTGGGAATTTTTAAATTGGTGCACACTCCACTGTAGAGCAAAAATTATGAGCAACATTCAGTAATTAGAGGCAGAACAAGGTGGAAATTAAACAGATTGTAGAAGGAATTTTGTACGTCCATGACTTTAGGTTGGCATCACCAATATGAGCTGAGAACAGCTGATGAATAAAAATTGTTTTGCAGAATTATGAAAATTTAGTGAACCATCAAAACTTTTATAAATAGGCAGAATGGAAAAAAAGTTGACTAGCAATACTCTGGCCAGCCATTTGGTGTTAACTCTTTTCTTTAATTTCAAAAGTATCAACCAACATTAAGATCTTAAGTGTAGTCATTTGCCAGTAACAAACAAACTTAGAGACAGTACTATTTTAAGTTTTGTTTCAAACGGCAATTGACATTGCTGAATTACACAAGAGCTAAGTAGTGTTGGCTGCTTACCTCAGGGGGAGGGGGGGGGGGGGTAATTATTGCTGCCACTGCTTAATTAGAGAATGAGAGCGAGATTAAGAGTTTGTATTCCAGTACCTACAACTAGTATTCATGTGCGATTCATTCCGATCTGCTGCTGCAGCAAAATTTTGACATGGAAGTGACACAAATACATGAATTTGATTTACAGAGATGGTCGTCTTCAAATGTGGTAGATATGAAATGGAATTAAAGCTGTTGGAATACAATGCAATGAGAAGAAGAGAAATGGCACTAAAAACATTTGCTAAATATCTATGATCATGTCTCTTATTGCATAATGCATCTAAATTTAAGTAAAATTAGTGTATTTATCAACCAACCATTCACATAGACAACACAGTAACTCTTAGTCAGACAATTACAATGTCATAACTTTGGGACAGCTGAGGGTGGCAGCAATCTGAACCTGAGAACAGGTGACATGAAGTGTTCGGAATAGTGTCGAGTTTTAACAATCACTACATAGTGACCAGTGGCAACTTCCCACATGTCCTTACTATAGCTAGCCTGTTGAGAGCTAATCTCATACTAACTTATGTACATTATCAATAATTAATAATAAGATTAGTACGTATGTGGTCTTAGGTGCCACCCCACAATGCCAGTATTCGCTATTGAGCAGAAACATTTGATGACCATAGAGCTAACATGTCCGTAAAGAATATGGGATGTCAACCTCAGTGAGAAAAGTCGTGCTGACCATATCTTGGGGATGCCCAAAGTGTTGCCTTTTGTGTTGGAAGGTCAGTGTACAATAAACAGTGTCTACTACTGACATGCTGATGAGTAAATTAAAGCTAGCAATAAGAGAAAACCATCAGTTTTTAAAGGCCTAATTATGCGACACAACTATGCTTGCCCTCTTATTGCACATCTGACCCAAGAGGCCATTGAAAAAAACAGGTTAGGAGATACCACCTAGTTCTCCCTAAGCTTTGGCTCACTTGGGTCTTCATTTGTTTGATTCACTCGAGGAGGCATTATACAGAAAAAAGTTCAGCAACAATAAGGTGGTCAAAGAATTTGTGGCAATGTGGCTCCAACAACATGAAAGACTTCTTTGCATCAATGAAGTGAAAATTAAAACACCTGCTGCTATCTTATTTGCATTTAATTTATTTACGCACCCTATTTTGCAGTTCCATCACACCATCTTCAGGCCCCTTGACAAATATAAATTGGGAGGAATCTAGTGTGCAGTCATAGGAGGAGCCATTGTTAAATAACTGGTGTCCACAGATCTCTTCTTTAAATGACACTATCCCTGTATTTATCAACCGCCCCCCCCCCCCCCCTCCCCAATAATTTAAGAAAATTATTTATCTTCAATGTGTGACCATAGTTACCTTTCAAAATACATTCAGTAATGAGTTAAAACAAATAATTATTATGGTAGTAAGCAGGTTAACTGAAAAAAAGTGAATCATGATAGTGTTACGGTGCTGCGAGCACACTTAAAATTTGTCCCGTTGCTCGAACCTTTGGGTAAAGTCCAGCGCCGGCGGGCCAGCACTGCGGCTGCAGCGACATCAAAAGAACTGGAGCAGAAGCACCTGGAAAGCTTTGCTATATAAAGCCCACCCTGCTGTCGCAGTCATTGAGTGTGGAAGGTTTTCTTCAGTGCGTACTGCAGACGTGTTTAGTGTTCAGACTTCAGTGTCTATTTTATATGATTATTTTATTCGTTTACTTTAGTCTCTTAGTGTATTGTGAATTAAGTTTGCAATGGATAAATTTGTTACCAAAAAAGCGCTCTTGGAAGTTGATGATACTGCAAGTCAACCTCCAACAATTATTGTTGTAAATTGCTTCATTGTTTTCAGGCAAGAATCATTCACAGCCAAAACCTGGACAATCTGGTAAGGGAAGATCATTTCAGAAGTCTTGGTGGATCAAATATTCATGGCTAGAATATGAAACATCTACCAAAGAAGTTTTTTGCAAAACCTTCAGAGGCACATGCTAAAAATCTATTACAATTTTCTTCCAAAAAAGATGATGCATTTACTTCCATAAGATTTTCTAACTGGAAAAAGGCTTTGGAAAAATTCCATCTTCATGAAAATACGTTTACCCATACAAAGAAGGTGTTCTGAAATTAAATTGTATCGCTAACTGAAGCGAGGCCTCCCAATTGAATGAACAGTTAGATAGTGATATGAAGAACAGCCGTTTAGCTCTTGAGACAATTTATACTACCATGCTATTTCTATGCTGACAAGGACTAGCAATTAGATGGCATGAAGATGTAAACTCAATTTTTTTTCAATTGTTGGAAGTCCAAAAGAATGACATACCTGAGTTCAAAGATTGGTTAGGGTGTTCTGGGTATGAGGGGATGTCCCACAACATTCAAAATGAGATCATTGATCTACTAGGAAAGTCTGTGTTGAGAAAGGTATTGGCTTCAGTCAAGAAGACGGAACATTTTTTCTATTATGATTGACGAAACAAGTGATTCTTAGATTCACGAACAAGTATCATTTTGTATTAGTACTGTTGATGATTCTCAAATCATCAACAAAGACTTTATTGGCTTATACGAGATCCCCAACACTGAATCACAAACTCTGTTTAGTATTTTAAAAGAAGTTTTTCCCCATCTTGATTTGTCAATGGATTACTTAAGCAGACAGTGCCACGATGGTGCCTCGAATATGAGAGGTAGCTCGAAAGGACTATAAAAGTTTGTTTTGGATATACAACCAAAAGCAAGTTATGTGCACTGCACTACTCACAGTTTAGACCTGGCAGTTGTAGACAGTCTCTGCTATCTTATGTCTATGAGGGATATTATGGCTTTAGTCCAGGGCTTAATAAACACCATAAGGGAATCCAACAAAAAGATGGGACTTTTCAGAAGCAAATGCTGTGAGAGTGCCAACAACCAGGTTGTCTATGACCCCTTTGCCCAACTCGATGGACTATGCGAGCTTCTAGTATCTTGAGAATACTGAAAAACTTTAAAGAACTACTAGAGTTTTCTGAAACATTTTCTGCAGAGGACAAAACAGAGGCAGGTTCAAATGTGCAGGCTACGTTGAGTCGGTGTTCCAATTTAAGACTGACTTCTTTTTATGTCTTTATTGCCATGCAATGAACCCAGTAGAGGATGTGAATGAAAAAATTCAATGCCCTCGTGTAAGTGTTGCTGATCTGGAAAAAATATGAGGACTTGATTTGTACATTGATTCGAAGGCATGATAGTTTTGAACACTTTTGGGAATTGTGTTTAAAAGAACCACCTTCACAAATTGATGATCCTTCACTTTCTCGGAACCGAAGTATACCAAAGTAGAATAAAAACAATGAAGCCAGCTCACCACACACTTTCAAAACCCCAAAGGAATACTACAAAGATATTTAAATTGAAGTTTGTGAAATTGTGCAATCTTGCATTACTGAGCTGTTTGCTTCAACTGGACTCACACAGGTCATTGCCGTTTAACAAGAGTGCTTGCTTTTAGTAAACAGAGGTGAAAAAATTTGGAAAATCAAAGAGTTTTTCAAAAATGTCCTAGACAATGAGACTCTGTGTGTACACTTGAATATGTAAGCCGATATCACTAATAAAAAACAACTGATTTAAAAAACACGCATGATTTAAGAAAGTACATTATGCATGAGCCTGCAGTTGGAGAAATGTTATGTGAAGTAGTGAAGTGCATTAGGCTTCTCAAAGTGGTTCCAATCACGACAGCAACAGCAGAATGGTCATTTAGTGCCCTTAGACGTCTGAATCATATCTCTGATCAACAATGGGACAGAAGCAATTGAACAACTTCGCTGTTCTTCATGCCTACAGAGATGTTTTGGATGAATTGGATATCCAATCAGTCATAAACTACTTCATACTCGGTAATCCAGTCAGACGGTTGACGTTTGCACCTTTCTACAGACACTGTAGCCCTAATAATGGCATTTAGAGTAATATTAAAAATATTTATAAAATGGTGAATTACATACATACATACATAATGTTAAATTTTCAGTTTTGAAATATTAGTACTAGCTTAGTACTGTATTACCATATTACTATAAAAGTTATTTCCAAATACTTAAATATTTTTAGAGTGTAAGGTCCAATTATAACCCGCTATTTACATACTTTTTGACTGAAAGTATTAAGCATACTGTATTAACTTTATTAACTGTATTAAAGCATTACCCTTGAGAAGATATTGTTTTTATTTAATGAACCCTGAGCCTTATTCAAAGTAAGGTTAAATTTGCTATTTCACCTAGTAAAGTGCTATTACTGTGCGACAGCAATATTTTATGTTTTAATCTTTTAATGATAGTTTAGGATTTATTTAAATATAATTTCAGTCTTTTCAGAGCTATATACTCACTGCTCTGTAATAGTCTATAAACATGATTATTGCTGTAAATTAAATTTGCTTTTTATGAAAATACTGTGCGTGTTTGTTTTTTCTTTTTTCAAAGCCAAAAAATGTCAGGCTTGTCGAGTTATTGAGAGTCCAGTTTTCGGAGTTCTAATGTTGATCATGTGACTCTAAAGTGCTTAAACTTTAAAACTCACTATTTTTCATCTAAAATTTCGAAAATTTCATGGGAAGACCCGCAGTATGGACACCCCCCCCCTCCCCCCCAATATTTTTTTGTAAGCCAGCGCCCATGTCATCAACCAAAAACTCTCATGACAACATTCAAACCAGACTGTTGTCTTCACCATCATTGATTGATGAACGAAGGGATAGTGTCCTGTAGAGATCTACGGACGTTGCTTATTATTGGCTCCTGTTAGGTGTGCACACAAAATTGGATTCCTGCTAATTTATGTTGGTCAAGATTGTGTAGTGGAACACCAAAACTAGTTGTGTAAATAAATTAAAGGCAAAAGAGAGAGATGCAAGTGTTTAAATTTTCATTTCATATTGAACAGCTGAAGTCCTAGTAACCATTTATTACAAGGATATTTATTGCAAGGATAGATATATAAAGACTTTGTACATCAGGTTTAAGGTAACTTGTTCATTGGTGGGAAAAGTGTATTAATATTGATGGGAATTATGTTGGGAAGTAGTAAGTCTCATTTTGTAAAAATATTTTTTTACATGAATTTGCCTCTTTAATTGTTGAATGTCTCTTGTAATTTTGGAAGTTTGTCGAAAGTTCTGCAACCCTTATTGTTCATTCCTGATTTGTTAAAAATGGTCCATATGTATGTATTCTCTCTCATCTCTGCAGCCTCAGTTCTCACTACTCCTTCCCCAAAACTGTTGACTTGTGAGATACACTAATACTAATTTCCCTTTTTTTGCTAGCTGAGCTTACTACTGCTTTGAACAGCTCATAATGTTGACCTAAGGTATCAAAGATATGTACGATGTCACTACTTTATTATATATATATATATATATATATATATATATATATATATATATATATATATATATATATATATATATATATATATATATATATATATATATATATATATAAAAACAAAGATGATGTGACTTACCAAATGAAAGTGCTGGCAGGTCGACAGACACACAAACATACACACAAAATTCTAGCTTTCGCAACCAACGGTTGCCTCGTCAGGAAAGAGGGAAGGAGAGGGAAAGATGAAAGGATTTGGGTTTTAAAGGAGAGGGTAAGGAGTCATTCCAATCCCGGGAGCGGAAAGACTTACCTTAGGGGGAAAAAAGGACGGGTATACACTCGCACACACACACATATCCATCCACACATATACAAACACAAGCAGACATATTTAAAGACAAAGAGTTTGGGCAGAGATGTCAGTTGAGGCAGAAGTGCAGAGGCAAAGATGTTGTTGAATGACAGGTGAGGTATGAGTGGCGGCAACTTGAAATTAGCGGAGATTGAGGCCTGGTGGATAACGGGAAGAGAGGATATATTGAAGAGCAAGTTCCCATCTCCGGAGTTCGGATAGGTTGGTGTTAGTGGGAAGTATCCAGATAACCCGGATGGTGTAACACTGTGCCAAGATGTGCTGGCCGTGCACCAAGGCATGTTTAGCCACAGGGTGATCCTCATTACCAACAAACACTGTCTGCCTGTGTCCATTCATGCGAATGGACAGTTTGTTGCTGGTCATTCCCACATAGAATGCGTCACAGTGTAGGCAGGTCAGTTGGTAGATCACGTGGGTGCTTTCACACGTGGCTCTGCCTTTGATCGTGTACACCTTCCGGGTTACAGGACTGGAGTAGGTGGTGGTGGGAGGGTGCATGGGACAGGTTTTACACCGGGGGCGGTTACAAGGGTAGGAGCCAGAGGGTAGGGAAGGTGGTTTGGGGATTTCATAGGGATGAACTAAGAGGTTACGAAGGTTAGGTGGACGGCGGAAAGACACTCTTGGTGGAGTGGGGAGGATTTCATGAAGGATGGATCTCATTTCTGGGCAGGATTTTAGGAAGTCGTATCCCTGCTGGAGAGCCACATTCAGAATCTGATCCAGTCCCGGAAAGTATCCTGTCACAAGTGGGGCACTTTTGTGGTTCTTCTGTGGGAGGTTCTGGGTTTGAGAGGATGAGGAAGTTGCTCTGGTTATTTGCTTCTGTACCAGGTCGGGAGGGTAGTTGCGGGATGCGAAAGCTGTTGTCAGGTTGTTGGTGTAATGCTTCAGGGATTCCGGACTGGAGCAGATTCGTTTGCCACGAAGACCTAGGCTGTAGGGAAGGGACCGTTTGATGTGGAATGGGTGGCAGCTGTCGTAATGGAGGTACTGTTGCTTGTTGGTGGGTTTGATGTGGACGGACGTGTGAAGTTGGCCATTGGACAGGTGGAGGTCAACATCAAGGAAAGTGGCATGGGATTTGGAGTAGGACCAGGTGAATCTGATGGAACCAAAGGAGTTGAGGTTGGAGAGGAAATTCTGGAGTTCTTCTTCACTGTGAGTCCAGATCATGAAGATGTCATCAATAAATCTGTACCAAACTTTGGGTTGGCAGGCCTGGGTAACCAAGAAGGCTTCCTCTAAGCGACCCATGAATAGGTTGGCGTACGAAGGGGCCATCCTGGTACCCATGGCTGTTCCCTTTAATTGCTGGTATGTCTGGCCTTCAAAAGTGAAGAAGTTGTGGGTCAGGATGAAGCTGGCTAAGGTAATGAGGAAAGAGGTTTTAGGTAGGGTGGCAGGTGATCGGCGTGAAAGGAAGTGCTCCATCGCAGCGAGGCCCTGGGCGTGCGGGATATTTGTGTATAAGGAAGTGGCATCAATGGTTACAAGGATGGTTTCTGGGGGTAACGGATTGGGTAAGGATTCCAGGCGTTCGAGAAAGTGGTTGGTGTCTTTGATGAAGGATGGGAGACTGCACGTAATGGGTTGAAGGTGTTGATCTACGTAGGCAGAGATATGTTCTGTGGGGGCTAGGTAACCAGCTACAATGGGACGGCCAGGATGATTGGGTTTGTGAATTTTAGGAAGAAGGTAGAAGGTAGGGGTGCGGGGTGTCGGTGGGGTCAGGATGTTGATGGAGTCAGGTGAAAGGTTTTGTAGGGGGCCTAAGGTTCTGAGGATTCCCTGAAGCTCCGCCTGGACATCAGGAATGGGATTACCTTGGCAAACTTTGTATGTGGTGTCGTCTGAAAGCTGACGCAGTCCCTCAGCCACATACTCCCGACGATCAAGTACCACGGTCGTGGAACCCTTGTCCGCCGGAAGAATGATGATGGACCGGTCAGCCTTCAGATCACGGATAGCCTGGGCTTCAGCAGTGGTGATGTTGGGAGTAGGATTAAGGTTTTTTAAGAAGGATTGAGAGGCAAGGCTGGAAGTCAGAAATTCCTGGAATATATATATATATATATATTAAAAAAAATAGAGGGAAACATTCCACGTAGGAAAAATATATCTATAAACAAAGATGATGTGACTTACCAAATGAAAGTGCTGGCAGGTCGACAGACACACAAACATACACAAAAAAATTCAAGCTTTCGCAACAAACTGTTGCCTCATCAGGAAAGAGGGAAGTAGAGGCAAAGACGAAAGGATGTGGGTTTTAAGGGAGAGGGTAAGGAGTCATTCCCATCCCGGGAGTGGAAAGACTTAACACACACACACACACACACACACACACACACACACACACACACACACACACACACACACACAATCTGCACATACACAGACACAAGCAGACATTTGTAAAGGCAAAGAGTTTGGGCAGAGATGTCAGTTGAGGCGGAAGTACAGAGGCAAAGATGTCGTTGAAAGACAGGTGAGGTATGAGCGGTGGCAACTTGAAATTAACGGAGGTTGAGGCCTGGTGGATAACGAGAGGAGAGGATATACTGAAGGGCAAATTCCCATCTCCGGAGTTCTGACAGGTTGGTGTTAGTGGGAAGTATCCAGATAACCCGGACAGTGTAACACTGTGCCAAGATGTGTTGGCCGTGCACCAAGGCATGTTTAGCCACAGGGTGATCCTCATTGCCAACAAACACGGTCTGATTGTGTCCATTCATGCGAATGGACAGTTTGTTGCTGGTCATTCCCACATAGAAAGCTTCACAGTGTAGGCAGGTCAGTTGGTAAATCACGTGGGTGCTTTCACACGTGGCTCTGCCTTTGATCGTGTACACTTTCCGGGTTACAGGACTGGAGTAGGTGGTGGTGGGAGGGTGCATGGGACAGGTTTTACACCGGGGGCGGTTACAAGGGTAGGAGCCAGAGGGTAGGGAAGGTGGTTTGGGGATTTCATAGGGATGAACTAAGAGGTTACGAAGGTTAGGTGGATGGCGGAAAGACACTCTTGGTGGAGTGGGGAGGATTTCATGAAGGATGGATCTCATTTCAGGGCAGGATTTGAGGAAGTCGTATCCGTGCTGGAGAGCTGCATTCAGAGTCTGATCCAGTCCCGGAAAGTATCCTGTCACAAGTGGGGCACTTTTGTTGTTCTTCTGTGGGAGGTTCTGGGTTTGAGGGGATGAGGAAGTGGCTCTGGTTATTTGCTTCTGTACCAGGCCGGGAGGGTAGTTGCGGGATGCGAAAGCTGTTGTCAGGTTGTTGGTGTAATGCTTCAGGGATTCCAGACTGGAGCAGTTTCATTTGCCACGAAGACCTAGGCTGTAGGGAAGGGACCGTTTGATGTGGAATGGGTGGCAGCTGTCATAATGGAGGTACTGTTGCTTGTTGGTGGGTTTGATGTGGACGGAGGTGTGAAGTTGGCCATTGGACAGGTGGAGGTCAACGTCAAGGAAAGTGGCATGGGATTTGGAGTAGGACCAGGTGAACCTGATGGAACCAAAGGAGTTGAGGTTGGAGAGGAAATTCTGGAGTTCTTCTTCACTGAGAGTCCAGATCATGAAGATGTCATCAATAAATCTGTACCAAACTTTGGGTTGGCAGGCCTGGATAACCAAGAAGGCTTCCTCTAAGCGACCCATGAATAGGTTGGCGTACGAGGGGGCCATCCTGGTACCCATGGCTGTTCCCTTTAATTGTTGGTATGTCTGGCCTTCAAAAGTGAAGAAGTTGTGGGTCAGGATGAAGCTGGCTAAGGTAATGAGGAAAGAGGTTTTAGGTAGGGTGGCAGGTGATCGGCGTGAAAGGAAGTGCTCCATCGCAGCGAGGCCCTGGACGTGCAGAATATTTGTGTATAAGGAAGTGGCATCAATGGTTACAAGGATGGTTTCCGGGGGTAACAGATTGGGTAAAGATTCCAGGCGTTCGAGAAAGTGGTTGGTGTCTTTGATGAAGGATGGAAGACTGCATGTAATGGGTTGAAGGTGTTGATCTACGTAGGCAGAGATGCGTTCTGTGGGGGCTTGGTAACCAGCTACAATGGGGCGGCTGGGATGATTGGGTTTGTGTAGGTTACATATATATAAACTCTCCAGCAGGGATACAACTTGGTCAAATCCTGCCCTGAAATGAGATCCATCCTTCATGAAATCCTCCTCCCCACTCCACCAAGAGTATCTTTCCGCCGTCCACCTAACCTTTGTAACCTCTTGGTTCATCCCTATGAAATCCCCAAACCACCTTCCCTACCCTGTGGCTCCTACCCTTGTAACCACCCCTGGTGTAAAACCAGTCCCATGCACCTTCCCACCACCACCACCTACTCCAGTCCTGCAGTCCTGTAACCCGGAAGGTGTACACGATCAAAGTCAGAGCCACGTGTGAAAGCACCCACATGATTTACCAACTGACCTGCCTACACTGTGGGAATGACCAGCAACAAACTGTCCATTTGCATGAATGGACACAGGCAGACAGTGTTTGTTGGTAATGAGGATCACCCTGTGGCTAAACATGCCTTGGTGCACGGCCAGCACATCTTGGCACAGTGTTACACTGATGGGTTATCTGGATACTTCCCACTAACACCAACCTGTCAGAACTCCGGAGATGGGAACTTGCCCTTCAGTATATCCTCTTTTCCCGTTACCCATCAGGCCTCAACCTCGGCTAATTTGAAGTTGCCGCCGCTCATACCTCACCTGTCATTCAATAACATCTTTGCCTTTGTACTTCCGCCTCCACTGACATCTCTGCCCAAACTCTTTGTCTTTACAAATGTCTGCTTGTGTCTGTATATGTGTGGTGGATATGTGTGCGTGTGCGAGTGCATACCTGTCCTTTTTTCCCCCTAAGGTAAGTCTTTCCGCTCCCGGGATTGGAATGACTCCTTACCCTCTCCCTTAAAACCCACTTCCTTTCGTCTTCCCCTCTCCTTCCCTCTTTCCTGATGAGGCAACAGTTTGTTGCGAAAGCTTGAATTTTGTGTGTATGTTTGTGTTTGTTTGTGTGTCTATCGACCTGCCAGCGCTTTCGTTCGGTAAGTCACCTTATCTTGGTTTTTATATATAATTTTTCCCACGTGGAATGTTTCCCTCTATTATATTGATATCATCTTTGTTTTTAGATATATATGCTAATGTCTTTCAGGTTTTCTTCTAAACATATATTTTACATGTTATCTTAAGTTTTATGTACAAATGCACTACTTACTTTGTGGTAAATAAAACATTTTGCTCTCATTAAACAAGTTGTTAATGTGGAAACACAATGGAACACTTCCACTTTGGCCTTAAGGATGAAAGTGATTCAATTGAATACTGTAAGTGCTATAATATTTTCAATAGTAACATTAAACCAGAAATTTATATGTCCTTTTAGACAGTCTCCCTGACATTAAATGGACATATTCCACTGCTTTGTAAGTGCATACATACCATGATGAAAGAATCCTTTTGGTCATCTGTGTAGCCAGTCAGGAACTGTATTTTTCACTTCTTCATCCCCCAAGGGGCCTACAATTCTTTGGTGAGTATGTAATAGGTTACCTCAGCGGCCCAGCTTTTGTGGCTCTGCTCCTATTTCTATGCTGCAAACCTACACTTAAACTTCCTCTTACCTCCTCTGACTTTCTGTTGGATGGTCCTTTTGGTGCAGACCCTGCCTGAACTTGTTTTAGTTTTGTTTTCGTGTTCCACTATCGGCACTATCTTTTCTCAATTTTACGGAAAACTGTTGTGTAGGGAAGGTCGCCCACTGTGGTGTATGCTCCACCTCTGCACATTTCCATGCTGGCACCCTTGCTTCCTGTTGTACTCCAAAATCTAGCACGGTAGCCAACCTGTTGGTGGGAGTGGGGGGAGGGGGGCTGTCGTCATCAAGCACCTGCACGGTGGTGGCTCCCTGACCATGCGGGGATCACACTGTTGGTACCTGCACTACATACTCTCCATGTACACCATGGAGTATGTGCCCATCATGACTGGGGCACAGGGACTTCCGGCAACGGCTTGATGTCCAGGTAACCATTGCTGTGGCTGGGTGGCATCCATGGGGAGAGCCCCTGTACAGAGGGTGACATCATGGCAGATAGTTCACTCATGAAGCAACTTAAACTTTCTCCTGATGGTGGTCGCACAGACCCAGCAATCTCTTCACTTGGAATGACTTCGTATGATGCCACTAAGTACAATTCCAATGTGTCCCTCTCCCTGGCCACACCATGGGAGCAACACAGGACTAGACAACAAGGAGCAAAATCCCCCCCCCCCCCCCCCCCCCCCGCATACTTGGTCTGTGCCAGCACCAACAGGGACACCTTTTTGGCCACAAAGCCTTTATTTTTTGTTGAACACGTTAAGGGCAGATACAGTGAAGTTGCAGCCATATCTAAGATGAAGACAGTTATATCCTGCCCAGTCAAAAGTGCTGCTCTATTGTGAAAAGTTGGGTGAAATTCCCATGACTGTCATTTCCCCAAAGAATCTCAGTAGGCTCCAAGGTGTCACCTTTCACTGTGATCTCCTTTTGCAATCTGTTTATGATCTTTGGGCCAACTTCGAGCAATGGGGTGTGCACTTCATCCATCATATCCAGAGAGAACCAAATGAAAACAAATTGCTACCACAGCCTTTGACAGTGATACATTGCCTGAGGAGGTCAAGGTTGTGGTTCACAGGTGTCATTTGAAACTCTACGTTCCTCCTCCTATGAAGTGCTGCAGGCATCTGAAGTCCTGACATAAGTCTTCCCATTGCACTGCCATTCTTGTCTGGAGGGATTGTGAACATCCTCTACACGTGAATGTTCCTTGTGCTCCTCTCCACATCAGTATAAACTGTGGCAAGCTCCATTCTCGCTGTTCACCAGATAGCTCCATTTTTAAGAGTGAAATGAAAATCCAAGATTATAATCTCTTGAGTAAGCTTACATATAAAGAGGCAAGGAGAAAACTATGCGCTTCCCAATCCCATACAAATGATAAAATCTTACAGTACAGCTGCAACGTCATTGCCTTCTGTCAATGGTGCTTCCCTCTGTTGCACCTCTTACAGTGAGCCCTGAGAGCCACCCACAAATAGCTGCAACCCCCCCCCTCCCTTCCCCCCCTCCCCAGGTGATTGGAGCCCCTTCTGATGCTTCCACCGCACCCACTTCGGAAGCATTGGCCAGGGACACTGTTCTCCATCCTCCAGCTGGAGGTGCCTCAGCATCCTCCAGCTTCAGTGGGAAGAGGTCCCTCGGAACTCTTCCTTCCATAGTTCCTGCTGGTCCACAGTCACAGCAGCCAGTGGTTGAAGGAACCCCAGACTGCGGGCTGTTGGACTTCTTGTCCTTACTATGTCCCTGATACCCATTCAGGGAAACATTCTCAGTCCTTATACAGGGAGGAGGAGGAAAAGGATAAAAAGAAGTCCTCCCAAGACAAAGGAAAGTCTGGGGTCCCCCATGTCACCAGACTGTGCATGTACTCCTTCTGTGCCCAAGGTGGAGATCCCCGTGGCCCCTGAGGCACCAGATCACCCATGTGCAGTGGTTCCCTGACATCTCAAATCTCAACTGGCAACACCATATGAGCCTGCATCATACCTGTCCCCCCCCCCCCTCTTTCCTGTCAGTCAGATCCTCCAGTGGAATTATGATAGTTATTCCACCACCTGGCTGAACTAGGACAGCCTTTCAGCATGTACCCTGCATTCTGTATTGCCACCCAGGAAACACTGCCTCCAGCAACTC
Organism: Schistocerca serialis cubense; assembly: GCF_023864345.2. NCBI lineage: Eukaryota > Metazoa > Arthropoda > Insecta > Orthoptera > Acrididae > Schistocerca > Schistocerca serialis. The sequence goes on along the minus strand of NC_064644.1, from coordinate 505,688,899 downwards.
GGACCCCTGCCCTTTGTGGCTACCGTGGTAATTTTAATAATTGTACTGACTATGAGATGATATTAAATAGAGTTTGCACATTACGTGCTAGACTCTATATACAGTGACCTCGTGCCTCTTGATGCATCATTGGAGACTGTGGCTGTTAGGGTATGGGCACATCAGGTTTTTACCATCTGTAATGTTTCTGATGATGCGGTGTCCTGGGATGTACTGTCTCCATTAATCTCCCAGCTCCCCCACCTGTCCTAGCCTTGGGTGACTTCAATGCCCATAACCTTTTGTGGGGTGGGACATTGATCACTGGCCGTGGTAAAGACATTGAAACATTACTGATGCAGTTCGATATTTACCTCTTGAACTCAGGTGCCCCCACACACTTCATTGTAGCACATAGAACTTATTCAGCCATTGATATTTTCTTTTGCAGTTCTGGTCTTCTACGATCTATCCACTGGAGGGTCCATGATGACATGTGGTAGTGACCACTTCCCGATCTTCCTGTCCCTCCCTCAGCACTGCTCCCCCGAACGCCCGTCCAGTTGGGTTCTCTGTAATGCTGTCTGGGATGGGTTCACCTCTTCTGTCATCCATCATAAGGCAATATTGGTGCGGCTTTTTAGCATACAATGGCAGCCAACCAAGCCTTCCCCTCTTTCTTGGGATCCTTCCCACCCCCTCCCCAGATTAGTCTGCCTTGATCTCCCCAAACAGAGGACCATTTAAGAGACCATGATCATGTGGCAGTCTTCCTTGCATGCTTCTCGCAGGGAATCCGCCGTCCTTTACAGATGGTGCATTGGCCACCCTTGGCTGGCCAATGACCACATCCTCAACCCCCCCCCCCCTCCCCCCGGTGGCTCACCAATCTTTGGTGGGTTAGTGCTTGGCTATCATGGGGCCCCTTCCGTGAAGCATGTGTATCCCTTGGGGAACATGTGTTCGGTGTTATTGGGAATGTTCTGCATTGTCTGTTGCTGACATAAAAACAGTCTCACCTTTGTTTTTTTTGTCCCCTTTTCCTTCCTTTGTTTCCCTTCTCTCATTTCTACGCTTTGGCATTTGAGGTTCCTCTTTTTCTTCTTCCTCCCTGTGTGCTGCTGAAGGATGGCCCATGCGTCTGAAGCGTAACAGGTGACTGGGTAACACGTAATTCCCAGCCCTGGGTTGACAGGTAGGGTTCGCATGTACCCCTGTTACAGGCCAGGGGCCAGGCCCAGGGAGGCATGATTGCCTGAACTGCTACCTTCCCAAATTGCTGATTGGTCCCTCTGTCAGGTGTTCAGGTGGTGTGACCAGAGGTGTGAATAATCACCTAAGGCCAGTGCACTCCCTTATGAAGGGACCCCCCCAGTTGGAAGGAGCCGTCGGAGATGCTGGCGATCATGGGAGATTTCCTCACAATGACCAAACCATTTTCCCACTCAACATCTATGAAATGTAAACATAATGAGGCTATTGATTCATAGACCCTTCCCGCTGCACCATAGTTCCTCACGTACTGAAGACAGTTAGCCCTTCGCCACAATAAATCCATTGATTTTTCAGAATGGTGTTGATGCAATTGGTGGCCCATGAAATCCTGCTGTCATTTACAGAATAGCACTTTGCTTTTGGAGACTTCTTCTGGTTCTCAAGCACAACTACTGCTTGCTGCCTCTCTTCTTCACGGCTACCCTGTTCGTGCCGAGGCCTATAGGACTTTGAATTCTTCCCTTGGTATAATTTACACCAGGCTGCTAGGCTTTCTAACCGAGGCCAAAATCCAGTCTTGCCTTTCTGATCAGGGTGTCATTGGCATCCATTGTGTAATGAACCAGCCAAATGGGTAACCTTGGTAGGGATGCGCGCGAGGGCAATTGTCCGCCTCCTCCACCCCACCGTCAGCTACAGTGACAGCCATGCCGCCACCTCTCAGGATTGTCTCGTGTATCTTACTCAGTCGCCCACATGTTACTGGCTCGTCGCAAACCCGGCATTCTCCTGTCTTGCGCTTATAGTTCTGTTCTTGTTACCCCCTCGCTCCATGAAGGACATGACCACGCAGACATATGACCTCCAATTCAGCTCTGAGGTTGTGAAATTGCCCAGTGTCAAGGTAGCATCACCATCACCCCGTCCAACTGTGCAACAAGTCGTCAAACTCTCGCCTCAAGGGGTGAAGCCACCAGCTACAAAACCGGTAGGCTGGAAAGGACAGGAGAAGTACTTCTGTGAAGACTTCCTCCATCTCCCCCTGCGGATTCGGGGGTTAGAATAGGCCCGCGGTATTCCTGCCTGTCGTAAGAGGCGACTAAAAGGAGTCTCAAACGTTTCGGCCTTATGTGATGGTCCCCCGTCGGGTTTGACCTCCATATCTCAAAATTTTTCCGAAGAGTGAGCCAATTGGGGAAGAGCGCCTTACTTGGTGCATTGTGTCCATCTTGCGTTGAGAACTTTCGCCATCTTATTCGTCGTTGCATTGCAGTCCTGCCCGCTCTCCATTGCTTGGGCATGGATACGCTCCTGCGTGCACTTTCTGCCAAGCAATGTGCAGGGCCATTTTCTGCACTGACGGCGACCATGGACCACATGTCACCTAACATCCAGCACGGTAGCCAGTCCGTTGTGGTGGGGCCGCCATGTACCCTGTTGGTTGTTGCCCCCTGACAACACAGGGATCGCTCTACTGATGCCTGCGCCGTTAACTCCCCACGTATGCCAAGGATTAGATGCCCATCTCCCTGGGGCATCGGGACTCCCGGCAATGGCCATCCTGCCAGGTGGCTTTTGCTGTGGCTGGGTGGCGCCCGTGGGGAAGGCCCTTGGTCAGAGTAGGTGGCATCAGGGTGGATGACACGCAATGAAGTGTGGCACATCTTCTCTTGCTGGTGGCCAGCCACCAGCAGTCTCTAAGCGTTCGAAGGCATATTTTAAAGGTAACGTTTATGACCCCAAATCGTTCCCGCTCCCTTGCCACACCATGGGAGGAATGAAAGGCATTGAATGAATGTGAGACGTATTCGCCCAGGTATCTTGTCTGTACCAGAGCTGATGGGGAATCCTTTATATCAGTGAAGCCTCAGTTCTTTGTAGAGCATTTAGAGGACAAGTTTGTGGAGGTGGAGGGCTTGTCCAAGATGCGGTCCGGATCGGTGTTGATAAAAACGGCATCCTCCGCCCAGTCGCGGGCCTTGCTCGCTTGTAATAAGCTGGGAGATGTCTCCGTAACTATCACGCCCCATAAAAGTCTGAATATGGTCCAGGGCATTATCTTCCATAGGGATCTCCTTTTACAGTCCGATGACGAGCTGCGCGCCAACTTGGAGCGACGAGGTGTCCATTTCGGCCGGCGCGTCCACCGGGGTCCGAGGGATCAAGAAGTTGCCACCGGTGCTTTCATCTTGGCCTTCGAGGGTGACACGTTACCTGAGAAGGTCAAGGTGATGGTGTACCGTTGTGAGCCATATATCCCTCCCCCGATGCGGTGCTTCAAGTGTTGGAAGTTCGGCCATATGTCTTCACACTGTGCTTCCGACCTCATATGTCGCGATTGCGGTCGACCGTCCCATCCTGATTATCCCTGTGCCCTGCCTCCAATCTGTGTGAACTGTGGTGAGCACCATCCGCCTTGCTCGCCGGACTGTCCGATTCTGCAGGAGGAGTGGAAAATTATGGAAATCAAGACCCTCGACCGACTGACGTACACTGAGACGAAGCGGAAATATGATCGGCTTCATCCAGTGCGTATGACATCTTCTTATGCCGCAACTGTCACTCCTGCTACAGTTCCATCAGCTCCAGTCAGCTCTGAGTCGAAGGCCCACACCTGCCCCCTTGATGGTGGGGGGCACTAAACTCCCTGTTGCTCCTGCTCCATCTACTTCAGGAGCAACACCCCCCCAACCATCGGGGACATCAGTTCCCCCTTCCCAGCCGGAGAAGCGTAAGTCTTCTTCGGCTCCTCTCGCCAGGAAGGGGTCCCTTGGGGACCTCCCTTCGCAAGTTCCGACCGGTACAAAAGTAGACAGCCGCAAGTGGCTCAAACAACCACCGGTCCCTGGTCGTAGGGCCTCACGGTTGTCGTCTGTCCCTGAGACTGACCCAGTGAAGCCCTCCCAGCCTGAACCACCGAAGGCACAGCGAGAGAAACAGAAGAAGAAGAAGTAGTCCCCAAGGCTAACGACATTGCGGTGGCACCCATCCCACCGCTTCCTACAAGCTCTACGTCTGAGGACAAGGTAGAGATTCTGGCGTCCACTGAGGACCTCGATCTCGCCGGTCCCTCAGACGCCATGGATAGCGCTAGCACCGGTGCTCAATTGGAGGCAGCAGGTGACCCAGCGGCGTAATCTGCCTTCAAAGTCCCGTCGCGCCTTTCTCAGACATGGACAATACCATCCTCTAGTGGAACTGCAGCGGTTTTTTCAATCATCTAGCTGAGCTCCAACAACTTATCAGCCTTCACCCTTTCTTCTGCATTGCTCTTCAGGAAACTTGGTTTCCAGCAAAGCGAACCCCCACCGTCTGTGGCTATTGGGGTTATTATCAGAACCGGGCAGCTTATGAAAGGGTGTCTGGTGGCGTCTGCCTCTATGTCCTTCACACTCTGCACAGCGAGTCTGTCCATCTCCAAACACCTTTAGAGGCTGTCGCTGTTCGGGTGTGGACGCCACGGGCTGTTACCATCTGCAGTCTTTACCTTCCACCGGATGGTGATGTCTCGCAGCATGTCCTGGCTGTGCTGATAGCCCAATTGCCGCCACCTTTCTTGCTACTGGGCGACTTCAACGCCCATAACCCTCGGTGGGGTGGGTCAGTGGCAACAGGTCGAGGCGCCACCGTTGAGCATTTCTTGTCGCAGCTCGATCTCTAGATTTTAAATGGTGGTGCCTTCACACACTTCAGTGTGGCGCATGGCACATACTCCGCCATTGACCTTTCGATCTGTAGCCCTAGCCTCTTACTGTCTGTCCAATGGAGTGTGCATGATGACCTGTGTTGTAGTGACCACTTTCCGATCTTTCTGTCACTACCACAGCGTCACTCTTCTGGGCGCCCTAGCAGATGGGCTATGAATAAGGCTGACTGGGACTTGTTCTCCTCCACTGCCGCTATTGAGCCTCACTCTAATGATGACATTGATGCGGTGGTTCAATTGGTCACCACCGGCATCGTTACTGCCGCCGAATCTGCCATTCCCCGTTCCTCTAGGTCCCCTCGGCGGCGGACTGTGCCTTGGTGGTCGCCTGAGATCGCTGCAGCGATTAAAGATCGCCAGCGGGCGCTCCAGCATCACAAGCGACATCCCTGCACTGAACACCTCATCACCTTCAAACGGCTGCATGCGCGGGCCCGCCGCCTTATCCGCCAAAGCAAGCAGGAGTGCTGGGAGCGGTATGTGTCCACCATTGGCCTCCATGTCTCTCCATCACAGGTCTGGGCCAAGATCAGACGCTTCTATGGCTATCGGTCCCCTGTCAGCGTCCCTGCGCTCTCACTGAATGGAGCAGTTTGTACAGACTCCGACGAAATTGCCAACAGCTTGGCAGAGCATTTTGCTCTTAGTTCTGCTTCTTCCAATTACCCACTGGCCTTCCGCTCCATTAAAGAGCGGATGGAACGTCGGAGCCTTTCTTTTCGCACCCACCATTCTGAATCCTACAATGCTCCATTCAGTGAGTGGGAATTTCACAGTGCCCTTGCCGCTTGCCCTGATACCGCTCCTGGGCCAGATCGCATCCACTGTCAGATGCTGAAACGCCTTTCAGTGGACTGCGAGTGACACCTTCTCGACCTTTACAACCATCTCTGGGTCGAGGGTGAGTTTCCGTCGCAATGGCGGGAAAGCGTTGTCATCCCCGTTTTGAAACCAGGCAAGAGCCCTTTGGAGGTGGACAGCTACTGCCCCATTAGCCTCACCAATGTTCTTTGCAAGCTTCTCGAACGGATGGTGAGCCGGCGCTTGAATTGGGTACTGGAGTCTCGGGGCCTTCTGGCTCCGTCTCAGGGTGGGTTCCGTAGAGGCCGCTCTGCCACCGGTAATCTGGTGAGCCCGGAGTCGGCCATCCGTACTGCCTTTGCCGCCGTCAGCACCTGGTCGCTGTCTTTTTCGACATGCGGAAGGCGTATGATACGACATGGCGTCATCACATCCTTTCTACGCTTCATGGATGGGGTCTTCGGGGTCCTCTGCTGATTTTTATGCGCAATTTTCTGTCGTATCGTACCTTCCGCGTGCAAGTCGCGGCCTCATACAGTTCCTCCCACATCCAGGAGAACGGTATGCCACAGGGTTCTGTTTTAAGTGTCTGCCTGTTTTTAATAGCCATTAATGGGCTCGCTGCGGCGGTGGGAAATCTGTCTCCGCTTCCCTGTATGCTGACGACTTCTGCCTTTACTACAGCTCTGCTGGCATTGCAGCTGTTGAACGTCAGCTACAGGGCACTATCCGCTGGTAAAGCCCCAAGCGCGAAGAGAAGCTCTCGGATGCGGACCGCGATCGTATAACCAGCCCTGGGCCTGCGTTCTGGAAGATGGACGTGCGACTGTGGGACATGGTTTTCAGTTTTCAGCTGCCAAGACCCGCGTTATGCATTTCTGCCGGCGCCGAACAGTCCATCCTGAGCTGCGGATTTATCTTGCTGACGAACTTCTTGCTGTGGTGGAGACCCACAGGTTTTTGGGTGTAGTTTTTGATGCCCGGCTGACTTGGTTGCCTCACATTCGGCAGCTTAAACAGGCGTGTTGGCGGCATCTAAATGCTCTGAGATGCTTGAGCCACACCCGCTGGTGCACCGACCGATCTACCCTGTTACGGCTCTACCAGGCGTTAATCTGGTCTCGTATGGATTATGGGAGCCTGGCTTATGGCTCAGCATCCCCATCTGCGTTGCGGGTGCTGGACCCAATCCTCCATAGCGGGATACACCTTGCCACTGGTGCTTTCCGGACCAGCCCAGTGGACAGCATACTTGTGGAGGCGGGTGTCCCTCCACTGCGATTACGCTGCCAACGTTTCCTGGCTTCTTAAGCTGCCCACGTTTTCAGCTTGCACGGGCATCCTAGCTATCGGCTACTATTCCCACAGTCGCACGTCCATCTTCCAGAATGCAGGCCCAGGGCTGGTTATACGATCGCGGCCCGCATCCGAGAACTTCTCTCCAGGCTTGGGGCTTTACCTCTTCTGCCTCCTTTCCGGGCACCTCTGCATACACCCCCGTGGTGTGTGCCTCGCCCTCGCCTTCAGCTGGAATTGGCACAGGGCCCGAAGGACTCAGTCCCTCCGGAGGCTTTCCGCCGCCGCTTTCTTTCCATCCTCGCAACGTATCAGGGCTCTGGCATTGTTTACACTGACGGTTCGATGGTTGCTGGTCGTGTCGGTTATGCGCTAACTCTAGGGGACCATTCCGAACAACGTTCCTTGCCGGCTCGCTGCAGCATTTACACTGCTGAGCTGGTCGCCATCTTTCGTGCCCTAGAGTATCTCCGCTCCTGCTCAGGTGAGTCCTTCGTTATCTGTAGCGATTCCCTGAGCGGTTTACGAGCTCTCGACCAGTGTTTTCCTCGTTCCCGTCTGGTGATGGCTATCCAGGAGTCCCTGCATACTCTTGCCTGTTGCGGCTGCTCTGTGGTCTTCGTGTGGACCCCAGGCCATGTTGGGATACCCGGCAATGAGAATGTTGACCGCCTGGTGAAAGAGGCCACCAGTACACCATCTCTGGACATTGGTGTCCCGGAGACAGATTTGCGAGCGTTCCTATGCAGCAAAATTCTAGACCTTTGGGACACTGAATGGCGTGTCCTGCCTTCACGGAACAAACTTCGGGCCATCAAGGAGCCTACCGGTGTGTGGCGCTCCTCCTTGCGGGTCTCTCGCAAGGAGTCTGTTGTTCTATGCCGGCTGCGCATTGGGCACACATGGATGACGCACGGCCACCTATTGCGACGTGAGGGCCCACCTTTATGTCGCTGCGGCTCCGTTTTGCCAGTGGTCCACATTTTATTGGACTGTCCACTTTTAGCTGTGCTCAGGCAGTCATTCGCACTGCCTGACTCGCTCCCTGCCCTTTTAACAGATGACTCTGCTATGGCTGACTTAGTTTTACGTTTTATTTGGGCAGGGGGTTGTTATTATTTAATCTGAGTGTTTCTGTTTTATTTTATTGTTTTGTGTTGATTCTGGCCGTTGGCCTACGATTTTAAACAGATTTTTTAATGTGTTTCTAAGTGGTTGGCTTTTCCTTTTTTAATTCTATGGTCGGCCAACCACCGTCACACTATGTGTGATTTTAGTTCGTTTTGTCTTGTCTTTGTCTCAGTTTCTCTTGTTCTGTCTCGTCTGTGATCTATTCTGTTAATCGTTTTTATTCTCTGTGGGTGTTCTTAGTTTTTGGAACAAGGGACCGATGACCGTAGCAGTCTGGTCCCTTTAATCCCACAAACCAACCCAACTTCCTCCATCCCTCCAGCCAAACAACACCCGAGTCTTCCTCTAATCAGAAAGGATCAAATAAGTCCACCAAAGGCAAATGGTCTTCCCCTTCACCAATTTGAAGATCCTCTCCTACGGTGTCGCCAAATGTTACCTAAGCCCGACTGGCCTCCATGTCACCGGTACGCACCAGCAACCGTTTTACAGTGTTGGTCTCCAAAGACCGACCACATGAGCAAGCTGATGCTTCTGTGGACCTCATGGAGCAGGATCCTCCTGCTTCTGTGCCCTGTAGTAGCAACTCTTCACAGGCTGTCACTCTGCCACCGCTGAGATGACACCCCACGTCTCTTCCTCATGACTCTCCTCCATTGGAACGTTTGTGGCCTTTGGTCCCACAAAGAGGATTTATGGCTGCTTTTAGCATCACAGAGTCCCCTTGTACTCTGCCTTCAGGAAACGAAATTGTGCCCTCACGACCACTTTGAGCTTTCAAATTTCTTGTCAATTCTTTTGATATTCCCCATGAGGTCGGCATTCCATCTCTTGGGGGTGTCGTGCTGCTCATACGGTTCACTAGTTCTTTTAACAGTTCCACCCCGTCCTCTGTCATGTGCACCAACCTCAGACGGCACTCTGGGACCATGAGCCATTTCCCAATTTCCAGCCTGACAGTAGCAGACGATGTTGTGAACCCTATTGGTATGTCCCACACCTTGGGCCGCCATTTTGCAGAAATTTCGAGATCTTCCCACTATCACCCTGCCTTCTTCCATAAGAAACGAGCAGAGATGGCTCGGGCGATACCCTTCTCTTCTCTGAATCGTGAGTGCTAAAATGCCACCTTTACTATGAGGGACCTAGATCATGCTCTCCATTCATCCGGATCCTCTGCCCTAGGGCCAGACGCCATCCACATTCAGATGTTTCTCTTGTGGGCAAGCACTTCCTGCTTAACACGTACAACCACATCTGGGCAGAGGGCACATTTTCTGGACGCTGTCGTGAAACCACCGTCATACCCATACCTAAGCTCAGTAAGGACAAAAACCTTCCTTCTAGCTACCATCCCATCTCTCTTACAGCTGCATTTACAAGGTGATGTAACATACAATTCATGCCCGGCTGGTATGGTGGCTCGAGTCTCGCAATTTACTGATGAATGCACAGTGTGGATTTTGAGCATGGCATTCTGCAGTTGACCATCTCGTTACTTTGTGCATCCATGTCATGAATGGTTTACTGCAGAAATCCCAGTCTGTAACCGTGTTTTTTGATCCGGAGAAGGCCTAAGACACCTGCTGGAGAACTGGTATCCTCTGTACTCTTTACACATGGGGATTCTGTGGTCGCCTGCCCTCTTTCCTTCAGGCATTTTTAACTGACTGAGTTTTCAAGGGGTGTGTGTGTGTGTGTGTGTGTGTGTGTGTGTGTGTGTGTGGGGGGGGGGGGGGGGGGGGGGGGGGCGGGGGGCAATGTTGGACACCTTTATCCAGGAAAACAATGTCGTCTTTGCTATCACCATTAACCGTATAATAGCCTGTCTCCTGCCGGACGTCTCCAGTTCCCTTTTTGTTGATGATTTTGCCATCTATTGCAGTTCTGCATGGACCAGTCTCACTGAGCAGCGTCTCCAGCGATGTCTTGATTGTTTTTACTCCTGGAGCATCGACAATGGCTTTCTCTTTTCCACTGACGATACCATCCATATGAATTTCTGGTGATGCAGTCCTCCCATGTGTCTTACCTGACAGCCCATTGTACACAGTTTCTCAACGTCCTACGTGTCTTTCCTGGGGTGCTGATCGAACCACCCTCCTCCATTTGTATCGGTCTCTTGTCCATTTGAAACTCGACTATGGGTGCTTTGTTTATGCATCTGCACATCCATCCCTCTTACGCAGTCCCAACACTATCTACCATCATGGTATCCGTTTGGCCACGGGCGCCTTTTACACTAGCCTGATTGTCTGTATGCTGAAGCTGTTGAACTACCACTGTCCTACCACTGTGACTTTCTCCACAGCAGGTATGCATACAGTTTGTCTGCCACGCATGGCCACGCATCCTGTGCCTCCTTCTTTCATGATTCCTGTGATCATCAGTATGGGGCTCATCACTCTTCTCTGTTACCTCATGGAGTCCGCTTTCAGCACTTGCTGTGGCGGCTTAACTTCACACTACCTGCAACTGTCATGATGGGTGTGAATCCTTCACCGCCTTGGCTTTGTGAAGCGTCCATGTTAACCTCAGCCTTCATTCGCTTCCTAAGAACACTTCTCCAGCCTTGGTCTGTTGCCTACAGTTTCACAACCTTCGCTTGGAACTTCGTTTAGTACCTTTTAACACACTGATGGCTCTTGTACTGTCTTTGGGGGACGGATCTGCCTTCTTCATTGGCACCTGTGTCTTTAGTTATCGGCTTCCGGCACACTGCTCAGTATTTACAGCTGAGCTCTTCACTCTGTATCAGGCCACGGAGAACATCTGGCGACACAGCCTTTTCCATTGTGTCCTCTGCTCAGACTCACTTATGTGTTCACCGTCCATCCCATAGTGCAGTGGGCCCAGGAAAACGGTCACTTGCTCACTCTTGGTGGAGCCAGTGTGATGTTTCTGTGGGTTCCTGGTCATGTCAGTCTGCCAGGAAAGAGGCTGCTGTTCAGGCTGCAGTCGTTGTACCTCAGCCCATGAGTGCCTGAATTCCCTCTGATGATCTGTGTGTTGCTGTCTGTCTGGTGTCCCTTTCGCATCTTCAGTGGTCCTCCCTTCACGGGAATAAGCTCTGGCTTATTGAGCCTCTCCCAGCGGCTTGGACAACCCCCTCTTGGCCCTCCCACCAGTGGGAGGTCATTTTAACTAGGCTGCGTATTGGGCACTGCCTTTTTAGCCATCGTCATTTGCTAAATGGCACTACCCCACCACTTAGTGCACATTGTGCCTAAGTTTTAACTAACCTCCACTTCCTGGTGGAATGCCCCTTTTTTAACTGTTTACGTTGCCACTTGGGTTTGCTGTCTGTTATCAGCTGTTTTAGCAAGTGATGTGCTGGCTGTCGACCGCACTTAACTTTTTATCCACCAAAACAATATGGCGAAGGCCATTTAATTTTTAGTTTTGGACTTCTGTTTGTGTATGGTCTTTTTTAGCTCTTTTTTCCACATGCCTCCATTGGGACTGACGCATAGTCGTTTTCGAACTCCTCTCTGTCTTTGGGTTCTGTAGTTTTGACTTGGGTGTGTATGACCCCAGTTGTTTTTGTGAAGCAAAGCAAAGCAAAACAAAACAAATATACATTCTCAGACGTAAGGATCCCCCTCACTGCCAGTATAGAGCTCACCTGATGTGGCCCACTTACTCGTAGAGTACCCTAATTTCGGCGCTTTGCGGTGGCGTCTCAATCTTCCTGACACTCTCTCTCTGGTACTAGCAGAGGATGCCAACTCAGCTGATCTGGTCTTGAATTTTGCCGCTGAAGGTGTTTCCTATTCATTCCTGTAAGGTAGGGGTTTTTGGGCTTCATTGACCACCTGAGGGGCTGGTGGGGCACCCCTTTCCACCCCGCCACGTCTGTCTCTGCCCCCCCCCCCCACCTCCCTCCTGGGAAAGGGGGGGGGGGGATACTTTGGTGGCACATTGTGAGTGGCCCAGCCTGGCCTCTACCCTTTCCACCTTTTTAGTAACTTTCATTTCTTGGTTATAATGCCTTATCATCACTGATTTTTTTTACCTATTTGTGCTTCCTTTTTTATGGGCTTTTATCTCCGTTTTTATTGTGTTAGTTACACGTAGGCTTTCCAGGATTTGCCTTTTGCCTCCTTCCCTTGGGGACTACTACTGGTTTTCTACTTAAATGATGAAGAGACTGATGACCTCACAGTTTAGTCCCTTTCACTCCAAACCAACCAGCATCACCTGTTTGTCACTTCTGAAATGTCTCCCATTGATTCTTTGCGAGTGCACTGAACAGGTCTGGTGAATGAGGTGGCTGTATTGTACATTCAAATTTATTTTCCTGAGTAGTCTTTACTATCTTATGGACTGTTTGCGATCGGGCAGTGTCATGCTGTAGCAAGCAAGACTCCTGAAGTGGGAAGCCTTTGTCATTTACTGCTGATTGCAGGGTGAAGTTGTTTTTCAGCATGTTTGAATATGAAGTACTGGTTATTGTTACTGCTCTATCCACGTAATGCTCACCAATTACTCCATTTGCATCCCAGAATAGAATGACCATGCCTTTTTCCAGCATACAGTTGAATGCAATTTTTTGACAATGAGGCTTGGCACCATTCCTTGCTTGATTTTTTCATTTCTGGTTGGTGATAGTGGACCCAAGTCTTATTGCTAGTAACAATTTTTTGCATCATCTTCGAGGAAATGATCGAAAAGTTCTTCACTGGCATCAAGATGATGATCTTTCAGTTTGGCAGTCAGCTTATGTGGCATCCATCTTGATGATAATGCATTGAGGTGCAGTACATTGTGTACAATGTTCTGTTCTGAACCAGTACTAACCTTCAAACTTGAATGGCTATTTCCTTCATACTTACGCATATGTTCTCTTTTGCAAGCTCCTCTGCTAATGCAATGTTCTCGTCCATCACTATGTGGTGAGCATGCCCTAATCTTGGAACATCCTCCACAGAAGTTATTACTTTTAAACTTTCTACTCCATTTGCACACTTGCTCCAATGACAAGCACGAAGCACCGTACTGCACTCTCATTCTGCGATGAATTGATGTGACATTTTCACTACACAAAAAATGCAACAGAGATTGCTACTCAGTTGTGGTGTATGATGACAGTGGGGTAGCTACCTTATGGATGCTGCTGCCTTGTCCTGCATTGTAGAATCACTCTGCCACCTGTCTGTCACTTTCTGAACCTCAAGAAGCATTGCTGCCGTCTACCAACTCATCGCACAATTTTTCGAAATTTTATTGAACTTGGATTTTCATTTGAATCACCCTTGTATTGTACTTGTAATGTATGATTCCATATCAAAAGTGATGTATGCATTTAGAAATAGGAGCTATAGAATTCCACATATTTTGCAGAACCCAATGAGTGTGCCAATACCACCACCACCACCTCCGCATATAACATCACGATTCCCAGAAGAAGATTCTGAAGCCCTATCTGCAATGCTGTTGTCCTGGTATATGAGTGGTTTTCATACAGGTAATAGTAAAAAGTAGAAGTATATCGTCAGTTAAGCATTACAAGGAAAGATTTCTTAACTACTTTATCTTAACTTCATAAGTGGTGTTCTTTTGATGCAATGTGTCTTAATGTACCACAATTACAGATGTATCATGATACAATGTCTCCCTGTGTATAGGCAGATAGATGTATAAGTATGACACTTAATTTCCCTTCCTCAAAGCATTTTGCTGAGGATAAGCAGAAAGTATCAAAACTTAACATCAAAATAAAAAGATAACGGAATTGAATATGTTCCTACTGGAGAAATCTAGACGTTAGAATCTTAGAATAGATGGTCAAGAACATTCACTTCTAGTGTGCAACTTCACTCGGGATAACTGCTACAACATTGTTCTTGCTCTTGAAATAAAAAGCTGTAATAATTTCAGGGTGCGCTTAAGAATCGTTCCATATTAGGTTGTTTAACAACAAAACCCTGACAGCACATAGTGATTAGGGTGGTCATAGAAACATTAAAGAGGAGCTATATATCCGGCTGAGAATAAAAACAAAGTAATGATATTATTTGGTTTCAGTAATTTGTGAGAACATTTCATATGGAGAAAGTGGTCCGGCTAAAAGTACATTAAAATGGATTAAAAATACTCTTGACAGCAATAAGTGTTTTATTGTGGTAGAGACTGTTTTTAATCAATTTTTAAATTATTTGGTTTGCTTACAGTTTACCTAATGGTGATTTGTGCTGACTAGTTTGTAGGTCTTAATCCTTTGACTGCTGCAGATGCCATGTTGATTACAAAGTTATCATTGCCTAATCTGGATACCTGTCTTGTATGCCTTGCATTTGGGCCATCACAATCAGCGTGTCTCAGCCAGTACTGAATGTTTCCATTGTACTGGCAGTGATGACTTGTTCCTGGATTTTTTTTCACTGCCAAAACAGAATAGATTCTGTGGGTGCAAAAAGTTCATGCAGAGAATTATTATCTTTGATGTGTCTCGATAAGTTATTTATCACACGGGAAAACTCAGAGTTGTCAGAATTGCTTTTTGAGTGTGAATTATGTCTTCTAACAATTTTATGTGAGTGTAGTGACCCGTGACAAAAGTTACCCACCATACATTCATTTCAGTTAGTTATTCCTTGTTCCTTTTGTGAAATCTAGTTATGACAACTTATGTTCTGTGTGAAATACTTAATGAAAATTTTGAAAACTGTTAATAATTACATAAATGTGCAAGAATCGTACATCATGTGCTACTTTTGACAAATGCATATTATACTGTTTAAGTTGTGTGCTAAATTTAGGGTGTTTTTGTAATGCAAAGCACTCTATTACATCATTCAGTGACAAAGATGTAATGATAGTCTGTGATGTCATGGTAACACATGGACATTCATTGTGAACCACAGAATTAATTTTATCACTCCATTTCTGTTAAATAAATATGCGATCTATCTGGTAGTTTCCTGTATATGTTCGTTAGGCTATAACAAAGACATTGTATAGTTTGGAAGGTGACAACATATATTTCTACTATGTAAATAGTGTGAATGTGGCACAGCTTTTATCATAACTTTTGGATTACTACTTCTCTACATCTAAAAGATGTGCATAGAGAATAGATGTCCGTCTCTGAGTGACCTGATTGAGCTGCCTTCCTGTCATGAATAATTCAATAACACTGACAATGATCTTTAAGTTTTCTGTGCTTTCATATAACACGAAATACTTGCTGTAGAATCCAAAATGCTCAGCCTTTCTTGATAGTTACACATTTGTAAACAACCTTAAAGACCAAACAGTTGTTATGTGAGTACTAATATGTTGTATACACAGACTAAATTGTTCCTAGATTGCAAAAAAGTGAGGAATTTAATTACTTTTTCATAATCAAAAAACAACTTACGATGATCGGTGTAAGATCATACCTGACAGTTTGCAGTGCCATTGCCAACTTTCAGCTGCATGCCACTGCATGCCACAAAAGCCATCCATAGAGCTGTGTCAACACTGAGGCGTTGCCATAAGGATACTTGCAAAATCATGTTATGTGACTGGTTGAGGTAGGTGCACAAAGCTCGCTGGAACTTTCGTTAATCTTCTTACACCAACTCAGCTGTGCAGGAAAGTAAGGATTTTTATTGGTGCACTGTTACTGTGTTAGTTTTGTGGGATACAGAAATAACACCCCGGGACTTGAGATAGATTCAGGTTTCACTGTCCTGCATGCTGAATTTTCTGTAATGTGAAAATATGAAATAATGTAGAAGAGTACAAATTTTTTTGCACAACTCACTTTTATTAAACTTTTGGTATTGTTTTGCAGAATATTCACTAATATGTGCATACACAGAGGCATCTACCTTCATTTTAGTATAAATTCCAACTGATAATATTGATAGCTTTCATCTGTGTCCTCCTTTGTATTGAATTACAGCTGAAGCTGGGGTGGCAGCAAAAACATGGGTGCTAAAGTGATCTGCTAACCAAGTGCAAACATAAGAAAAGCAAACAACACAAATGCTGCTATGCGAACCTGCAAGTGTGTTGCACAAGCATTTGTCATTGGGTGTCTGTTTTTTAAATTATTGTTCATATTTTTCAGGATACTATCAAGGCCTGAGAGACGCTAAGAAGGGTAGACATAAGCTAAGCCACCTTCGGATGCATTCAAGGAAGAAATGAAACAAAGGGACTTATATTTTTATACCATAAGGAGCCATGGACATACAGAAATTACTGTTTTGAACAATATTTTGCAATGTTCTGCCAGAACTCAATCTGAAGAGATACATATACTTTTTTACATTAATTGTAAAGGACCTCAATTTGTAACATGACTTCCTTCAGAGATTACAACTTTCCATTTTTGTATGACACTGTGATATTGTAAAAGAACTGTTTATCATTTCTCACTTTAAACTGGAATGTGATAATAAAATGCTGGTAATTTATATATAAATATAAAAAGTTTCTTCTGTTTCCATTTTATGGCCATGACTTTATTTTTTCTTTCCTTGGCACTAGCTTTGTTTTAACTACGCAGATCCAAAATCTTCCTGCCACTTCTGATACTTGGAAACAAGGTGAGATGCTGAAGGTCTTGTTTTTGTCAAAGCATGCATAACATCATCTGTTGAAATAACTTTGGCCTTCAGCTTACATAAATTTGTACCTGCAAAATAGAGAATGAAGAAACATAATTATTTGTTTATAATCACAGAAGATTACTTACGTTTTGGATTTGTGGTAAATAAGTCTGTATGGACAAAATCATTATTAGTACTAATATGATAGAACACCACCAGGTGTTAATTAGCAATGCTGTTAGGAGACCAAAACCTGGATGAAACCACTCATTTTGTGCGAGTGTAAGCTTCTGCAGCCATTGTCCTCTTCAGTAAAACTTCCCAGATACCTAGCTGCACTGTTGTTTCCTATGAAATGCATTAAACTGTCACATACCTGAAAGTGTTGTTGAGCCATTCATTGTGACTAACAGCTTGATACGTATCGTAATATAAAGTACTGGACAAAACGTGCAGATTTATTGACAGATCACATGATCTCTCACAGATTATCATATCCATCATATTTTACTAGTGGTCCAGTTGGAATACATGAAATATACAGCATGAGCAAGACCTTGCCTATTGTAGTAGCTTCTGAACCAGACAAAATTGGAGCTTGGCTGGCACACAGAAACAATGGCGAATCTTATTTAGAAATCTGAATGTTCCTTTTCATTTCTTTGCTATTTGCTGTTAGAGGAAAAATATTAGGATTGCTCCCTGACTAAATTTATAAATCCCAGGATTCAGTCCTCATATTGGCCCAATTACTTTTTCTGTCATGTACTGCATTTGCCACGTTCTGCAATGATTTGTATATGTGAAAATACTGAGTTGCTTTGTAGCTGAATTCACATTAAACTGTAGATTCCACTAATAACTGATGACGTTGGTCAGTTCAGGAGCTACAGCCTTTAAGACCAAGACAGCCTCACTCTCTATTAGATTGAACAGATAGTTGGAGGAAGGCAAAGCCAGTCCAAACTATGAATCAGGAGTGATAAGCAAAAAACAAAGTAATTAACAGAAAATTGAATCTGGCCCCATCTCGTATAAAAAGTAATAAATTGCATGTGAAATAAATGTTTCGAGAAGCAAGTTCTCATCCTCAGGCTAAGTACATGAGAATTTTCACAACTGCTAGACAAGGAAACGTCAGACTAAACAGTTTGTGCCTTGGATTATAATTGGTCCTCTTTGTGCCCCATCAGTTTCATAGAATCCATATACCTGTTTCTTTCTATAAAGCATCTTTTCCCACGAGCCAACGCAGCATTATGTTGTCATGGGTTCCATAACGTGCTTAAGGGAAGTCCATATGGACCAGCCTCTCAACAGACCCGTGGTCTGAGTTGGCAGTGTACTGAGGTTACTAGCTGTTGTCAGTGTCCACATCACTGATATTCATGTGCCTCTTTAATAGATCACTGAAGTATAGGATATCACTCCAGTACAAGCTGTGTTGAGATTTATAGCAAAATTTCTACAGAACTTATAAAGAATATATTTGAGCTATTTATTTAAAATATTCACACTTTTTTTACTTTACAAAGTTTTTTCTAGCTTTTTGAAAGTTCGTTTTCTTCCCTTCATCACGCAGAATTTCCACATTAGTGCCGTAGCTTACCATCCTTATCTTCACAGTTTGTTACCAAGCAAAATGGTGCATTTGCCAAATGCAAAAATAGACGGAAATGTTCCATCACCCACCAGTTTTCTGTCATATTAAAAAAAGTTGTCATGTTTGTTAGGATATGATACTGAACACAGTGATTAAAAGACTATAATTATTTAAATTGGGTCAACAGTTGACTTATTTGCTGTAGTCAGTTGTTGACTGACTTATGAGTAGTGACAGCTAATAGTGTGTTTTCTGAAGGACTGTGTTTCAGGACGAGAAACAGGTCTCGCAAATGTGTTAACAATAAAAACAATTTTTGTTATGCTTATAGTGAATTCAGTTTGAACACACAGAGGTGAATTTGATTCCTTAAATTAACTGAGCTTAGAGTTTTATTCTAACAATAAAATATACGTGAATAAGTTTTGAGCTCCAGAAATCTGTTAGCCAAACATGTAACATTATTAACTGGCTAGTTAAAATGGTCATGTCATGTGCCTTTTGAAATGCCTATGATATGGTGGGAACCTAAGAATCATGTAATAGATTGCTTCTTCTGTTCGACAGATATATCTGGAATAAGTTCAAAGTCAAAACATACTGTTAGATATGTCTTTAGAAGCAGCAATTCAACCAGTGCATTGAGGACCACACCTCCCCATACCAAACTACAAAAATGTGACTTCAGATTTTGAAAGTGTTGATGACATAAATGAATTACAATAATAGTGATCCAGATTTTGAGGAGTGAGTTAAAACAAATTAAGCTCACTTTCTAAAACAGGAAGGTCTAAATGACTTAGTTCGTGATCTCGGGCTACCTAAAAGTAAAGCAGAGTTACTTGTTTTGAGATTGAAAGGATGGCACCTCCTGCAGCATGACACCAAAGTAGTTGTTGTTGGTTCCCCCCCCCCCCCTCCCCCCCTCCCCCCCTCCCCCCCTCCAAGAGGAACTAGAGCACTCATTTTCTAAACAGAAACAGAAGGACCTACATTTCTGTAATTATGTTGATTCTGTGATGGAGTCACTGGGTATTGAATATGAACCTTAAGACTGGCATTTGTTCATTGACACCTCAAAAACTACCTTGAAAGGGTCTTTGATACATAATAGAAATCAGTTTCCATTCAGTCCTATAGCGGACACAGTATAAAAACAGTTACATAAACATATCTTCCTATCCAGTATCAAATGTGGTGACTATTCATAGCAGATATGTGCAGATTTTAAAGTGATAGACATTCTATCCTCCCCCCCATGAACCATGGACCTTGCCATTGGTGGGGAGGCTTGCGTGCCTCAACGATACAGATAGCTGTACCGTAGGTGCAACCACAATGGAGCAGTATCTGTTGAGAGGCCAGACAAACGTGCGGTTCCTGAAGAGGGGCAGCAGCCTTAACAGTAGTTGCAGGGGCAACAGTCTGGATGATTGACTGATCTGGCTTTGTAACACTAACCAAAATGGCCTTGCTGTTCTGGTACTGCGAATGGCTGAAAGCAAGGGGAAATTACAGCCGTAATTTTTCCCGAGGGCATGCAGCTTTACTGTATGATTAAATGATGATGGCGTCCTCTTGGGTAAAATATTCCGGAGGTAAAATAGTTCCCCATTCGGATCTCCGGGTGGGGACTACTCAAGAGGACGTCGTTATCAGGAGAAAGAAAACTGGCGTTCTACGGATCAGATTGTGGAATGTCAGATCCCTTAATCAGGCAGGTAGATTAGAAAATTTAAAAAGGGAACTAGATAGATTAAAGTTAGATATAGTGGGAATTAGTGAAGTTCGGTGGCAGGAGGAACAAGACTTTTGGTCAGGTGAATACAGGCTGTAAATACAAAATCAAATAGGGGTAATGCAGGAGTAGGTTTAATAATGAATAAAAAAATAGGAGTACGGGTAAGCTACTACAAACAGCATAGTGAACGCATTATTGTGGCCAAGATAGACATGAAACCCACACCTACTACAGTAGTTCAAGTTTATATGCCAACTAGCTCTGCAGATGACAAAGAAATTGATGAAATGTATGATGAGATAAAAGAAATTATTCAGGTAGTGGAGGGAGACGAAAATTTAATAGTCATGGGTGATTGGAATTCGAGGGTAGGAAAAGGGAGAGAAGGAAACATAGTAGGTGAATATGGATTGGGGCTAAGAAATGAAGGAGGAAGCCGCCTGGTAGAGTTTTGCACAGAGCATAACTTAATCATAGCTAACACTTGGTTGAAGAATCATGAAAGAAGGTTGTATATATGGAAGAACCCTGGAGATACTAAAAGGTAACAGATAGATTATATAATGGTAAGACAGAGATTTAGGAACCAGGTTTTAAATTGTAAGACATTTCCAGGGGCAGATGTGGACTCTTGACCACAATCTATTGGTTATGAACTGTAGATTAAAACTGAAGAAACTGCAAAGAGGTGGGAATTTAAGGAGATGGGACCTGGATAAACTGAAAGAACCAGAGGTTGTACAGAGTTTCAGGGAGAGCATTAGGGAACAATTGAAAAGAATGGGGGAAAGAAATACAGTAGAAGACTGGGTAGCTCTGAGGAATGAAATAGTGAAGGCAGCAGAGGAACAAGTAGGTAAAAAGACGAGGGCTAGTAGAAACCCTTGGGTAAAAGAAGAAATATTGAATTTAATTGATGAAAGGAGAAAATATAAAAATGCAGTAAATGAAACAGGCAAAAAGGAATACAAACGTCTCAAAAATGAGATCGACAGGCAGTGCAAAATGGCTAAGCAGGGATGGCTAGAGGACAAATGTAAGGATGTGGAGGCTTATCTCACTAGGGGTAAGATAGATACTGCCTACAGGAAAATTAGAGAGGCCTTTGGAGAAAGGAGAACCACTTGTATGAATATCAAGAGCTTTGATGGAATACCAATTCTAAGCAGAGAAGGGAAAGCAGAAAGGTGGAAGGAGTATATAGAGGGTCTATACAAGGGTGATGTACTTGAGGACAATATTATGGAAATGGAAGAGGATGTAGATGAAGATGAAATGGGAGATACTATACTGCGTGAAGAGTTTGACAGAGCACTGAAAGACCTGAGTCGAAACAAGGCCCCGGGAGTAGACAACATTTCATTAGAACTACTGACGGCCTTGGGAGAGCCAGTCCTGACAAAACTCTACCATCTGGTGAGCAAGATGTATGAGACAGGTGAAATACCCTTAGACTTCAAGAAGAATATAATAATTCCAATCCCAAAGAAAGCAGGTGTTGACAGATGTGAAAATTTCCAATCTATCGGTTTAATAAGTCACAGCTGCAAAATACTAATGCGAATTCTTTACAGACGAATGGAAAAACTGATAGAATCCGACCTCGGGGAAGATCAGTTTGGATTCCGTAGAAATGTAGGAACACGTGAGGCAATACTGACCCTACGACTTATCTTAGAAGCTAGATTAAGGAAAGGCAAACCTACGTTTCTAGCATTTGTAGACTTGGAGAAAGCTTTTGACAATGTTGATTGGAATACTCTCTCTCAAATTCTGAAGGTGGCAGGGGTAAAATACAGGGAGCGAAAGGCTATTTACAATTTGTACAGAAACCAGATAGCAGTTATAAGAGTCGAGGGGTATGAAAGGGAAGCAGTGATTGGGAAGGGAGTGAGACAGGGTTGTAGCCTATCCCCGATGTTATTCAATCTGTATATTGAGCAAGCAATAAAGGAAACGAAAGAAAAATTCGGAGTAGATATTAAAATCCATGGAGAAGAAATAAAAACTTTGAGGTTTGCCGATGACATTGTAATTCTGTCAGAGACAGCAAAGGACTTGGAAGAGCAGTTGAAGGGAGTGGACAGTGTCTTGAAAGGAGGGTATAAGATGAACATCAACAAAAGCAAAACAAGGATAATGGAATGTAGTCGAATTAAGTCGAGTGATGCTGAGGGAATTAGATTAGGAAATGAGACACTTAAAGTAGTAAAGGAGTTTTGCTATTTGAGGAGCAAAATAACTGATGACGGTCGAAGTAGAGAGGATATAAAATGTAGACTGGCAATGGCAAGGAAAGTATTTGTATGGATCGTAGCTATGTATGGAAGTGAAATGTGGACGATAAATAGTTTACACAAGAAGAGAATAGAAGCTTTCGAAATGTGGTGCTACAGAAGAATGCTGAAGATTAGGTGGGTAGATCACATAACTAATGAGGAGGTATTAAATAGAATTGGGGAGAAGAGGAGCTTGTGGCACAATTTGACTAGAAGAAGGGATCGGTTGGTAGGACATGTTCTGAGACATCGGGGAATCACCAATTTAGTATTGGAGGGCAGCATGGAGGGTAAAAATCGTAGGAGGGAGACCGAGAGATGAATACACTAAGCAGATTCAGAAGGATGTAGGCTGCAGTAGGTACTGGGAGATGAAGAAGCTTGCACAGGATAGAGTAGCATGGAGAGCTGCATCAAACCAGTCTCAGGACTGAAGACCACAACAACAGCAGACATTCTATACAAAATTTTTGCAGCTTCTTGTGCATGTGGGATAGAGAGAAGCAGCCATTGTATTAAGAAAAGTTGCCCAAATAATCATTCAATCCAGAACAGGCAAATGTTCATCAACCACTTAATAGGGCTGACAAAATTGTGTTGTCTCCATTACATATCAAATTTGGTTTGATTATGAACTGTGTAAAATCAATGGATTATAAGATGAATACATTTTTCTTTGTACAAACCAAATTCTTGAAGACCAATGAAGCAAAACTAAAAGAGGGAATATTTTTGGGCCTCAAATTAGGGAATTTATGAAAGTTTCACAGTCCAAAAGCCTGTTAAATATGCAAGAATCGGTTGCATGGTTCTCTTTCAGAAAGTCATAAACTTTCTAGGAAGGATCTCACAGTGAGCTGATTGAGAACTGCAAGGACATGTGACGTAATACGTTGTTGAAAATACATGTTGAACTCCTAGCTTGATTTCTTCCCTGAAACCGTTGACACTGTTTGTGATGAACATGGAGAGTGTTTCCACCAGGACACCACTGAAATGGAAAAATTCTACTAGGGGAAAATGGGCTCAAAATATGTTGGCAGGCTATTTTTGGACACTAGAAAGAAATTCCTCCTGCAAAGCAGTCAAAAATTTGCTACACACACATTTTAGGTTGGTGAGGTGTATTATAGCTAATGTTTTAAATTTACTCAGCTTGATAATTACCAGAAATATTATTTATGTGATTACTCATAAACTATGGGTGATAGAAAAGCTCTGTGCAAAAGACTCGAAAAAGGCACACAAAAACTCAATCACCCATTACTTTCAACATTGAAAACACAATATTGTTGACTATTGTAATCGTTCAGTGTTAGATGACTGTTTATTTCACCAGGTCCCAGCTTACAGTGCCCGTATTATCATGCTCATACCCAGCCAGTTCTGGCTGTATTCCCCAAGTGATTAGCAGCTTTGGCAATTTATTTGTGTGCTAGGGCAAAAGTGGGCCCCATGGATCAAATTCTTGTTGCTGATGTCACTTCTTCTTGTCCTCGAAGTCATCGTCATCAACATAGTCTCTCATCTAGGGCATTCTACTGTGTCAAGTGGTTATGCATCTATGAGCTTTCAGTTGTCGTCCTCAGCCATTGTCAAGTGGTAACTTGGTAACTATCTGCCACATAGCTGTGGTCCCAACTGTGATGTGGTCAGTTCACAGCCATGTATGGCAGTGTTTTTGTCCAGCACAAGCTTTACTCTCATGATGGCAGAGTTCCATCTTGTGCTTGGCTACAAACTGCCATCTTTATTGCTGATGCTGAGCACCGATCTTGAAAGGATCCAACTTCTTTCATGGCAGTTTTCGTCATCTGTTTCCTTGGGCTCCTTGTGGTTTGGTTGCCAGGTCTTGAACACCGCTTAACAGGAGAGGAAAAAAGCTTGCAGGTCTACCATTCTGTAATTGTGACAGTGAAGATCAGCTTTATTATTAATATAATAATATACATTATGTGTCTACAGGTAGCAGCTAAAGTCTTCAGGCCTCTGGCTAAAATACTTGTCTGCATACTCAAAAGGCTTGTGAAAGATAATATATGTCTCAGAATACCTGGCATTTAGAAATTACTGTGGGAGTAGGACAGAGTTATGTGGAACTGAACATGAGAGGTGACTGTGACTATGCTATCCAGAGAAACTGGGGGGTTGCTGAATGTGTTATGGAAATTTGACATAAACTTACATCCAGTCACACCTCTGACAACATGAAGTCTACAGGTTTGGGGGGGGGGGGGGGGGGGTAGAATAATTAAAGAAGTTATAGAGATCAAAAGATCTAATAACATCATCGATGAAGTCAGCAATTTGCACTACATGCATTGTTTCACTCAACCATTGTGAAGCTGGGTGTGGCAGATTGAAAATGAACCTCGCTCAGGGAGACCTTCAACTTTAAAATGTGATGTTGGTTTGCAATTTTGACAGTAGGGCATCATGCATAAAGAATTTGTTCTTCCAAGGCAAACTGTCAACCAAGTGTTTAACAAAAATGTCCTTGAAATGTTTAGGAAAAGGGAGAATTCAGTGAGACCAGACGCTACAAACAAGTAATGCAGCATCATAACACTCCATGTTACACAGCAACTTGGATCATGGAATTCTTGACCCCAAAAGGGATTGCTGTTCTTCAGTCCTCCCATTCACCTGATCTGAGTCCTTGTGACTCGTTTTTTCCCAAAATTGGAGAAGACTTAAAAGTACACCAGTTTGGAACTCTTGAGAACATTCAGAAGAATGTGACTGATAATGTTAAAAGCCCTATCAGTTGAAGCCTTTGAGTGCTGCTAGCAAGAATGGGAACAATGACTCCACCAATGTGTAGCTGCCGAAGTGAACTACTCTGAATAAAAAAGACCCTTTTAAATATGTCTGCTTGTGTCTGTATGTGTGGATGGATGGATATGTGTGTGTGTGTGTGTGTGTGCGAGTGTATACCTGTCCTTTTTTCCCCCACTAAGGTAAGTCTTTCCGCTCCCGGGATTGGAATGACTCCTTACCCTCTCCCTTAAAACCCACATCCTTTCATCTTTCCCTCTCCTTCCCTCTTTCCTGATGAGGCAACAGTTTGTTGCGAAAGCTTGAATTTTGTGTGTATGTTTGTGTGTCTGTCGACCTGCCAGCACTTTCGTTTGGTAAGTCACCTCATCTTTGTTTTTATATAATTTTCAAGATCCTCCACTGCATATGATGTAATGCTGCTCACATTTCCACTTTCATGTTATTTGTTCACTGGTGGTGTTACGGACTTTTTAAAATTTTCTGGTAGTATACTTTTATTTGAACTAAACACACAAGTTTATAGCATTTTTGTGTAACAGAACATATCGGATGGTGGCACTGTATTGTTTCTTACAATTACTCGTCCCATCTCTAGTCCATATCAACCACAAACTATTTATTCTTGTTTAACAAAAATAATTTTACTGACTTGTAAGCTGTTTCTAGGTAGCCAAAAGATCTAATTCTACAATCAGTTCCCAACATTTCTCCTTTGCCATTGTTGATTTCTGCAGCCTAAATTCCCTAACTATCTAGAATCTTGAATACGTGTCCCTGTCATTGTGACTTTCAGTTCCTGTTTGAGCTCAGTCTTATGGATCAAATCATTTGTCATTGAATCAATGTGTAGCAAGAGAAATTGCTTCCCTATAACTTCAACAATAACGGGAATCAATTCTTTTGTGACTAAACACTACGTCTTTTCTGATCCACTATTGGGAGTATGTAACAACATTTTTCATCTGACATACTACTAGTTCTTTAATTGTGCATAGATTCCAATCACTTGATCAGTTTAGCACTTTTGTGGCCTTAAAATGGCACTTGTTTACTTATCACCAATTATAATGACTACTTTAGTGAGGAAATCAATATCATTTGTTCCAGGTGTTTTCTATTTTTGCTTATTGCTACAATGTAATTTGTGTGGTTAAGCTGTATTTCCTTTAGAGCCTTCCAAGTGTACCCTCTATATGGGGGGGGGGGGGGGGGTGAATGTCAAGTTTTATTGCTGGCACACAACCTGTTCTATCATTCTTCAAATCCATTCCTTTCTCTGAGGTTGTAGCTATCCATTCTGCAGTCTTCAATAACAATTTTCATAACTTTGGGATTTAAATCATGCTTGATACCTTTAATGGTGTCATTTATCTCACCTGGCCGTTTTCCATCTCCTCATTGTCTTAAGTTGATGTATCAAGTCATATGTGTCATCACACTCTTTGGTATTGTATCCAATATGACTAATATTGTCCTTTCACTGTATTTAATGCATATCTTTACTCTTTGTCCCAACTCTGTAAATTGCACTACACATCAGCCTCCTTGCCCTGCTTGGTTCTCTATAGTGCTTGTGTCAACTATCTTGTAAATTTCACATCAAAAGTCACTATTATCAGGCCATCTCGCTCCAGCTATTCCAAGTAGATCCAAACCCATATTGGCCATTTCAGTCTTTAAATATTTGAGTTTGCCACCCTTCAAGAAGGACATAGACATTCTGTATTGCTAATCTTCTGGGCAGGGGTAATTTCTTTTTTCTTCCCCACTTCAGCATTCCATGACCAAAGGCCCAAGTGGGTCTTAATCTAGATATAAGTATATGGGTAAAGCACACTTCATCATCACAAAACACAAGAAAGCTGCTCTTAGTTGGAGTATCCAAACAGTGGGTTTTGTCTTGCTTTTATCATTCTATGCTTCAACCACCTTTCCCCAGTTCACTCTGATTAAATGAAAAAAGTATTACTTTCCAATCTCCACTCTTTTTATTTTAAGTATTTGTGGCAAGGAGAATTCCTCTCTGCTTCTGTGTTAGACAGATAGCAGCTTATTGAGTTATTTTTTCTATGTACAATTTTAATAAACAGAGACACTTATTATATATGTAAAATGCAGATATTCCTAGTATGAAAAAAGAGATATGAGAGATGAATTCTGTTATGAATAATGACTTTCCTGCTTTTAAATATAGACCAAATAGTATGTTATGGAAAGGTTTAAGTCAAGCAAGTTGGCTGGAGCATGACTTGGAATAAGAGACTATCTGTCATGGTGAGGAATTTTGTAGGAACAGCATATGGCAGACTGAAACAGAGAGTGGCAAATCATTACTCCAATGCTAAAGCTGAGTAATTTTACAGAAAAGAATGGATAACTGTGAGAAGTGTTACATTGATGGTATTACTTTGCCTTTGCATGTCAAAGGACTCACTCGTGACAGAGTGAAACTCTCGCTCTGGAAACAACCCAACTAAAAAATCATTCTACAAAATTTTCTCTCTCCAAGATGCTGATGCAGCAAAATACATAAAAACATGAAAAAAATGTAAATTAGTTGCAACAGATGTGTGAACATTCTTGTAAGAAATGTTTCCTTCATAACCTGTTACTCATTTCCATTTTATTTTCCTCACTATGGCATTTCAGTTGTGTAGCCATTCCGAAGTAAAGTGTTTAACCTATTAAATACATATTTTTTGGTTACAATCATTGTCATGGGCCGTCCAGATTGGCCAGACTTGAATGCTGTAGCATGATGTTCAGGATAGACAGTAGCACACAGTCACACCATTTGCTATTGTCAAGGAGCATGGAACTTTGTGCATTGACACCACATAGCAAACAAAAAGTAATTTCAGATTGAAGCTTCAGGTTCAGCTACATCAAATACTCTGTTGACTCAGTGGATAGAGCACTGCCACAAAAAAGGAATAGTTTAGGTTCAAGGTGCAGTTTGGTACATGGCTTTAAATTAGTAAGGGAGGTACATTCAGTACACACTTGTTTTCAAACTTAATATTCCATTGCACTGAAATATGTGAAGGAGAAGTAGAGCACATAATGAAAGAAAGCAACTAAAAAAATTCACAAAATCAACACACAATTCTGTGGCAAATGATTGCAAATGTCAAATTTATACATATGAAGTGAAATATTTTTTAGCACTTACCAGACTCACATTCTTCCAAGACAGAGAACAATGGCCTGATTGCATTCATCAGTGTTTCCTGACTGACTAATTTGATGTCAGAACCAGAATACCAGTCTGTGACCTGCATCATGTATAAATTGTATGTTAAGACAGAAACAATAACTTCTTTATTAACAAATTTTACATTAAATGATATCTAATATACTGCAAATGCGGAAACTGATCCTCACTCTCTCTCTCTCTCTCTCTCTCTCTCTCTCTCTCTCTCTCTCTCTCTCTCTCTCTCTCTCTCTCAGCCCACATACCATAAATCCGAAAAAGAGACAGCATTCATGGATGTGAATATGTGTGCTTTACACTTCTAGAAAGCCATAATGACATGATTAGAAATGTGGCAGATGCCCACACTAAGAGGACTGGTCATAAAGTTATAACTATCACATGGAAAAAAAAATAGTTTATTCGTTTGCAGGTTCATTTCTGCAGTCCAACTACATATTGAAATCCCATGTGGCAGTACTGTAGCATGCCCCTAGAGGAGGTGTAGTCCATTGATAAAGTGGCGTATATTGCAACTGTTGATTTTCTGCGTAAGGATGATAAGACTGCTGAGTTAGTGGACCAGTCATTAGGTGGTGCAGATATTTCTAATGTGGTCAAGCACATCTGAATTATGGAAGAAAAAAGTTGGACAGCGTCTCTGTGTGAAGAACTGGGAGTCAAGATGATAGTGCAAAAAATTAAAATCAACCATACACCAGTTTTCAACATCTTGCACTATATTTTGAGCACAGCAAAGTTCACTACCAGCCAGGTTCTGTGACTGCTCACACCTGTTCAAAAATCCTGCCAAATCAAGATCATGTCAGATCAAGGGAGATGACTTCTTCACCCACCTAATCACCACAGATGAGTGTCATATGTATTACTCTAATCCCGAGACAAAGGAGTGAACTAAGCAGTGGAAACATTTGGATTTATAATTGCTGAGAGAGGCAAAGAGGCAACCGTCTTTGAGCAAGCTGATGATAATTGTGTCTTTGGGTTGCCGTGGCATGGTGCTAAAAATTTATGATCTAAGGTGCAAACTGTCTCAGGAGCTTGATACCAAAATCTCCTAACCAAGTTATGGGAGATTGCCAAGACAGTGTCACAGAGAGCTTTTTGAGGGGGTAATTTTGCTCAATGACGACGTTCTGGCTTATTCTGCACAGTACACAGTCACATGTGCTGTTTCTTCTGGCTATCAGATGTTGGCTAATCCCATGCATTCTCCGATAAGGCATCTCGTGACTTCTCCTCTGCCTCAGATCAAGAAACCGTTGCAAGGCAGGCATTTCTAGAATGATGACTAGTATTCTCCAGGAGGAATGTTTCTTGAACAGCCAAAATGCAGACTTCTACTACCAGGATCTCTGCCAAATGATCTATCGTTGGGAAAAATGTGTTACATAAAAGGGTGAATATGTTGAGACGGTTTGATGGTCACAACTTACATTTTTTGAGGGGATAGTTAAAACTTTGAGTACTTCTCATATGTCCACTTATTGTGATTGGTCAGTTGATGTTGCCAATAATGTTGACAATCCCAACATATTATATGAGAGCTAGGGGTACTCAACAATGAGGTTATCACTAGTGTCAAGTCTGGTGATCATGCTGGTCAGGGGGAATTGATGATGAACAAATTGGAGAGCATGTTGAGTAACATAATCCAGTACTTTCTCATCTAAAGTGTGACAGCATCCTTGCAATGAGACCAAGGAAGTATCTTACCTCATCATGAAACATACCTCTGTGTTATTCAGTCTCCAATTGTATGTTTTGCTACCCTGTGAGAGCTGGGCTGCATTTTGAGGTGTGGGAGGAAGCCTGGAAAATGACTCCCTTTGTTCATAGCCCAGTACCCAGAAAATGCTTTTTGATGGTCCTAGCTCAGGAAGTGACATTGATCACATTTTGTTTTATGGACAGTCAGCAATGAATGCTTGTTTCATGGAGCAGTGCTGGCATACTGGATAAATGTAATTTCACTTACCAGAAGGTTGTAACCTTGTGTGTCAAAGTTAATGTGAGGCATGTTCAGAAAGTAAGTACACGGATTTTATATACTTGTTTAGAAAAAGTGTATTTGAAAAAAAAGTATAAAGGATAGTGTTGATACATTTGTTGACTATTTTTTCACACGCTCGCCATCTTGTTTAACATGTGTGGTGGCACAAGATCTTTTATGCCCTCCTCAAAGAACTCTCCAGCCAGCTCCTTCCCCCTATTTAGAAACTTTTTGTGTACCTGCTCATCAGTTGAAAATTCAATTCCATTAATGTGTGTGCCTTTAGGAAGGTGAAAACATGATAATCTGAAGGCACTAAATCAGGGTAATATGGGATGTGGTTCAAAAGATCTCAACCAAATGAGTTAAAGAGTGCCTTGCTGGTTAAGGCTGTGAGAGAATAGGCATTGTGCAACAAGCACACTCGTCTCGTCGGCATTACCCTCCTCTTGATTTGAATGTTGTTGTTTTTTTTTTTTTTTTTTTAAATTGTGAATTGATGGTCTCCTCCTGTGACAGAAATTAAACCAAAATTATGCCACTTCAGTCCCAAAAAAATGAGGCGAAGAGTATTTTGCCTGAAATTGTGGTTCAAATTTTTTGGTAGATGGAGAACTGGTGTGACACCACTGTGAAGACTGGTTTTCTGTCTCAGGCATGTAATGAGCCACCCACATGTCATCTACAGTCACAATAGAACTCAAAAAACCCTCATCTTCCAATTTGAGTCACTCAAAAAACTCATGGGCACTAATGATCTGATTTTTCTTGTGTTGCTCTGTCAGCTGTTTTGGGATCCATCTTGTGCACAGAGACTGACATCCCAGCTTTTCTGTGTCTTGTGTAAGAGAGTTCTGAAGAGTAGTAGAAACATCACAGAAATTTCATCCACTGTCAACCTGTGGTTGTCATGAACAATTTTCTTATTGTGGACCAACTTATCTACATCTACATCTATACTCCGCGAGCCACCTTACGGTGTGTGGCGGAGGGTACTTATTGTACCACTATCTGATCCCCCCTTCCCTGTTCCATTCACGAATTGTGCGTGGAAAGAACGACTGCTTGTAAGTCTCCGTATTTGCTCTAATTTCTCGGATCTTTTCGTTGTGATCATTACGCGAGATATATGTGGGCGGTAGTAATATGTTGCCCATCTCTTCCCGGAATGTGCTCTCTCGTAATTTCGATAATAAACCTCTCCGTATTGCGTAACGCCTTTCTTGAAGTGTCCGCCACTGGAGCTTGTTCAGCATCTCCGTAACGCTCTCGCGCTGACTAAATGTCCCCATGACGAATCGCGCTGCTTTTCGCTGGATCATGTCTATCTCTTCTATTAATCCAACCTGGTAAGGGTCCCATACTGATGAGCAATACTCAAGAATCGGACGAACAAGCGTTTTGTAAGCTACTTCTTTCGTCGATGAGTCACATTTTCTTAGAATTCTTCCTATGAATCTCAACCTGGCGCCTGCTTTTCCCACTATTTGTTTTATGTGATCATTCCACTTCAGATCGCTCCGGATAGTAACTCCTAAGTATTTTACGGTCGTTACCGCTTCCAATGATTTACCACCTATGGCATAATCGTACTGGAATGGATTTCTGCCCCTATGTATGCGCATTATATTACATTTATCTACGTTTAGGGAAAGCTGCCAGCTGTCGCACCATGCATTAATCCTCTGCAGGTCCTCCTGGAGTACGTACGAGTCTTCTGATGTTGCTACTTTCTTGTAGACAACTGTGTCATCTGCAAATAGCCTCACGGAGCTACCGATGTTGTCAACTAAGTCATTTATGTATATTGTAAACAATAAAGGTCCTATCACGCTTCCCTGCGGTACTCCCGAAATTACCTCTACATCTGCAGATTTTGAACCGTTAAGAATGACATGTTGTGTTCTTTCTTCTAGGAAATCCTGAATCCAATCACAAACCTGGTCCGATATTCCGTAAGCTCGTATTTTTTTCACTAAATGTAAGTGCGGAACCGTATCAAATGCCTTCCTGAAGTCCAGGAATACGGCATCAATCTGCTCGCCAGTGTCTACGGCACTGTGAATTTCTTGGGCAAATAGGGCGAGCTGAGTTTCACATGATCTCTGTTTGCGAAATCCATGTTGGTTATGATGAAGGAGATTTGTATTATCTAAGAACGTCATAATACGAGAACACAAAACATGTTCCATTATTCTACAACAGATTGACGTAAGCGAAATAGGCCTATAATTATTCGCATCTGATTTATGACCCTTCTTGAAAATGGTAACGACCTGCGCTTTCTTCCAGTCGCTAGGTACTTTACGTTCTTCCAGCGATCTACGATAAATTGCTGATAGAAAGGGGGCAAGTTCTTTAGCATAATCACTGTAGAATCTTAAGGGTATCTCGTCTGGTCCGGATGCTTTTCCGCTACTAAGTGATAGCAGTTGTTTTTCAATTCCGATATCGTTTATTTCAATATTTTCCATTTTGGCGTCCGTGCGACGGCTGAAGTCAGGGACCGTGTTACGATTTTCCACAGTGAAACAGTTTCGGAACACTGAATTCAGTATTTCTGCCTTTCTTCGGTCGTCCTCTGTTTCGGTTCCATCGTGGTCAACGAGTGACTGAATAGGGGATTTAGATCCGCTTACCGATTTTACATATGACCAAAACTTTTTAGGGTTCTTGTTTAGATTGTTTGCCAATGTTTTATGTTCGAATTCGTTGAATGCTTCTCTCATTGCTCTCTTTACGCTCTTTTTCGCTTCGTTCAGCTTTTCCTTATCAGCTATGATTCGACTACTCTTAAACCTATGATGAAGCTTTCTTTGTTTCCGTAGTACCTTTCGTACATGATTGTTATACCACGGTGGATCTTTCCCCTCGCTTTGGACCTTAGTCGGTACGAACTTATCTAAGGCGTACTGGACGATGTTTCTGAATTTTTTCCATTTTTGTTCCACATCCTCTTCCTCAGAAATGAACGTTTGATGGTGGTCACTCAGATATTCTGCGATTTGTGCCCTATCACTCTTGTTAAGCAAATATATTTTCCTTCCTTTCTTGGCATTTCTTATTACACTTGTAGTCATTGATGCAACCACTGACTTATGATCACTGATACCCTCTTCTACATTCACGGAGTCGAAAAGTTCCGGTCTATTTGTTGCTATGAGGTCTAAAACGTTAGCTTCACGAGTTGGTTCTCTAACTATCTGCTCGAAGTAATTCTCGGACAAGGCAGTCAGGATAATGTCACAAGAGTCTCTGTCCCTGGCTCCAGTTCTGATTGTGTGACTATCCCATTCTATACCTGGTAGATTGAAGTCTCCCCCTATTACAATAGTATGATCACGAAACTTCTTCACGACGTTCTGCAGGTTCTCTCTGAGGCGCTCAACTACTACGGTTGCTGATGCAGGTGGTCTATAGAAGCATCCGACTATCATATCTGACCCACCTTTGATACTTAACTTAACCCAGATTATTTCACATTCGCATTCGCTAATAACTTCACTGGATATTATTGAATTCTTTACTGCTATAAATACTCCTCCACCATTGGCGTTTATCCTATCCTTGCGGTATATATTCCATTCTGTGTCTAGGATTTCGTTACTGTTCACTTCCGGTTTTAACCAACTTTCCGTTCCTAATACTATATGCGCACTATTTCCTTCAATAAGAGATACTAATTCAGGAACCTTGCCCTGGATACTCCTGCAGTTTACCAATATTACGTTAACTTTTCCTGTTTTTGGCCTCTGAGGACGGACATGCTTTATCAACGATGATAATGTCCTCTCTGGTAAGCCGTCAGGTATTTTATCGTTTCGCCCAAGGGGGGGTCCCTCTAACCTCAGTCAGAATCAAAGGTCTTCCACTCCTCTGTTTGTCATGGAAATTTGTTCTGTCTCCACTAAACCCCCTACATCACTCAAATACATTCACTCTATTCATAACACCATCACCTCAGACCATTTTGTTTCACAAAAAACTGTTTGTAGGTAATATTCCTTCTGCTAGTATGAAGTGGATCACAGCATGTGGCTTGCATTTGACGGGATTTCTTACTGATATCTTTTACACAACTGGACACTACAACATGAGTTTATATACTACTGTGTTCCTGCAATGCTCACTTTGGTCAGGGAATCCCCTTCTACCATCAGTGCTGCCAACCTTCAAAAAAAACAAAAACCACAATCCATTATGGTCACAGTACACTTACTTCCCGGACATGCCTTGTAATACCAGGTGCTGTAGATGTTACAGAGCATAGTAGATAGGGATGCAAAGGCTGCAGAAGTTGAGATTAATATGTAATGTGTTCACAGAAAGATATCAATATAGTACCAGTCTCATTTGCCATGTATGCCAAAAAACCATAAGGCTGATGTGTGGTGTTGCAAAAACAGGTGATAAAAGGTAATCTAGTGTAGGAAATGGAAGACTTTACAATTTTGTAGACATGTGCCAATGTATGCAGTTTATTGGTAGATGCAGGTGTCGAAGGAAGTCTACACATTCAGGAGGAGAAGCATTTAAATGCCTATCTTCCCACTCATATTTAGCTTTTCCACAGTTTACCTACACTGATTAAGAAAGATTGTGAATTAATTTCTTTTCAAAACACATGAACAGTATCCCTTCGTATCTTTTTGCAATACAACCTAGTGCACTCTCTAAAATGCTTGCAGGATTTTATACCTCTGTCTACCTTCCTTCCTTCTTTTGCAAGAAGTGTGTGAGCCAGAATGTGCCTAAAGGAATAATTCTCTCCCAGGGAGTATGCTGTGGGATGTTAATTTAGGTCCTCCCCAACCTATGTTTTAATGAAAAAAATTGTAGGTAAGTGTGCAACATGATATTACCAACTTTGACAATAAGGCTGCAAGTAAGAAATCATTGCAACTGAAGTGGCCTATTTACAGTGCTCAGAGACACCAAAAGTGAATAATGGAAGAGTTGACTTGTTACATGGTCAAACCATGTTTTTCCAATATGCAAATAGTATGTGGAGCTATGTTGATTGTAGATCTGAGTAAGTCATCCAAGAGAACTGCATGCAAGGGATGGTGTAAGCTAAAATAGGCTCTGATGTAGGTATGTTATAATTATAATAGTTTGATTACAACACTGGTGATAGATCATAAGAAACAACGATAGCCATAAAACACCTAGGAGAAATTGTAAGTAATTTCATTGAGGAACAACTACGCAAAATTAGACACTGTAATTGTAAAACTGAGATTCAATGTGTTACAGAATGCCCCGCAAAGCGCCATTTAAGCTCCATATATGCATATAAAATATTGTCAAATATTCAAATATTGCAACTGGATACTAATTACCTCATGACTACGTAGATTCAAATATACTTAATATCCAGACTCAGTAATTGGGGCCAGCCAGTGTGGCCGAGCGGTTCTAGGCACTTCAGTCTGGAACCGAGCGACCGCTACGGTCACAGGTTCGAATCCTGCCTCAGGTATGGATGTGTGTGATGTCCTTAGGTGAGTTAGGTTTAAGTAGTTCTAAGTCTCAGGACTGAAGACCACAACAACAACAACGATGATCTCAGATGTTAAGTCCCATAGTGCTCAGAGCCATTTGAACCAGTAATTGGGAGGAATATTTTTGTTAACACTGAAGCCACTAATTACCTAAATTCTTTAAAGACTACCAGTGTTCACTAGACTTTATATTTACCGCATAGTCACATTCTCTTGTTTGCATAATTTCACCAAAGTTTGCAGTATAATAGGTCAGCAATGTACAATACTTGCAACATCATTTGTAATTAAAGAGAAATTATGTGGTCCTTCATTACAAATGTAAATATATACTGATTTTTAGCCCTAGCAATCATATTGAACATATGGTTTCTATTAAATTAAGGCATATTTAATTTGTAATTCCAATTTATATTAGAAAAAGACACAACTTATAGTTTGCTTATAAATTAACCAAATGTTATTCACATTGTTAATTTCTGTATATTATCTTGTTTCACACTTGTAATTTGTTTATTTCAGAAACTACCTAGACAGACTCATAAGGAAATAATGTAGCAAAGTTACACTGTCCACAGTTTATCTCTGTGTATTAATTTTCTATTGTAATTTTGTAAATTTGCATCTTAAACAGTACTATCGATTGTTATTAAAAGTATAAATAGAAGTGCAACAGCACTGTCACTGCACAGAGTGTTTTCAAAGTGTCAAGATGTTGTCAGTTTGTAATGACAATTATTCATTGCTACACAACACCTACTCAGTAATAAAAGAATTCACTGCAACTCTTGAACTTTCAATGATTTCTCTTTAATTACAAATGATGTAAGATTGCTCCAATTTCTTACAATATCAGCTGTAAAGCAGATATAAATATCTAAAAGTTTAGTGCTAAATTCTACTGCTATAACTTTATTGACATTTACAGTCTTATTAATTTCACTCTAAATTTTCGGTATAAACATATCGTGTTCTGTACCTGCTGGAGGAACCTTTTATTTAATTATTAATTTTTGGTGAGACTACTCAATGAGATTTCAAAGTGAACATTACTATTTAGCAGTTTTAAATAATTAAATTTTCTCAAATTCCAAGCAGTAATGCTATACATGAAAGAATTGGAAGGAAACTGAATTCATCCCTCATCTTGTTCAGTTCATGCCTTAGTGAAATACAGCTGATATTGAAGCAAATGGCAGTGCCACATCTTATTAAGAGTAAGATAAACTTCATATTTGGTGAGCTTACTTAAGACTGGGGTTCTTTTCTCTTTCTTTAGCTTCTGGCTTGCAGACCACACAGCCAATAAGATTGAGCTATGTGCCTCATCATCAGTGTCTCTTAAAAAAAATCTCCAGCTACTGTTGTTCCTTCCTTTTCACTATATGTTTTGGTTAAGTCATTGTTAATTATTATGTTTTGTGACAATCTTCCAATTATTAGCACACATTACCGTATCATGATTAAACAAACCATTTATTGTTTCTTTTGTCTCTATAATGTGAAGATAGTCTTATCACAAAACAAACAATTTATTGTTTATTTTCTATCTATAAAGTTGAAATACTTTTCTTATAGAAGAACGTGTAGATATGTAGCATGAGTTAAGTTATAAATTAATGAAATGAATGAGCAGTCATGAACAAATATAAGAATTATTAGGAATCAACTATTATTAATCTACCATTTCAGACAATGGGAAATCCAGGATGGAATACAACAATATTATGAAAATGAAAGTTGCTATTCACCATGTAGTGGAGATGCTGAGTAGCAGATAGGCACAACAAAATCACTGTCACAAATAAGCTTTCGGCCAGCAAGGCCTTCGCCAAAAATAGACGACAGCCCCCCTCCCCCCCCCCCCCCCCCCCCACACACACACACATGACTGTAGTCTCTGGCAACTGAAGCCACACTGCAAGCGACAGCACCAGTGCATGAGGAGAGTAGCAACTAGTTGTGGATAAGGAGGAGGCTGGGGCAGGGACGGAAAGAGATAAATTCAAATGGCTCTGAGCACTATGGAACTTAATATCTATGGTCATCAGTCCCCTAGAACATAGAACTACTTAAACCTAACTAACCTAAGGACATCACACAACACCCAGTCATCACGAGGCAGAGAAAATCCCTGACCCCGCCAGGAATCGAACCCGAGAATGCTACCGCATGACCACGAGCTGCGGGCGGGAAAGAGATAGTAGGTAGGTGTGGGTGACAGTGAAGTGCTGCTGGGGAGCACACAGGGCCGAGATGGAGAGAGGGTAGGGCAGCTATGTGCTGTTTGGAGGTTAGACAGAGGGTATTGGTGAGGTGGCGGAGGGGGGAGGGGGTTGTAGGAGAGGGAGAGAAGTAAAAAGACTGAGTGCAATTGTGGAATGAGGGCTGTGTAGTGCTGAATGGGAGCAGGGAAGGGGCTGGATGAGTGAGGGTGATGACTATTGACGAAGAGGTAAATTTAGAAATATGTCAGTAGTGAATGCACACGCACCAACAGAGGAAAAAGATGATATAATTAAAGAACAGTTCTGTGGAGACTGCACAGTACCTAAATATGACTTGATGCTAGTAATAAGACATTTTAATGCAAAAATAGGGAGGAATGGATGTCCATATGAAGCTTCTGGAAAATATTCACTACATGAAGAAAACAATGAGACGGGAGACTTACTATGCCAATTCGTAGCAAGGAATAATGTGAAAATTAAAAGTACCTGCTTCCCACACAAAAAGGTCCATCTGGGTACTTGAAAATCTGCAATCAATGTAGTAGTCAATCAGATTGATAATATTTTAGTGATTGCACGCCACTCGATGTCAGTTATGTATGTATGGAGTTGCAGAGGACCAAACTGTGACTCAGACCACTTTGTGATAAAATCAGAGAGGCATTGTCACTAACAAATGGCAACATAACAGGAAAGATGATGAAATGGAATACTGACAGACTGAAAATCCCTCATGAAGTAAAAAAATACCAAGTAACAGTAAGCAGAAAGTTCAACAATGAAGAGACTGCAGGAGGAGTAGAGGAAAGGTGGAGCAGGATTGAAAAAGGCAGGAGGGTTACAGGAACGAAGGATATATTGCAGGGAAAGTTCCCACCTGCACACTTCAGAAAAGCTGGTGTTTGCCGGCAGGATCCGCATGGCACATGCTGTGAAGCAGCGATTGAAATGAAGGGTGTTGTGTTGGGCAGCATGCTCAGCAACAGGGTGGTCTACTTGTTTCTTGGCCTCAACCTTCGTTTGTCATTGCCCTCACCCATCCGCTGCCCTAGTTCCACTATTTCACCCAGTATTTTTACTTCTCTCTTTTTCGACTGCCCCTCTACCCTCTCACCTCTCCCCTGCCATCTAACCTCCCGAAACCACATAGCTGCCCTACCATCTCTCCACCTCACCCCTAATCTATTGTTTGCTACCTTTGTTTAGAAAAACTATAAATGCCCGTGACGCAAAACTTCTCTAACTTCACACACACACACACACACACACACACACACACACGAGAGAGAGAGAGAGAGAGAGAGAGAGAGAGAGAGAGAGAGAGAGTAAAACATGCATAAAAGTATTAACCCTTAATTGCTCATGTTAGGTCAGTATCATTCCAAGAGTTTTTTATTATTTTTCCAATTCTTGGTATGTTGAGGAATGAAGGTAGTGAGCCTCATATAAATTCCTGTCCTGTGCAGCTGTCTCTTTCACTCTATCGGAAACATTCATCTCCGTCATTGTTACCTTGTACTACATGTTCTGATCTGATATGACTACCTGCATCAATCTGTATTTCAATGAAATGACCCAATGTGACCACCTGTATTGTTCACTATGTTACTAAAGTTGTCTGAAGCAAATATTTACTTGCTATCATCATCATTGTCTTTCATATGTGTCAACTCATCAGAAAATTCATCATTATCGCTTTTCTGCCTAGTTACATGTTTTAGGAAGTGTTCATTGTGCTATATAGAAGGTCTTAACATGGGTTCTCATGTCCTTTCAGAGAATTCCAAGTTTCCCACAGAAGATGAAATTATGTCAGAGCTACTATGAACTGTTGATGAACAGTCTCTGTCTGAGTAAATTTAAGAAGTTGACAATACTGAAATAAGACACCACATGATATTGATTCTGTTTATGTGCATCTTGTCAAGTGACAAATCTTTGAATTCATTTTGTTACCAAAGATATGAGTAAAATAGACACACTAAATGACAGATGCAACTAGTTAGTCTTAGGCAAAGACCCAATAACCATAACATCATTTCTTATAAGGAAAGTGCTTTAGCCCTGGCTACACCATCAAAGACTCCAATGTAAATCTTTTCTCTTCATTTTGTTGATATGAGGGGAAAT
Organism: Schistocerca serialis cubense; assembly: GCF_023864345.2. Classification (NCBI taxonomy): domain Eukaryota; kingdom Metazoa; phylum Arthropoda; class Insecta; order Orthoptera; family Acrididae; genus Schistocerca; species Schistocerca serialis. Next base: position 505,648,749 of record NC_064644.1, on the reverse strand, counting down.
TAAATATAAATGGGGTTTTATTTTCAAAAGTTATTAATTGAAAAATCAAAGGCAAATATAACTGATTTTTCTACATAGTTTTCTGCTTTAGAAATTCGTATTTCCCAGTGAGGAGGAAGGTTTTTATTTTATCCCAGAATTGTAAAATGCTGGTTGCATCATAAGCCAATTGCACAAGAACCCCTCTACACCCTCAGCTTCAAATTGCTGCTCCTAGAGCTTCTTGAAGCTGGTGAAACAAATCAGGGTGATAGGTCCAGGCAGGGAGGGAGGATGATCAAGTTCAGTCTAAGAGTCCAGGAGCTGCAGTACGGAGCCTGGAATTGTTGTGGTGGAGGATGACCTCTCGAATCAGTTGGTTTCATCTTCTGCACCAACATGCAGTTCTAACCTCATCAAAAGTCTACAGTAGTAAGCAGTTTTGATTGTGAATTGTTCATACAAAAAAATCAATTAGCAAAATGCCTCACCAGTTGAAGAAAATGACTAAAAGAACCTTGCCAGCTGACAGATGAGTCTTGGCTTTCACTGGGGCTGTTTTCTGTTTCCTCCACCTCTCCACGCTGGCCTGTTTTCAATCAAGAGTGTGGTAATGGACCCACATTTTATCACAGGTGACAAATTGGCTAAAAAATGTGTCATCTCCTTTCACAAATCTTGCTGTACACCTCTGACAGACCTCCAAGTATCTCAGCTAGTTACAATATATGACATAGCTCCATTCAGCAATACTAAACAGTCCTCCAAAGTAGTACGTTCAGTCAACGATTTAACAATTGCAAATTTCAGGGAAAGCCTACAGCAGTTAGACTGGGATGAGGTGTACCGTGAACCTGATGCCAATTTAAAATATAATTTATTTCATGACATTTTTGTAAATGCATTTGAAAACTGCTTCCCCAGGAAAATAGTTAAATATACTCGTAAGAAACCTTGTAACAAACCATGGCTTACTAAGGGTATAAAAATATCTTGTAACCGGAAAAGGGAAATGTATCTGACAGCAAGAAAGAGTAGTGACCCAGAAACTATCAAAAATTATAAAAACTACTGTGTTATATTAAGAAAAGTTATTAAAAAATCCAGGAGTATGTGTATCATGTCTGAAATCAGCAACTCTGATAATAAAATTAAAACAATTTGGAATATTATTAAAAGAGAAACAGGTCAACCAAGAGCAGAGGAAGACAGTATTACCATCAAATTGAATGAAAACCTTACGAACAAAAAGTCAGAAGTTGAAAATATTTTTAATAATCATTTTCTAAATGTTGTGGATATAGTAGAATCCAGGTGTTCATTAGAAGATGCTAGGCTGTTAATGGAAGAGGCCATACCTATGCAATTTGATACAATTGAAATCTCACCCACTTCTCCCTCTGAAATTAGGAAAATAATAAACTTGCTTAAAAGCAAAAACTCACATGGAATTGATGGCATTTCCAGCAAAATACTAAAAGCTTGTTCTCAACAGATAAGTAAGATTCTCATCCACCTGTGTAATAGCTCTGGAACAGGGCATTTTCCCTGATAGACTGAAATATGCTATTGTTATACCTTTGCATAAAAAGGGGGATAGATCTGATGTCAACAATTACCGTCCAATCTCCCTTCTAACAGCTTTATCCAAAATTTTTGAGAAAGTAATGTATTCAAGAGTAGCTTCACATATCTGTAAAAATGAAGTACTAACAAAATGTCAGTTTGGTTTCCAGAAAGTTTTTTCAACAGAAAATGCCATATATGCTTTCACCAGTCAAATTTTGAATGATCTGAATAACCGAACACCACCCATTAGGATTTTTTGTGATCTCTCAAAGGCTTTTGATTGTGTAAATCATGAAATTCTGCTAGACAAGCTTAAGTATTGTGGCATGAGTGGGACAGTGCACAAATGGTTTAATTCGTACCTAACTGGAGGAGTGCAGAAAGTTGAAATAAGTAGTTCTCGTAACATACAAAGATCAGCACATTCCTCAAACTGGGGAACTATCAAGAATGGGGTTCCACAAGGGTCAGTCTTGGGTCCTTTGTTGTTCTTATTATATATTAATGACTTGCCATTCTATATTCATGAAGAGGCAAAGTTAGTTCTCTTTGCTGATGATACAAGTATAGTAATCACACCTGACAAACAAGAATTAACTGATGAAATTGTCAATACTGTCTTTCAGAAAATTACTAAGTGGTTCCTTGTAAACGGACTCTCACTGAATTTTGATAAGACACAGTACATACAGTTCCGTACAGGGAATGGTATGACGCCATTAATAAATATAGACCTTAATCAGAAGCATATAGCTAAGGTAAAATATTCCAAATTTTTAGGTGTGTCCATTGATGAGAGATTAAATTGGAAGAAACACATTGATGATCTGCTGAAACGTTTGAGTTCAGCTACTTATGCAATAAGGGTCATTGCAAATTTTGGTGATAAACATCTTAGTAAATTAGCTTACTATGCCTATTTTCACTCATTGCTTTCATATGGCATCATATTTTGGGGGAATTCATCACTGAGGAATAAAGTATTTATTGCACAAAAGCGTGTAATCAGAATAATAGCTGGAGTCCACCCAAGATCATCCTGCAGACATTTATTTAAGGATCTAGGGATATTCACAGTAGCTTCTCAGTATATATACTCTCTTATGAAATTTGTTATTAACAACCAAACCCAATTCAAAAGTAATAGCAGTGTGCATAACTACAATACTAGGAGAAAGGATGATCTTCACTATTCAAGATTAAATCTAACTTTGGCACAGAAAGGGGTGAATTATACTGGCACTAAAGTCTTTGGTCACTTACCAAATAGTATCAAAAGTCTGACAGATAACCAACAAGTATTTAAGAAGAAATTAAAAGAATTTCTGAATGACAACTCCTTCTACTCCATAGAGGAATTTTTAGATATAAATTAAGAAAAAAAAAGAAAAGAAAAAAATATTTAAAAAATAAAAAAAATAAAAATAAAAAATAAAGAAAAACAAAAAACACAAAAAATAAAGTTGTTATATTAACTTAAGTATGTTGTTAAATTAACCTAATTATGTCATGTATTAGAAAATTCGACTCGTTTCACATCATTACGAAATATCGTATTCATGATCCATGGAACTAGTATTAATCTAATCTGATCTAATCTAATCAATTTCTCATTTGTGGGCAAATGGCAAAGGACCCATTGGCACATACTTTATGGAACTTCAGGTCTTTTTCATGATTGTTTGACAGCTTCCATGATTTATTCTGCAATTTCAGTTACACTCATGTCAATTGTCTTTGAGAATGTCTCGAACTGCGCAAATGTTTCACCCTTAATGCCGGTCATAGGGCAGTGATCATTTTTCTGATGTTCAACTTGTTCTCATCCTATCTTGAAATCTTTAGGCCAGGCAGACATATGGTTCCTTGGCCATGTTTGGATCCTGAACTGTGCAAGAAGTCTCCAAAAAATTTCCATTGCTTGAACTTCTTGATGAACAACAAATTTCATAACTATGCATGCGCAATGGAGGGTTGCCCCTGTTGCTTCAACATCATGAGTAATATTGATGAATTAATTGGGAGTGTGGAATGGCTGGCACTCCCCACTCCTAATGCACCCCCCCCCCCCCCCCAAAGTATACTAGAAGTGCAGTCTCAGTTCTACCAACCACAGATGCTCATCTCATGCACAGAAGTCCCATTTGTGTTTGATTTACCCTCATATATTGGTGAATGACATTGTTATGTACACTAATAAGCGAATGATGAACATTCATGGACAGTTTTACAGATCTTGTGATGCACAATGTACAGACCATGTGAAGATGAATGCCTTTCTGGGTCCCTGGCTATGCACAGAAATTATGTAGATGGGTCAGATGTATTTGCAGTTACTATTGCATTAGAAGATTCCTCTTTTGACTTCACTGTATTCTCTTTGATGATGAAAACCGTAGACATAAGAGGAAAAAGACTGCTAAGTTAACTGGTGTGGGTGAACTTATCACACCATTGTAAGATAACCATCTGAAGTTGTATACTCATGGAGAATATGTGACAAATGAGAATCAACTAATTCTGTTGATGAATTCTTCTCGGGTTATCAGCCAAGTGGTGGCATCATCTTGTCGCAACGTTTCAATGAGTTTCATACCCATCATCTTCTGGCCAAGTGTCAGACTTCACCAGAAGATGATGGGCATGAAATACGTTGAAACGTTGCGACAAGACGATGTCACCACTCGGCTGATAACCCGAGAAGAATTCATTAGTGGAATATGCTGAGAAAGACTGCAATTGCATAAATCAACTAATTCCATTTCAATGGTGATGTTACTTCCTACAGTATATGCAAAAAGACCAAACAAACATGGTATAAAGGTTTTTTCTGTGGTAGATTCCAGAACATTTTATCTTATGAACATTGAAACATGTGTAATCACAGAGCCAAGTTGTCCTTTCAACAAATCAAATGAGTACTCAGAAATAGGGTAACTTTAGTGTTTCTCAGAAATGTAACTACTGTCAATTGGTGCACCTGTCTGCTTCTTGCAGAAATTGTATTGGAGAAATGGTTGGCATTAGTTGGAAAATTATGAAAGAACAAACCAGATTTTCCGCAACAATATTTGTCTAATAAACAAACATGTGTAGATTCAAGCTGTTCACTTTTACAAAACATGTAACAATGTTGTCATATGTTCGAGCCAAATTGCAACTTTTACTCATCTCTATTATGCATATTGATGAAGATACATGGTCTCAGAAAAGGTCAGTATTATAATGTTTCACCACCATACAAAGGTGGATCACTCACTTGTGATCAGTTGTGAAATAAATTACAAAGTTGTTTGAAGAATGAGAAGATGGCCATTAACATTTTTTGTTTGTTTGTTTCTTTTTTTTGTTTTGGTAATTGTGTTTCCTCTGAATTCTTATGTCCTTTACAAATAGAACACTAGTAATGAAGTGACAAAATATGAATTTCTGCTGGATGTGGCTAAGGTCTTAATAATCAACTATGTTGTTCAAAGGACGACAAGTTCTTATAGGCATTGGAAACTATCACAGAATATAATGCTGCAGTTAGTACAGAGAGGAACAGAATGGAAAACAAGAGGATTCCCAAGAAGATACCTGGAACAGAGATGCAAAGGAATGGACCAGGAGAAAAGGTTAGTGATTGATGGGTGATAGGTGGGGAGGACTGGGTTGCAAAGGAGGTGGTGATGCACTAGAGGAACACAGGAAGATGGTAAGAAAACAGGAATAGATGGCAAGTTTTATGTTCCAAACAGACCCAGCCTGAGGCTGGAAACTGTTCAGAATGATCATGAGTAGTTGTCATCCCTACAACACCTGACAAAAAAGTGAAGCGCACACAAAACGTGATCAGGTGTCAATTTAACTTTGTACATGCACATGCTATCAGCAAATTTGTAATCAATTAAAAATGCAGTTCTCTGTGACATGAAGAACAGCCAACATACTGCATTGGTGTGGTTTTGTTTAGTGCTGTTACCAGGTATGGTATGGTATATAAGGCTTGTGAACAGTGTCAGATGTTGTGTGATCATTGTGAATGACAGGGAGACGCGGCTTACTTGTGTGAGACAGTGTTATTGGTACCTGACAGATTTTGAAAGCGGCCTTATTTTGGATCACCAGTTGGCCAGCTGCACAACTCATGCAATATCCAGATCTGGTGGCATTTGGATGTGATAGTGGCCTGAAGTTGAACTGCATGGGAACATGGGGGCAGGCACTCTCATCGTCAATGTACCAGTCGACCATTTCTGAAAACCAAAAGTGAGGATTGCTGTATTGTGCACCAAGCATGTCATAGACCCTTCACACACGCACCTGCCATCCAAGCAAAAGTAATTAATTCCATATAACATTCTGCATCATCCTGCACCATTGGTCAGAGACTAGCAGCAGCCAGACTAGGAAATGTGAAGCCTGCTGTTAACACCACAATACAAACGACTGCATTTGGAGTGATGCCATGACTGGGCAGCACAAACTGCCAATGAATGGCATCACAGAGTGTTCAGCACTGAATCAAGGTTCTGCAATAACCCAGATGACCATCGTCAGTGAGAATGGCAGACACTATGGAGGCGTCCCATTATTACAATGTTTTGGAGTGGCATAGTGGTGCAACTCCTGGCATCATGGTGTGGGAGCCTTCAAGTTTGACTTTAGGTCATGGTTGGTAATGACTGAGAGAACTCTGATGGCACAACAGCATGTCACAGATGTCCTGCACCCTCATGTGTTGCTCCTCATGCAGCAGTATCATGATGCCATTTTTCAACAGGACAATGCATTTCTAAACATGGCACATGTCTCTACGAAGTGTCTGCATGACTCCCATGGGCAGCAAGATCAACAGGTCTGTTGCCAATAGGAAATGCATGGAATCAATTTGGGACATCAGTTCTGTCTCAGTACCAGTATTAGGATATCAAGGACCAGTAACAACAGCTGTGGGCCAGCTCGCTTCAGGAGAGGATACAATGGCTTTACGGCATCCTTCCCAACTGAATCAGTGCTTTTGTCCAGACCAGAGGGGGTGCAAAATCACTGATAACTGGGCTGTTACTGAAAAGTTCTTTTTAAATTTGACTCGAGTTTGTAATCACTGGAATAACATCACATACCATCTCTACCTGTGAAGTTTCATTTTGTTTCCTCCTCTCCTGCAGGGTGCTTCAGTTTCTTGTCTGACAATGTGTATAAAAAGACATGCAGTGAATATGTTGGTCAGTAAACAATTTACATGGTTTCATATGTTGCTCTGTTTATGATAATGTAAGATTTACCTATGATCCAGCTGGAGTTAGTGGCAGTGGATGAAACATGAAATAAGTGTTACAGCAGGAATGGGTGTAAGGATAGGAACTTTTGGTTTGAGATAATGGTCAGGGACTGCCTTATGGTTTGGCAAGGTAGTTACAGATTTTAGGAAGGCAATAAACAGAGACAGTGTTTGCTATGGAACTATATATCAGGGACAGATCTCAATATGGGGCAGGACCTGAGAGTGGATTGATATATGGAGGCATTCAATGCCTGAGTCGCACAAAGTAATTAGGAAGGTGCTCCACAGCCTTTTTTGAAGTGAAAGCTATATTTATCAGAAGGTGATGGGAGGAGACTGCCCAAGAGATTTATTCGAGGACGAGATCTGTAGGATGGATGCATGAAGGGAAGGCCTATGTCAAGTTGTTGGTACAGGTGTTGAGGATTTGGAGCAGATACAATTGCCACATCTGCCTTATCTGTAGAGAAGGGAGACTTGGATGTGGAAGGGGTGGCAGTAAGCAACAATACCTCCACTTTGACACTGCTTCCACCTCAGTCAGTGCTATACTGTTCACAGCAGGTGTTTACTAACATATTGTTAGAACTGCTTCATAATAAATGTAACTGAGCTTAGTGATTCAGTAAACTGTGTTACTATGCTGTTTTCATTTCAGATCATAATCCACAATAATACTTAGGGCTAGATTCTACTTCCTCTAGATTAGATTAGATTAATACTTGTTCCATAGATCATGAATACGACACTTCGTAATGATGTGGAACGTGTCAGGTTAATAAAAGATGTCTGTACAAGATATTACATTACACAAAATATTGCATGACACAAATGTTTAAGTTGTTTTTTTTCCCCTTAATTTATATCTAAAAATTCAGCCAATGAGTTGAAGGAGTTGTCATCTAGAAATCCTTTTAATTTATTTTTAAATGTTAGTTGGCTATCTGTCAGGCTTTTGATGCTGTTTGGTAGGTGACCAAAGACTTTTGTGGCAGCATAATTTACCCCTTTCTGTGCCAAAGTCAGATTTAACCCTGCATAGTGAAGATCATCCTTTCCCCTGGTGTTATAGCTATGCACACTGCTATTACTTTTGAACTGGGTTGGATTATTAACAACAAATTTCATAAGTGAATATATATACTGTGAGGATCCCTAGATCCTTAAAAAGATGTATGCAGGAAGACCGTGGGTGGGCTCCAGCGATTATTCTGATTACACGTTTATGAGCAATGAATACTTTTCTACTCAACGATGAAATACCCTAGAATATGATGCCATACGAAAGCAGTGAATGAAAGTAAGCACAGTAAGCTAATTTATTGAGATTCTTATCACCAAAATTTGCCATAACCCTAATAGCATACGTAGCTGAACTCAGACGTTTCAGCAGACCATCAATGTGTTGCTTCCAGTTTAACCTCTCATCAATGGACACACCTAAAAATTTTGAAAATTCTACCTTAGCTACAGACTTCTGTTCAAAGTCTATATTTATTACTGGAGTTGTGCCATTTACTGTACGGAACTGTATATACTGTGTTTTATCAAAATTTAAAGAGAGTCCATTTGCTGAGAACCACTTAATAATTTTGTGAAAAACATCATTTACAATTACATCACTTAGTTCTTGGTTTTTGGATGCTATTACTATACTTATATCATCAGCAGAAAAGAGCTAACTTTGCATCTTCATCAATGTGGAATGGCAAGTCATTAATGTATATCAAGAACAGTAAAGGACCTAAGACTGAACCCTGTGGGACCTCGTACTACATAGCCCCCCCTCCCCAGTTTGAGGAATCAGCTGTTGTTTTAACATTACATGAACCACTTATTTCAACTTTCTGCATTCTTTCAGTTAAGTATGAATTAAACCATTTGTGCACTGTCCCCCTCAAACCATAATGATTTAGCTTATCTAAAAGAATTCCATGATGTTTCAACTACCTTCATGTCTAGATGCTCATACTTTTTTGTTTCATGATATGTAGTCCTTTTTGGATTTATAATGAGGCCCTTTTCCATGAGCCATGGTGTTGTGATGTTTATAAAAATATACATTGACACACATACTAAGTGAAGCACTGTGAAGTACATGCCAGAGTGGACTTAATATTATACCACATGTTTGGGTTTCTTCCCACTTCAATCATGTATGAAGCCAGAGAAGAATGACTGGTCAAATGCCTCTGTGGATTAGTCTAATTTTGTCTCTATGGAAGCAATATGTGAGAATATGAAGAAAATCTCTAGCTCCTCCTCTTAATACTGCAGTTCAAAGTTCCCTACTTAAAGTCATTTTTAAGAAGTTGATGTTTTGCTTATTGACGATCCTGACTCCTTTAGTGGTTTGCTTCAGTTCCTATGTTAGGTCATTATTTATGAAATGGCTAACTGGCTGTCCATGACTACTGGATATTTCTATTTGAATTACCTGTGCCCCATTTATAAATTTATTAATACTGTTGATCATGTCATTAGTGACTTTCTGACTTTTAGAAATCAGTCTTGCAGGTGCATATATAATTGCCTCCATTTGTACTGTAACAACAATATTCCAAAATTTTGCCTTGTTTTTTATTCTTTCCCCATGTCATTGTTTAGGTCTCTAAAAATTACACTGTTTTTCTTCATCTTCTGTCATAGTAAGTTTGAATTTATTTTTAGAGAGAGGAAAATTTCTGCATTTGATGACCTTGCATATATACAGAACATGAGCACATTATTTATCAAAATACTTTCCTTTAGCTTTTGGTGATCATGGGCTTAGTTTACAGCATGAAGGAACTTCCCTATTATTTTAATGAATACCACCGTTTTCTGAAAATGTGCTTCCCCACAGGTACATTACAAATAATTTCAGTAGCAAGGAACACTACTGTAACTGCATCAGAAAAATGACAAATTTCTTGGAACTGTGAGTAAGAATTAGCTTGGTGTCTTAAAAGAGGCATTCATGTACTCCTTAGCTGTGGAAAAGAGCAATGATAATGCTGAGATGTAACTGGAATTAGAGCACAGAAGCAGTTTTATTGCAAATCCAGGACTGCACTGAAAAAGAGATAATTTAATTCTGCAATATACTCTCAAAATCTGAGATGAATAACTCTGCAGTGAAGAAAGAGTGTCTTGTATTATTTGAATAATCAGTAAGTAAGGCCTGTTGATTGCATTAATTTATAGACTATTTACTGTTGTGATGGATCATCATTTTTCATATTGGCTGATAAGGATGTGTCTGAACAAATGTCAAGACAGACACTGACATTTCAGTAGCATGACATCAGAGCAAGATACAAAACCCAATGCAAACATGACACCAACTGCTGATAATCTCTTGGAGGAATATCCTAGCATGGATGATATCCTCATTATCACTGCGTTAACAAATGTCACTGCTGAGAAAGGTAGAATACAGCAGTGATAAAAACCATAATGCCCTGAGAGAGGTAAGAAGCCGTCAGAGGAGAATTCCTGTGGATACAATGAACATTGTATAAAGGGGAACTGCAATGCAATAATATGAAAATGTTTGTTCATTATCCCAGTTCATTTGTAATCAAACATTCACAATAATTTTCACAACATTTCATCACATGGTCATCCGGGACTATTTAAAAAATAAAATAAAAGCAGGCTTCACTGTTAACATCTGTGTTAATACACAGACTATCTAAAATGCCATCAATGGAATCATGTGGCATCAATTCTGTGGATTGTGGTGCCATTCTTGGAGTATATTTATCAGGGAAGTGATTTATTTAGTAATTTATTACACTGAATTTAAATGTAAAACCCACCATTTAATGGTTTTCTTCTTTTATTCTCAATCCATGGACTTGTCAGCACCAATTCTTGTTCTTCATTTTTCCCAATCATTTGCATGTCTGTTCACTTTTGAATATGTTGATAATTTCAGACATTGATTTATCTGCCTGATGTACTGAAGTCTTGGGCTTCTCATGTATTCTTCCCAGGCATCTTTCCTCTTGTTAATTTCGTAATAAAGGAACAATGTCTGCAAAGATGTCCAACCCTTTGGTCCCTTTGTTCCTTGATAGCGCTCTATACTGATCTTTCCTCTCCTACATTGTTGAAATTTTCTGCACTGGTTATTCTCTCAGTCCAAGGAATCTTTATGACTGTAGCAGTGTACGTGAATAATAAACTACACAATGTATGATATTAAAATTAGAATTTGATAAATTCTAATAATGAATTTTCTTATATTCTGCCTGGTACTTGTCACTGTTCTTGGCTGATTCCACAAATATCACACAACTGGTTATGGGCCCTCCTTATTTTTTTTTATCATGTTTCCTAATAGCTATAGAAATTTTGCAGTTGAGAATGCTGAAAGGTAATTAAAATGACAAAACATTGTATAATATTCTGCTCTATAAGAAGGAAGAATCTTATTACCCATACTGATAATGAGGGAATAATATGGTAGGGAAGTGAGTAGAAGAAATTTGAATTAATCTCGTCCCTATTTGCCAGTCCCTTTAATTTAGTAGCCCCATTGGAAACAGTTGTTTAGCTGTGACTCCAGGAGTGATTACCAAAATTGATAAATAGGATTCATGGGCACAGACTACCTCTCTCAATACGCTTTAAAACTACTGTATAGAATTCTGAAGCTGCAGATACAAAACAAAGTCCTTGTTAAATGCACGGTTTTGAAGTACAGAGCAGCACATTTAATGTTTTTGATCCTGGAAAAATGTTTCAGACAACACTGGTGTCAAAAGCCATTGAACATTACAGGATCACTCACAGAATGATACCAATGGACAAAACACAGAAACTGACCTCAGAGGGAGAGATATACTGTCCATGTGTATTGCCACTGATTAGAGAAGCTGGGATACAATACTGATCTTCTAGACATTCACAAACAACTCAATCAATTTAGACACTACAGGCTTCATGTAATTTTTTCTGCTCTGTGGTTGTGAGTCCAAAACCGCAACGGAAAAGTGAGTTACTAGAAGTCACTGATACACTGTCTTTACTTGTTATACAAGTCTTCTATATGAAAACTTATTATAGTCATGAGTGGCAAACTGACAATGGAGAGATTCCATGTAAAGGACGTGAAGACCCTCTCATCACAGTGACCACATAGCTGGAATGTGACTTTTTTCAGCATTACTATACCAAAGAAATTTCCAGGATCTACTGCCAAGATCCTTTGAAGCAGCACCTATAAAAGTCACTCACTATTCCCCAGGAGGGAGAAGGGCTGTCACTTGTTTGTTGTCCACCATGGCGTAGAGGTTAGATACGTTGTTGGCAATGTGCTAATCCTAGGTTCAAAATCACAGAACAGAGCAGTGAGTATGAATGACCACTTTGTCTGGAATTCATATATTTTGAAACACACTTTGGCTCACTTTCAACAAAATCTGTATTTACAGTCCTCCAGAAACTAGCCATTTATTTACCAAGTAGTATTTTGTTCAGCAACATATATGATGCACCTTCCATTAGAGTTAATTAGGATAGTAAGAAATTCAAAACTGAAACAGTAATTACACAAGAAGTTTCTGTGCCACCAAAACTAGGCTTGGCAGCCCTTAAGAATGTTTTCAGATGCTTACAGTGGCAAAATAATTGAAGAATATGTGCTGTTATAACATTTTTATACCACTTTCATTTTGCTAATAACTTTGTACCATTTGCCTCTAGGGCAGGTAAATTTCAACAAAAAATTGAAAACAATAGAGAAAGTTTGAAAGCAGGCCAAAGATCAAGTATAACAAAACTAAAACTATGTGCATTTAATAACTAGGAAAGAAAGTAGTGCAATTTGACAGTGAATTCATAAAGGAGGTTTCCTTTTTTTATTTAGGATAATTGGATGAACAGAAAAAGGAATAAACAGAAACAAGATAATGGCCTGAAGTTCTTATGATAAACTAAATAGGACTTTTAGAAACTAAGCCTCTTATTGTCTGAAAATGGAAGTGTTTATTAGTATTTTGGACGTTTGGCAGTATGACTTATTTTTTTATTTATTTATCAGCAGCCAACATATGCTGAAATACACAATTTTGCATTTCACATTCTACACCATTTTTAATAGTTTGCCATCTTATTGCTAGAGATTTACTTTATAACTGCAAATTGATGTGGTGCACTTGGAACCAGTAAGTAACACTGTATACACTCTGTTGTTGTTGTTGTGGTCTTCAGTCTACTCTATCCTGTGCAAGTCTTTACATTTCTCAATAAGTACTGGAACTAACACCTTCTGAATCTGCTTACTGCATTTACCTCTTGGTTTCCCTCTGTGATATTTACCCTTCATACTTCCCTAAAATATTAAATTACTGATTCCTTGGGGTCTCAGAATGATGTGTCCTAGGAACTGATCCTTTCTTCTAGTCAGGATGTGCCACAAATTTCTTTTCTCCCCATTATGTGGTCTACCCATCTAATCTTCAGCATTTTTCTGTAGCACCACATATCGAAAGCTTCTATTCTCTTCTTGTCTAAACTGTTTATTGCCCATATTTCACTTCCATACATGGCTACACTCCGAACAAATACTTACTGAAAAGACTTCAAGACACTTAAATCTATATTCAATATTAACAAATTTCTCTTCTTCAGAAATACTTTTCTTGCCATTGTCAGTCTACATTTTATATCCTCTCTGCTTTGGCCATTATCAGTTATTTTGCTTCCCTAATAACAAAACTCTTCTACTAAATTAACTGTCGTATAATTCTCTCAGCATCACCTGATTTAATTAGACTACATTCCATTATGAGAAAAAGAAACACCTACAGCCATACTTATGACTTTATTTATTTTGTTTGTACCAGTTTCGGCACTTCACTGTGCCATCTTCAGGCTGTAGTTGATGCAGACGGGGTTGACACGATCTCTATATATTTCACATCAGTGGCCAGCATAACTGGTTACGCAAACTACCTGAAAACTTTGATGTCAGCACTCAACAGCCAACAGTTGATGGTTAGAATGCTGACACCAAAGTTTTCAGATAGTTTACATAACCAGTTATTCTGGACACTTGTGTGATGTGTATAGGGATTGTGTGAACCCATTCTGCATCAACTACAGCCTGAAGATGGCACACTGAAGTGCCAAAACTAGTTACAACAAAAGAAATAAAATCATAAGAACAGCTGTAGGTATTTCATTTTCTCACAGTCCGATGTCTCAAAGAGCTCCTGTCAAAGGGATGGACATACATTCCATTACTCTTGTCTTGCTTTCATTGATGTTCATCTTACATAATCCTTTCCACACACTGCCATTCTGTTCAGAGATGGCAAGGGATTTGGAGGAGCACTCCAAGTCCTTTCTGTCTCTGACAGAATTACAATGTCATCGGCAAACCACAAAGTTTTTATTTCTCCTCCCTGAAATTTAATTTCTACTCGAAATTTTTGTTTGGCTTCATTTACTGCTTGCGCAGTGTACAAACTGAATAACATTTGGGATAGGCTACAACCCTGTCTCACTCTCTTCTAACCATGCTTCCCTTTCATATCCGTCAACTCTTATAACTGCTGTCTTGTTTCTGTACAAGTTGTAACTAGCCTTTTGCTCCCTATATTTTACCCTGCTACCTTCAGCATTTCAAAGAAAGTATTCCAGTCAACATTTCCAAAAGCTTTCTACAAATGCTATAAATGTAGGTTGCCTTTCAAAGAAAGTATTCCAGTCAACATTTACAAGAGATTTCCCTTAGTTTATAAATGTATGTTTGGCTTTCCTTACCCTACATTCTAAGATAAGTCATAGGTCAGTACTGCCTCACGCATTCCTACAATTCTCCGGAATCAAAACTGATCTTCCCAAAGGTCATAGAATAATTCATAGGGTCAGTATTGTCTCATGTGTTCCAACATTTCTCTGGAATCAAAACTGAGCTTCCCCAAGGTCAGCTTCACACTCTGTGTTACATAAATCTGAGGTTTTTGTGTACACTTTGAGGATACACAATACTGAATGTTTATTTCCTTAATGTGGCTTAATTTCTACAGGAAGCGATGGGTTTGAACAATAGATGGGGATGAGGAGATTTGCTATGTTCATTCAGATTCCTCAACAGTATAAACAAACTTATTTACATTCAAATTTCTTCACACTGTAAACACACTTATCAACTGACAATTTATGAAGGTATTTCTCAAAAATATCATTAGGTTATTTTCTTTTTGGTGGTGGCAGCTTTTATAAGCTTCATCCTTGTGTGCCTAAAACTGTTTTCGATCTTGCACAGTACTGCAAATTCTACTTCTAGGTTATTTCTAGTTTCATGAGGATGGATAGCTGTTCTTGAAGATAATGTAGTTATTTTTTTGAGGAGAGAAGACATGTTGTAATATAAAATGAGGGTACAGTCAAGATATTTAATTCTTCAAAGTCATTTCAGCATGATTCTCGGCTTGTAATTCCTGCTGTCAATGCTCTCATAGCTTTCTTCTGCCACAAGGCCACTGTTTGAGCACCACGAGAGATGCCTATAGTTTTATTGTATATTTCAGATGCAACTGAAAGAAGGCAAAGTATGAAGATAGTAGTTGTTGTTTGCAAACTGATTTTTTAATTTGCTTAACACAAACTCTACTCCTAATAATTTGGTACATAACTGTTCAGTGTGGCTGTTATAAGTCAGTCTGGGTTCCAGGTGAATTCTGAGAAGTCTAACAGAGTCAGAATCATTCAGTTTTTCATTGAGCTTTCGCAGGAAGAAATACATAGTTTCAGTCTTGCTGTTGTTTAGGATAAGTTTGTTATTTTGGACTCATGTGGCAGACTATTAAGGCATTGCTTTTGTTTCTTTCCTCATCTCCTCCAGGTTGTTATCCACAGTAATCAGGGTAGTGTCATCAGCATATATTATGGGGCAAGAAAGTAGGCAAGTCATTCACGTACAGGTAAAAATGAAGGAGCTAAGTACTGAGCCTTGTGGGGCACCTGTAACAACTAGTAGGACATTTGATTGAAGTTATTTACTATAACCATTCAAGTTTTGCTAGTCAAGTATGATCTTACCAGTGTCAATTCATTATTCTTGATACCACAGTGCTTAGCTTATTTATAAGTATTTTGTGTGACACAGTGTCAAATGATTTGCTCAGGTCTAGTAGTAAGTAAAGGAATTTTTCTTAAAACCATCAAGAATATCAGTAATAAGTTTTTTTAATGCATTTATTGTAGACAAACCTGGTCTAAAACCAAAGTGTGAAGAGGAAAACAGATTGTGCTCCTCAAAATAGCTGCATAGTTCTAATTTAATAAACATCCTATTATGTTGGATATTACGGTATGAGGGATATTGGATAGTAGCTTTCAGGTCTGTTTTTATGTCATTTCTTATAAATTGGAATAACAATAATAGCCTTCAGGATGTCAGGAAATTTTACAGTCTTAAAAGTATTATTATTCAGAAAGGTAAGGATGGCAACAATAATGTCAATTGCCGGCCGGAGTGGCTGTGTGGTTCTAGGCGCTACAGCCTGGAGCCGAGCGACCGCTCGGGTCGCAGGTTCGAATCCTGCCTCGGGCATGGATGTGTGTGATGTCCTTAGGTTAGTTAGGTTTAATTAGTTCTAAGCTCTAGGCGACTGATGACCTCAGAAGTTAAGTCGCATAGTGCTCAGAGCCATTTGAACCAATAATGTCAATTGTTTGTTTCATCATGGTGTTTGAGATGCCACAGAGATCTTCACTGTAAGAACTATATAGGTTTATGACCACTTTGTATACAGTTTGGCAGGTAACCTGTATCCATCTAAAAGATAATTATTTAGATCAGGTATGTTATGGAAAGTACTTCCAGAAGTTGCATCAATTGGTGTGGATGTAGTAGAACATTCACACTTACTGCTATCAACAAAGTATTCCTTTAATATTTCTGGCAATATAGCAGTTTCTTGTCTGTTTTTGTGTTTTTCTGCCTCTGTAGTTATTCTATTCCAGGCAGCTTTACATTTATTGCTAGAATTATCAATGAAAGCATCATTGGCTCTTTGCTTTGCTGTCTGAATTTCAGTCCTGTACTTCTTCTTGGCTTCTTTGTACCTCTGCTTTGATTCTAGGTTAACAGTTTTTGCCATTTGATGAAGGGCAATGATAGTATTTCTCAGGTTATGCAGCCCAGCTGTGACACAGTTGTTCAGCCTTCTTTTTTTTGTTTGGTGCACTATCTATTTTCAACCTTTAAGTTACTTGTGAGGAACAGATTTGATCTAAGTTTGTTAGTATATTAGTAAATAAGTTAAAAATCTATCTTGTTGTCACAAGTATATACTCTATCACACTCAAGTTCTGACAATTTTCATCTTAGCTGTGTAATGTCTGCATATAACAATCTGAGTGTCTCAATGTGAATAGGTTGCTACACAAGATAATTTTCACAGCTGACCATCAATCATAGGCTGTGGTGGTCAGATAACATTGGATTTATCACTCATACACATTTCTCATCCAACCTGAGATTGTGTTATCCAGTCATACATTTAGTTGGGTCAGCCTGTCATTCACAAAGTAAAAGTTATTGGATCTTACCAGGTGCTGAAAATGGAGAACAGTTGGTGTTGTGTGTCTGATGACAATATTAACATCATCAGTATATGTTATCTTGTGGTGCTTGTATTTTGCTAGCAGGGGTGACCTTTCAATGTGAAAACTATTAAAAAATTGAGGGTTGCTTGGTGAGCAATGGAGATATGTATGCTGAGAATTAATGGCACAGACAGAGAAACAGACAATTAGATTGAGGTGCAATGAAGATGTAATTATGGCTGTAATGAAAATGAAATGCAGGTGAGAAGTGCTTGTAGTTGGGAAAATAAATGGTAGATAGGTCAAGGAAGTTCTTTACTGGATTCCAAGAGATAGGAAGAAAATAGATGGTAACATGAGGGTAAGTGAGTATACAACTTTAGAAAACATGCAGGAGAAACATGGCTGTGTATAACTGAAGATCATAATTCAGGGAAAAGTCAAGCTGCTTTGGATATCAAATAATTGCTGCTGATGATGATTTAATTATCTGACTATTGTATCCTATCAGTCAGATAAAATTTTGGATTTTTTTGTGAACAGTTACTAAAATTTGTCATCAATAGAAGGTTAATATGATTTTTCTTGTATCCAAAGATATTAGCAACACTTTTTACTTGCATTTCTTTCTTTTTTCATTTCAAAATGCTGTAATGAAATTAATCTTAGAAGAACACAGACTATGATGATACTGCAGATCAAGGATGTGTTATTAATGAATATAGAGTAGTACATTACCCATTCTTGTTTGAGAAAGAAAGAGAAAGAGAAAGAGAGAATTATAACACAACTAGTACATACTTCAGCAAGTTTAGAATAATTAAGATCACTCTGAAGAAGTGGCTTGTTGAGAATTGTTGGAGGCAAATAGTGCTGAAACATGGCTTTTCGGGCCTCTGTATCTGGTAGATCCACAAGTATCCTCTTCGGCAACCGTCGCAGTATTGCTGCATCCAGTGCCCTGCAATTATAAATGCAAAACAATGCATGAGTAAAAATTTGATATACTGACATGGCCATTACAACATTTAAAAAAAAATTTAAGTAAAGAGACTCTCATTCAGTTTGAAGATATATGTGAGTTTCTGAGTTTAATGGTTCAGTGACAGTCTCAACAGCAAATGAAGGAGAATACAGTTTTGGATATTTAATTGCAAAAAGTCTAAAAAGATAAAGAAGTAGACCTAAAGATCTCTTCATTGATATATTTGTAAGAACTTGACAAATAATTGTGAGAAAATGAAATAGTTCTCATTTAACAGTGTCGTTGTCATTATGATAAAGGTGGTGGTCTTCAGTCCAAAGATTAGTTTGATGTATCTCTCCACACTAGCCTATCCTGTGCAAACTTCTTTATCTCTGAATAACAGTTGCATCCTACATCCATTTGAACCTGCTCACTATATTCATGCATAGATCTCCCTCTACAACTTTTACACCTTACACTTTCTCTGATTCCCAAATTGATGATCCTTTTATGCTTTAGAAAGTGTCCTATTAACCAATTCCTTCTTTTAGTCAAATTGTGACATAAATTTCTCTTCTTAACAATTTCATTCAGTTTCTCTTTAGTTATTTGGTTTTGCCATCTCATATTCAGTATTCTTCTGTAACACAGCATTTCAAAAGCTTCTCTTCTTGTCTGAATTGTCTATCATCCATGTTACACTCCTGTACAAGGCTATGATCCAGACATGTACCTTCAGTACAGGCTTCCTAACATTTAAATTTATATTCAGTGTCAGCAAATTTCTCTTTTCCAAAAATGTTGCCAAAAACACTTTTCTGGATAATGTCAGAGATATTTTTCAAACAACATATTAGCCAGCATTTGTAGCAACAGAGACTTGTTTACGGCACTGTACTATTTGTCATACAGTTTTACAATGAGCACAGTTACTTGCCATGTAGGTAAAAGAAATTTTCAATTTTAGAATTTAGAAAAATCTGGCAATTTTTTGTAGGAGTGGCTAGTGTATGTTTTCAGTTTTCTGTCAAAGTGTAGATGATTCTTAATTTCTTGCTACAGGTTAGATGGGAGTTCGTTGAACACTTTTGCACTAGAGTACATAACTTGACACTGGACTCTAGACAAGAGAGTGAAGTTGGCAAAAAATTTCATGCTATATTCTAAATCCTTTTGTAATGGGTTGCGTGAGAAACATTTCAAGTGATATGCAGGCAAAAATATGCTATTTTCAATAGGACCATGCATATTCAAATCAAAGCTGTGGTCCAAGTCAATATCATACACGGAAGAGCCAAATAAACTGGTGCTCCTGCCCAAAATCATGTATGGATCCCGCGAGCAAGCAGAAGTGCCACAACATGATGTGGCATGGGCTCGACTAATGTCTGAAGTAGTGCTGGTGAGAACTGATACCATTAATCCTGCAGGGCTGTCCATAAATCTGTAAGAGTATGAGAGCGTGGAGATCTCTTCTGAAAAACACAATACAAGGCATGCCAGGTATGCTCAATAATGTTCATGTCTGGGAGTCTTGTGGCCAGTGGAAGTATTTAAACTTAGAAGAGTGTTCTTGGAGCCACTCTAGAAATTCTGGATATATGGGGTGTTGCACTGTTCTGCTGGAAGTGCCCAAGTCCATCGGAATGCACAATAGACATGAATGGATGCAGCTGATCAGACAGGATGCTTACATACATGTCACCTGTCAGAGGCATATGTAGATGTAACAGGGGTCCCATATCATTCCAACTGAACACACCCCACACCATTATAGAGCCTCCACCAGCTTGAACAGTCCCCTGCTTACATGTAGAGTCCACGGATTCATGAGGTTGTCTCCATACCCATACACAACCATCCACTTAATACCATTTGAAATGAGACTCATCTGACCAGGCAATATGTTTCTAGTCATCAACAGTCCAATGTCGGCATTGACGGGCCCAGGCAAGGTGTAAAGCTTTGTGTCGTGTAGTGTGTCGAGGGTACACGAGTGGTCCTTTGGCTTCAAAAGCCCATATCGATGATGTTTCATTGAATGGTTCACATGCTGATGCTTGTTGATGGCCCAGCATTGAAATCTGCAGCAATTTGCAGATGACTTGTGCTTCTGTCATGTTGAATGATTCTCTTCAGCTGATGGTCCCATGCTTGCAGGATCTTTTTTGGCTGCAGCGATGTTGGAGATTTGATACTTTACTGGATTCCCGATATTCATGATACACTCATGAAATGGTCATATGGGAAAATCTGCACTTCATCGCTACCTTGGAGATGCTGTGTCCCATCGCTCATGTGCCTCCTATAACACCATGTTCAAACTCACTTACATCTTGATAACCTGCCATTGTAGCAGCAGTAAGTGATCCAACAACTGTGCCAGACACTTGTTGCCTTATGTAGGCACTACTGATCTCAATGCCATATTCTGCCTGTTTACATATCTCTGTATTTGAATACACATGCCCACACCAGTTTCTTTAGCATTTCACTGTATGACTGTAGACTGGAAAAGTAATAATTCTGTACACTTACAGACTGGAATTGGACATCTCACAAAGAATGCATCCATATAAAGCAATGAAAATTTTAAAGACTTTAAATAGTCTTTAAGATGAAAATACAACACTCCAGTAAAATTTTCCTCATAAATTACTATACAATCTAGTCACATTGATGTGACTGCCACCAGTGTTCAACATCAACATGCAATAACCACTCACAGATGACAGGTGGCAGCACTAGTAGTGGAGAGCTCATAAAGTGTGTGGAAGGGTTGCGGGAAACAGTATAGTCATTGCCATGATGTGGAAACAAAGCTTTCAGGCCAAGGTGGAAGCATTTCTAAAGTGGCCATTTGTAAACTGTTTGTGTGCCACTTTGGTTAGCACTTTGATCATGGTGCCCATCGCCATATGGGTGCGATCAGCTGGGCATTGCCGATGGCGCCCATGTTCTGTACAGGCAACATCTGCTGACCACCTGAATGTCATTTAGTGTATCATGGAAGCCATTTCCTTGCTTGATGTGGAGGTAGTTCATTGTTCTGGTGCCAGATGTCAGCACTTACTAACTATATCAACCTAGTGGCAACTGAGAGAAGTGCAAGGTCCAAGTGTTTCTTAGTTCATTCCCACCACCTCTCAAATTCCCACAGTCCAGCCACAGAGGAGCATTCCGCTCGTAACTCAGTACCATCCAAGACTGGAGCAACTGAATTACATTCTCCGCCAGGGTTTCGATTACCATTCGTCATGCCCTGAAATGAGAAATGTCCTTGCCACTATCCTTCCCACCGCTCCTACCATGGTATTTCACCATCCACCAAACCTACACAATATACTCGTCCATCTTTACACAACCCCTGCTCCCAATCCCTTACCTTATGGCTCATACCCCTGTAATAGACCTAGATGCAAGATCTGTCCCATACACCCTCCTATCACCACCTACTCCAGTCTAGTCACTAACATCACCTATCCCATCAAAGGCAGGGCTACCTGTGAAACCAGTCATGTGATTTACAAGCTCAGCTGCAACCACTGTGCTGCATTCTATGTAGGCATGACAACCAACAAGCTGTCTGTCCACATGAACTACCATCGACAACCTGTCGCCAATAAACAGGTGGACCACCCTGTAGCTGAAAACACTGCTAAACATGATACCCCTCATCTCAATGACTGCTTCACAGCCTGTGTCATATGGATCCTTCCCACCATCACCAGCTTTTCTGAATTGCGCAGGTGGGAACTTTCCCTGAAATACATCCTATGTTCCCGTAACCCTCCTGGTCTCAACCTTTGTTAGTCACTGCCCTCACCCATCCAGCCTCCTCCCTGTTCCCATTGCAGCACTACACAGCTGTCATTTCACCACCACACGTAGTCTTTTAATTTCTTTTTATTTTTATTTCTCTCCTTTCCTTACTTACCCTCTCCCCCCTCCCCCCCTTCTCATTGCCCTCTGTCTAAACTGCAACACTTTACTGTCCTACACTCCCACCATACTATCCCTCCCCCTCCCCGCCCCAGCCTCCTCCTTAAGTCGCCACTCCTATCATGCACTGGTGCTGCTGCTCGCAGTGTAGTTTCAGCTGTCTGAGACTGCAGACATGTGTGCAAGTTGCGCTTGTATGAGTGTGTGTGTGTGTGTGCAAGTGTGTATGTGTGTCTGCTGCTGACAAAGGCCTTAATGGCCGAAAGCTATGATTGTGTGAATCTTTTTATTGTGCCTATCGCGACTCAGCATCTCCGCTATATTGTAAGTGGGAACTTTCCTTCTCTCGTATTGTTATATTCCATCCTTGATTTTCCATTGTTTGATTTTTGCCTGACAGCTTTTCTTCGATCCTGATGCTGTGCTGTTTTCCTTTCTAACTACTTTCTTTTGCATCACTATACACAATGTCCAGCCTTCTTTCTTTTCTTTCCTGTGTTTCTCTTGTTGCCTTACGAACCACACTGCTGGCGGAGAATGTTATTCAGTTGCCACAATGTATCAACAGACTCAGCCGTGCGCAACAGACTGCCTCAAGACCACGCTGATTGTTGGTGCAGCATCTTATGTCCTACATTACTCCCACCAATATAATTAAGCATATACCTTCAAACTGATCACACTCCCTGTGTCAGTTCCCATATTTTTGCGTGTTATCTCCTGCACTTTTCCTGTGCCACACGATCTTACATCTCTAACTACAAACCCCTTCCCACCTGCCACACTTTCTCTGTTCTATCCCTTTTCGCACCCACTAAATCCACCTCATCCAGTCACATCTACCACCCCCCTTCTCTACCCTTGTCCACTCTCAAACCTGCTACCCTCAGTAATATACACATATTTATTAATGATTAATTATTCTCTACTTTGACCTTTGTGACTTCTCGCCAATTTTATTGAGTTTTTGCCTTCCACTATCCGTGTCTTCCTCAGAATTCATCTCTTGTTTTCCCCCTGTGCATCCATTTTGTACTTTTCACACGTATTTGGGTGTATTTTTGCATAATTTTTCGGACGTAATTCTACTTTCTTACGTATTTTTTCGCATTTCTGCACCACCATGGATCCTTGCTCCTTCTATCTGCATCAATACAGAAAAGTTTACTTATCCCTAGCCAGATCCCAGTCCTACATACTGTTCCTGTGTTGTTGCTTGGCTCATGAAATCCCCCCTAATGGCCTTACCATCAAATTACCCATCTCTCGTTGCCACCACTCCTTCCACAATGACCTCCACCTGTTCAGATTCCGCCGATCCTTAGCCCTCGCCAACATAGTCTTGCAAAACCATATCAACCAAGCCCCATCCTCCTTGCAGTACCTTCTGTCCATCCGCAAAATTCTCCTGCTATTTAATCTCAAATTTCTGGAACCCATAACACACATTGAAACACTCGTCCTGCAGTAACTTGAGCAACATGCACAACACCACATCAAAAACCACTCCATCCTGCTCACTTCCTACTCCTGCCTCAGAGTACCACTGTCCACCACTTCTACAACATCCTCCAAACCTCCCCCACGCCCCCTCATAGCTGACAAACCCTGTCTCCCAGACTTACTACACTTACTCCACCCTCAAAAACTCCCTCCCACCACCACACAGAACTCAAAACATAAACAGACCTGCAATACAGTCATGAAACTTTCCTCCAGAAGCCTTAGTCTCACAGAAATATCAGTCATTTCCAAAGGCCTCACCTTTTGCCCCACTCCCAAATTCAACCATGCCGGACTAGTTAAAGACCTTCTCTCCTTCTCCTGGTCCCTACAGTGGAAACACTTTTTTGCCACCAACCTGACCAATCAGACTCAACCAAAGACCAATATTGAACTTTGTCTAACTCAGTTCACTCCACCATCCAACCGTGACCACTCTCACTGCCTCCAAACCACCCCCTGTTAACTTTCCAGAATTTCTTATCCTCGAATCTTGCCTCACCATCATTCCCCATATCCCCCAACATGCACACTAAACTTACATCTGCAGAAAGAACCACAGTCCACCATTTAAAAACTGTTTCCGTTCTTATAATCCTACCTGCAGACAAGAGGTCCATCACCGTAGTTTTGAACCGCAATGATTATGTGGCAGAAGGACTCCGTCAGCTGTCAGATACTTCCACCTACAAACCATGCCATAGTGATCCCATTCGAGCAATCCAGCAGGATTTCCGGTCACTACTCAAATCTTTAGGCCCATCCCAGAACCTCTCCCTAGAGTCCATCTCTCTACTTACCCCTACCACTCCCCACACTCCCACCTTCTACATGCTTCCTAAAGTCCATGAACCCAACCACCCAGGACGCCCCATTGTGGCCGGTTACTGTGCCCTCACTGAGAGAATCTATGCTCTCATGGACCCCACACTCCCACCTTCTACATGCTTCCTAAAGTCCATAAACCCAACCACCCAGGACGCCCCATTGTGGCCGGTTACTGTGCCCCCACTGAGAGAATCTATGCTCTCATGGACAAACTCCTTCAACCTATTACCTGGAACCTATCCTCCTATATAAAATGTAGTGACGTAACAAGACTGTTACGCCACACGGTAGTAGAAAGAAAGGCACGCGTACACACACGCCGACTGGCGTCAATTCTGGAACAGGATAACTATTGAATGGTAGCAAGAAAAGTACGTAGCTGCTTTATACTTAACTTTTATTATGTGATGAATATAGTGTTCTTCTTGAGACATTTATACTATAACTCTCAAAGTAGGTAAGGCTAATGGCGCCTTGCTAGGTCGTAGCCATGGACTTAGCAGAAGGCTACTCTAACTGTCTCTCGGCAAATGAGAGGAAGGCTTCGTCCATATTGTCTCTAGCAATGTCGTCGTACAACTGGGGCGAGTGCTTGTTCGTATCACGAGACCTGCCTTGTGGTGGCGCTAGGTCTGCGATTACACAGTGGCGACACGCGGGTCCGACATGTACTAAATGGACCGCGGCCGATTTAATCTACCACCTAGCAAGTGTGGTGTCTGGCGGTGACACCACATTCCTCCCCCGCAAATCGGCGAATGGTCGTGAGATAAGGCTTCCGCCCGCTGTGGGGAGGACCCCATGTTGACGTATGCGATGAGGTTGGGAGCCTAACAACAGGCGAGGCTGTGCCACCCGCACCCGGCCATTCGGTCCGAGGGGAGCTAGGAAACGCCTGAAAACCTAGTCCAGGGTGCACGTCAACATGCGGTGTATGCGCCCGGAAAGAAACCGGAGGGGCCGAAGGGTCGACCTCCATTGCGTCGGGGTAGCCGACGCGCGATGACGTCATGTGGTCCGGAGCGGGCGGGAGTTCCATGGCGGAGGACAGCTGGTCACGGGAAGCGATCGGCGGCGCGTGACCCTGGGAGGCGCATGGCGGCTGCAGCAAAGCGTCGAATGCGGGCGGCGCCGGCGGGAGTGCCGGCGGCTGCGGCGGCGGCGGCGGCGGCGGCTGCTGCGGCGGCGCACCGCCATGGGGCAAAATGGAAGGCATCGTCGGTAACACCTGGGGATGAGGTGAGCCAGTAGATGGGTCCCCAGGGCGCTGACCGGACGGCACCGTCGCTGAAAGCAGACGGGGAGCGGCAGAACCCGTGCGACGACAGAGGCACAGCTGATTGAGATGCCGACGCACCTCACCAGAGGCCCCCAAAACCAAATACATCGCGCGGCCGAGGCAGCGAAGAATGCGCCCCGCGAGCCAACGCCGTGAACCACGATAGTTGCGATAGAATACAATGTCGCCTGGATCAAAAGCAGGAGTCTGCCGCTGCAAAGGAACCTGATGCGGCGGATGCAGCAAAGACATCAAGGTGCGATGAGGACGACCGTGGAGCAACTCAGCCGGCGAGCGACCATCTCGGGGCTGAGAGCGATACGAAGACAAAAAGAGCAACAATGCATCCTCCCGAGAATGCGACTCTTTCAATTTCAACATCTGTGCCTTGAAAGTCCGGACCAATCGTTCAGCAGCACCGTTTGACTGAGGCGAAAACGGCGCGGAAGTCAGATGTTGAATACCATTGGCCTGGCAGAATGACTGAAATTCTGCGGACATGAATTGTGGGCCATTGTCGGAAACAATAGTCTGCGGAAGACCTTCAATGCAAAAGATAGCAGACAACGCTTGGATGGTGGCGGAGGACGTCGTGGAAGACATCCGGACAACAAAAGGAAAAGTACTGAAGGCATCGACCAGAACCAACCATCGAGCATTCCAGAATGGACCAGCAAAATCAATGTGCAAGCGTTGCCAAGGGGAAGTGGCTTTTGGCCATGCAAAGACTTTCCGCGGCGGTGCGGATTGTTGTTCGGCACACGCCGGGCAAGAAGAACACATATTCATAATCGCAGCATCTATTCCGAACCAAGTACAGTGCTGACGAGCAAGTTGTTTCGTTCGCACGATACCCCAATGTCCTTGGTGAAGAAGCCGTAAAACAGAGGACTGTAACGAACGTGGGACCACGACTCTGGACTGATCATTATCAGAACGCAACAACAAAACACCATGTCGAACAAAAAGTCTCTCCTTGTGAGCAAAAAATCGGTGAACCAACGGATCCTCGATCCGAGACTTTGACAAAGGCCATTGCGTAGCAACAAAACGCAAAACAGGAGCAAGGACAGGGTCAGCAGCCGTGGCTGTAGCTACACGACGAAAATCAATCGGAAACAATTCGACCACTTCATCGGTTTCCGAATCAATGAACATGCAAGCAAGTTCGGAAGAATCGAATGCTTTATCCTCAGCAACCGGCAAACGGGACAACGCATCAGCGTTTCCGTGCTTAGCAGTGGACCGATACAAGATATCGTAGCGGTACTGCGAGAGAAAAATAGACCAGCGAATGAATTTCTGCGCTGTACGCGGAGGTACAGGCTTGTTCGGATGAAAAAGCGATGTCAAAGGTTTGTGGTCTGTGAGGATGGTAAAATGACGACCATACAGGAAATCATGGAACTTAGTAACACCAAACACGAGAGCCAAAGCTTCTTTCTCTATTTGTGAGTAATTTCTTTGCGCAGACGAGAGCAATTTGGACGCAAAGGCAATAGGGCGATCATGGGAGCCAACTTTGTGCGCAAGCACAGCACCGATCCTGAAATCCGATGCATCTACCATCAACAAAAGGGGTTTCTGGGGATTGAATGGCGTAAGGCAAGTATTAGAAAGCAACGCCGATTTCAACTGGCGAAAGGCGCGTTTGCATTCCGTCGTCCAGAGAAACGGAACACCTGCACGGCGTAAGCAATGAAGCGGAGCTGAAAGAGAAAAGGCATTGCGCACATTCACTCACACTTCGTGATTCTACATTGTTCAATGTTCTTGCGACCTCCTCACGCAATGCGTGGGGAACATTGCTCGCTCTGAAAAATTTCGGTTGCGCGTTTACTTTCAGTTCCAAATGTGCTTCATAGTTTTTAGCGCAACCTAAGCCCGGTGCAAAAATGTCTGCAAATTCTTCACATACACTAGAAACACTGTCTGTAGGCACAGTTTGACTCACTGATAGCACCTGATTTACAATAGACATGTTAAACAACTGAAATAAATCTAACCCAAACAAGTTCACTGCAGAAGAAGAACGAAGAACGTAAAATGACACAAGTTTTGTATGTCCTTTATATGTTGCAAGAAGGGTGCACTGTCCTAACACAGGAATTGTCTGTCCGGAATATGTAGTTAGCTTAACATTTGCGGCACGCAACGGAGGTGCGCCCAGTTGTTTGTACGTGTCGTGATTGAGCAATGAAACTGCAGCTCCGGTATCGAGCTGGAATGGTATCACTTTGCCTTCAAAGTCTAAGTCCACAAAAAGTTTATTGTTCTGCTGACGACAAGAGTGACTGTTTTGGGCAAGTTGAACAGACACTGGTACAGAATCACTTGCTAATTGACGTGATTTCCGGTGACGTCGACGCACAGGGTTTGTGGGACGAACACAGTCACTGTTAGAGAAAGTGTCACTGGACGAATCAGAATTAACGACATGAATGTCCATGGGCGAAGGTCCATGAGCCTGAGTGTCCCTGGTTTGATTCCGGCGCGAAGCAAAGGGCCTGGAATGATTGTGATTGTCTGATCGGAGCTTTTTCTGGCAAACACTTTGAACATGTCCTTTTCTATTGCAGAAAAAGCAAATAGCTTGGTGTGACGGGCAATGTTCACACGAATGTCTAGTAGCACACCGCGGGCACGATTTCACTGCATTTGTGGGCTGGCGCGGCACACCTGGTTTATAACGCGGCGGCAGCTGCGTTTGTTTGCGCGAGGGCAGTTGACCGGGCCGCGCAGCTCGCCCAGCGGGCCGGTTAATGTTACACACTGCTGGCGAAGTTTCAAAAGATTCCTGAGCACAGTCAAGCGTGTCTTGTCTATCCAATATGTCTATCACTTGTTGAAGGGAGGGATTAACTAGTTTCAAAATGTGCTCCCGTATGCGAACATCAGAAACGTTCTGTGCAATTGCATCACGCACCATTGTATCTGAATAAGAAAGACCACAGTCACAGTCAAAGGCACAGTCCCTAGTAAGTCCTTGCAATGTTGCTACCCACTCCCTATTAGTTTGACCGGCCGTACGTTTTGTACGAAAAAACTTATACCGTTTTGCAACCACTTTAACTGTTTCTTTGAAATAGGCATCTAAAGCAGACAAAATTTCCTCGTAGGACAGAGTTGCTACGTCGCGTCGGGGAAACAATTTCACTATCACATGGTAGGTGGACACACCAACACAAGAAAGCAATAACGGCTGCCGCTCATTACCTTGAATTCTGTAGGCAGCGAGGTGGAAGGCAAACTGGCGGGACCATTCCTGCCAAGTCTCGTGGTTCGGGTCATAGTGCCTAAAAGGCGGTGCAACTGCGAGTTGTGGCTGCAGTAGCGGCAAAGCAGCTGCGGCCGCATCGGTTTGAATGGCACATTGACCCTGGACGAGCTGTGCAAGGGCATCCAATAACGCCTGCGTCTGCTGATTCTGCAAGCGATAAAATTCGGACAGTACATCTGGAGAATGTGGTGAAGCCATGACACAAATAAATGGAAGCAATCAGAAAGAATACTTTAAATCATCACCAATCTGTAGTGACGTAACAAGACTGTTACGCCACACGGTAGTAGAAAGAAAGGCACGCGTACACACACGCCGACTGGCGTCAATTCTGGAACAGGATAACTATTGAATGGTAGCAAGAAAAGTACGTAGCTGCTTTATACTTAACTTTTATTATGTGATGAATACAGCGTTCTTCTTGAGACATTTATACTATAACTCTCAAAGTAGGTAAGGCTAATGGCGCCTTGCTAGGTCGTAGCCATGGACTTAGCAGAAGGCTACTCTAACTGTCTCTCGGCAAATGAGAGGAAGGCTTCGTCCGTATTGTCTCTAGCAATGTCGTCGTACAACTGGGGCGAGTGCTTGTTCGTATCACGAGACCTGCCTTGTGGTGGCGCTAGGTCTGCGATTACACAGTGGCGACATGCGGGTCCGACATGTACTAAATGGACCGCGGCCGATTTAATCTACCACCTAGCAAGTGTGGTGTCTGGCGGTGACACCACATAAAAGATACCAACCATTTAATTGACCGACTCTCCACATTTCCTTTCCTTTTACCACACGGTGCCCTGCTCGTAACTATTGATGCCACCTCCCTGTACACTAACATTCCTAATGCTCATGGCCTTACTGCTATCAAACACTACCTTTCCAGATGCCCTATGGATTCCAAACCAACAAGCTCCATCCTAGTCTTCATGACCAGCTATATCCTCACCCACAATTACTTCTCCTTTGAAGGCATTACCTGCAAACAAATTTGTGGTACGGCTATGGGCACCCACATGGCACCATCCTATGCTATCTATTCATGGGAAATCTGGAGGAATCCTTCCTAAATACCCAGAATCCTAAACCCCTCACCTGGTTCAGATTCATTGATGACATCTTTGCTATCTGAACTGAAGGTGAGGATACCTTATTTCTCCAGTACCTCAACAACTTCTGCCCCATTTGCTTCACCTGGTCCTACTCAACCCAACAAGCCACCTTCCTAGAAGTTGACCTCCACCTCAGAGATGGCTACATCAGTACCTCCATCCATATCAAACCTACTAACCACCAGCAATACCTCCACTTCGACAGCTGCCACCTGTTTCATACCAAGAAGTCCCTTCCGTACAGGCTAGCCACCCGTGCACGTTGCATCTGCAGTGACGGGCAGTCCCTCTCTAAATATACAGATGGTCTCACTGAAGCCTTCACTGACCGTAATTATCCTCCCATCCTTGTACAAAAACAAATCTCCTGAGCCTTATCTTTCCAGTCTCCCACCACCTCCCAAAGTCCCACAGTCCGGCCACAGAGGAGCATTCCCCTTGTAACTCAAAACCATCCGGGACTGGAGCAAATGAATTACATTCTCCACCAGGGTTTTGATTACCTCCCATAGTGCCCAGAAGTGAGAAATGTCCTACCCACTATTCTTCCCACCCCTCCTACCATGGTATTCCGCTGTCAACCGAACCTACACAATACACTCGTCCATCCTTACACAACCCCTGCTCCCAATCCCATACTTCATGGCTCATACCAGTGTAATAGACCTAGATGCAAGACCTGTCCCATACATCCTCCTACCACCACCTACTCCAGTCCGGTCACTAACATCCCATCAAAGACAGGGCTACCTGTGAAACCAGTCATGTGAGTTACAAGCTCAGCTGCAACCACTGTGCTGCATTCTATGTAGGCATGACAACCAACAAGCTGTCTGTCCGCATGAACAGCCACCGACAAACTGTGGCCAAAATACAAGTGGACCACCATGTAGCTGAACACGCTGCCAAACAATCTCAATGACTGCTTCACAGCCTGTGCCATATGGGTCCCTCCCACCAACACCAGCTTTTCTGAATTGCGCAGGTGGGAACTTTCCCTGCAATACATCCTACGTTCCTGTAACCCTCCTGGCCTCAACCTTCGTTATTCGTTAGTCACTGTCCTCACCCATCCAGCCTCCTCCCTGTTCCCATTCTTGCAGTGCACAGCCATAATTCACTGCCACACCCAGTCTTTTAATTTCTTTTTATTAATATTTCTCTCCTTTCTGCTACTTACCCCCTACCCCCTCCACACCTTCTCTCCTGCCCTCTGTCTAAACTGCAGCACTTCTCTGTCTGCCACTCCCACCATACTATCCCTCCCCCTCCCTACCCCAGCCTCCTTCTTACCCCCACCCAGTCACCACTCCCATAATGCATTGGTGCTGCTGCTCGCAGTGTAGTTTCAGCTCTCTGAGACTGCAGACGTGTGTGCAAGTTGCACTTGCGTGAGTGTGTGTGTGCGAGTGTGTATGTGTGTCTACTGCTGACAAAGGTGTTAATGGCCGAAAGCTATGATTGTGTGAATCTTTTTATTGGGCGTATTGCGACTCAGCATCTCCACTATATGGTGAGTGGCAGCTTTCCTTCTCTCGTATTGTAAGCAAGAAGTTTAATATTTATGTGTCTAAAGCTTTTGAGTCTTTAAAGGCCAATTTTTGAAGTGATGCCTTATTTTTTGAGCTTTTATCTGTATATGCATTCCTATAATCAAATGTTACCTCTCCAATAACGGCGGTGGACTTAAATTGTATCCACAGGAGGTCACATATACCCGAAGTGATCTTATTGTGACTGTCGCCAGTAAGATTTCTATCTTGCTATTTGTAACAAAAGGACATTCTGAGAGGAGGAATCAGATTTAGTTTATTTTCAGGATTTTCTCTTTTTTGTTTAACCCAATAACTTCTCTCAATAAATAGTGCCAATGTGTCACGGTTCTGTCTCATGCACCTCCTGCCCCTCTCTCTTGCATTCCTATCCCACACTACTGCTGCCTGTGTGTGTGTGTGTGTGTGTGTGTGTGTGTGTGTGTGTGTGTGTGATTCCTAAATTATGCAAATGATCATATCAGTTTTTTCCCTCAGCCAGTCATAGCAAAGAAACATTTCAGTGCCATAAGGCAACACATCATACATATGACTGTCAACAGCTCAATGCTTCATTTCTACAGAGATCAATTGTTTTTATTAAAACATTATTTAAGATAATATTTTTATTTTAGTACAGAAAGGTTCTCTATACATTACCAGACAAACTCCATAAGTTCATGTTACATTTATGTCTCTTGTGTAATATTACCATGGGAGGTTAGATGTAGCCAATAGAAAGACACTGTCATGAGATGAGGAAATTCCATCCATCTGAATAAGTAGCTCAGCTTTCAGTCTACGAGATGCCTCATGTTCCAGTAACCCATCACGATGAGAAGCAAGAGCATCGATTTCATCGAGAAATATTGTGGATGGCGCATAGTGGCGAGCCAGGTCAAACAGTACCTAACAACACATTTTATCATTAGAATACTTCACATGAATCCTATCTCACAAAAGTGGCAGCAAGGTAATGCTGTCACACCTGTAGAATATGATGCAACCATGGTGTAAGAATTTAACAATTCAATTTCACATGAAATACATTACAAGAAAATAATTGATTTAAAGTTTTTGTTTGGGAGCTTTTACATGAAATACATTACAAGCAAATAATTGATTTAACACTTCTGTCCAGAGAAATTAACATTGAGGCTGTGGCAAGCATTTGATTTATGATACTATTAACACATAGTAAATGAATGTAGTTACGCCTTGTTTACTGTTTTTTATGTGGGTGTCATTGCACATTCTTGTATTGTAGGAATGAAGATCTGAGTTGGTTTTATAATTATCAATGAGCATTTTTTTACTAACAACACTTTTTTATATAGAGGCATGGTAAAGGTAGACTATTTAGGTGTTGAAATAACTGTTTGGAAGGTGTTAGCCTGGTACTGTTTGAAATTATTCTAACAGCTCGTTTTTGTAAAGTGAAGATGGTTTTCATGTTTGCCTTACGGCCCCAGACGGTTGGTCCATAGGTGATAGCAGAATGGATGTAAGCATAGTAGACAGTTCTGCTACACTCTCTCCTACATACAGTACTAATTATGCATAATGCATAGCAAGCAGATCTGTTGTGTTGGTGAGGTAGAGAATGTGGGCTTTCCAATCTAAATTTTCATCAATTTGCACACCTAAGAATTTTGTGGCAGCTACCATTTCAATTTGTTTATTTCGAATTTTGGGGTTCATATCATGATGAGACTTTGTTTTGTTGTAATGTATATAATTACTTTTTGAAATACACTCCTGGAAATTGAAATAAGAACACCGTGAATTCATTGTCCCAGGAAGGGGAAACTTTATTGACACATTCCTGGGGTCAGATACATCACATGATCACACTGACAGAACCACAGGCACATAGACACAGGCAACAGAGCATGCACAATGTCGGCACTAGTACAGTGTATATCCACCTTTCGCAGCAATGCAGGCTGCTATTCTCCCACGGAGACGATTGTAGAGATGCTGGATGTAGTCCTGTGGAATGGCTTGCCATGCCATTTCCACCTGGCGCCTCAGTTGGACCAGCGTTCGTGCTGGACGTGCAGACCGCGTGAGACGACGCTTCATCCAGTCCCAAACATGCTCAATGGGGGACAGATCCGGAGATCTTGTTGGCCAGGGTAGTTGACTTACACCTTCTAGAGCACGTTGGGTGGCACGTGATACATGCGGACGTGCATTGTCCTGTTGGAACAGCAAGTTCCCTTGCCAGTCTAGGAATGGTAGAACAATGGGTTCGATGACGGTTTGGATGCACCGTGCACTATTCAGTGTCCCCTCGACGATCACCAGTGGTGTACGGCCAGTGTAGGAGATCGCTCCCCACACCATGATGCCGGGTGTTGGCCCTGTGTGCCTTGGTCGTATGCAGTCCTGATTGTGGCGCTCACCTGCATGGCGCCAAACACGCATACGACCATCACTGGCACCAAGGCAGAAGCGACTCTCATCGCTGAAGACAACACGTCTCCATTCGTCCCTCCATTCACGCCTGTCGCGACACCACTGGAGGCGGGCTGCACGATGTTGTGGCGTGAGCGGAAGACGGCCTAACGGTGTGCGGGACCGTAGCCCAGCTTCATGGAGACGGTTGTGAATGGTCCTCGCTGATACCCCAGGAGCAACAGTGTCCCTAATTCGCTGGGAAGTGGCGGTGCGGTCCCCTACGGCACTGCGTAGGATCCTACGGTCTTGGCGTGCATCCGTGCGTCGCTGCGGTCCGGTCCCAGGTCGACGGGCACGTGCACCTTCCGCCGACCACTGGCGACAACTTCGATGTACTGTGGAGACCTCACGCCCCACGTGTTGAGCAATTCGGTGGTACGTCCACCTGGCCTCCCGCATGCCCACCATACGCCCTCGCTCAAAGTCCGTCAACTGCACATACGGTTCACGTCCACGCTGTCGCGGCATGCTACCAGTGTTAAAGACTGCAATGGAGCTCCGTATGCCACGGCAAACTGGCTGACACTGACGGCGGCGGTGCACAAATGCTGCGCAGCTAGCGCCATTCGACGGCCAACACCGCGGTTCCTGGTGTGTCCGCTGTGCCGTGCGTGTGATCATTGCTTGTACAGCCCTCTCGCAGTGTCCGGAGCAAGTATGGTGGGTCTGACACACCAGTGTCAATGTGTTCTTTTTTCCATTTCCAGGAGTGTATTTAATGTTAGCCTGTTCAGTTCAAATGAGTTTCATATTTATTCCAAACCTCTGGTTGCAGATGTTGACAATACCCTATTTATGCCTGTTACAACAATATTTGTGTCATCAGCAAACAAAGTTATGTGCTTACCACTGATTGGGATCTTGATAGCAGTAATATATATATATAAAAAAAATAGAGGGAAACATTCCACGTGGGAAAAATTATATATAAAAACAAAGATGAGGTGACTTACCGAACGGAAGCACTGGCAGGTCGATAGACACACAAACAAACACAAACATACACACAAAATTCAAGCTTTCGCAACAAACTGTTGCCTCATCAGGAAAGAGGGAAGGAGAGGGGAAGACGAAAGGAAGTGGGTTTTAAGGGAGAGGGTAAGGAGTCATTCCAATCCTGGGAGCGGAAAGACTTACCTTAGGGGGAAAAAAGGACAGGTATACACTCGCACTCACGCACATATCCATCCACACATACAGACACAAGCAGACATATTTAAAATATTTTGGCGGAGTGGGGAGGATTTCATGAAGGATGGATCTCATTTCAGGGCAGGATTTGAGGAAGTCGTATCCCTGCTGGAGAACCACTTTCAGAGTCTGGTCCAGTCCCGGAAAGTATCCTGTCACAAGTGGGGCACTTTTGTGGTTCTTCTGTGGGGGATTCTGGTTTTGAGGGGATGAGGAAGTGGCTCTGGTTATTTGCTTCTGTACCAGGTCGGGAGGGTAGTTGCGGGATGCGAAAGCTGTTGTCAGGTTGTTGGTGTAATGATTCAGGGATTCCGGACTGGAGCAGATTCATTTGCCATGAAGACCTAGGCTGTAGGGAAGGGACCGTTTGATGTGGAATGGGTGGCAGCTGTCATAATGGAGGTACTGTTGCTTGTTGGTGGGTTTGATGTGGACGGATGTGTGAAGCTGGCCATTGGACACGTGGAGGTCAACGTCAAGGAAAGTGGCATGGGATTTGGAGTAGGACCAGGTGAATCTGATGGAACCAAAGGAGTTGAGGTTGGAGAGGAAATTCTGTATATGTGTGGATGGATACGTGTGTGTGTGCGAGTGTATACCCGTCCTTTTTTCCCCCTAAGGTAAGTCTTTCCGCTCCCGGGATTGGAATGACTCCTTACCCTCTCCCTTAAAACCCACTTCCTTTCGTCTTTCCCTCTCCTTCCCCCTTTCCTGATGAGGCAACAGTTTGTTGCGAAAGCTTGAATTTTGTGTGTATGTTTGTGTTTATTTGTGTGTCTGTTGACCTGCCAGCACTTTCATTTGGTAAGTCACATCATCTTTGTTTTTAGATATATTTTTCCTACGTGGAATGTTTCCCTATATATATATATATATATATATATATATATATATATATATATATATATATATATATATATATATATATATATATATATATATATATATATATATATATATATATATAAAATGTGACTTACCAAACGAAAGCGCTGGCAGGTCGATAGACACACAAACAAACACATACACTTGTTTGTGTTTGTGTGTTTGTTTGTGTGTCTATCAACCTGCCACCGCTTTCGTTTGGTAAGTCACATCATCTTTGTTTTTAGATATATTTTTCCCATGTGGAATGTTTCCCTATGTATATGTATATAAGAGAGGTCCTAGAACGCTGCCCTGAGGTACTCCGATTGGCACAGTCTGCAGGTCCAATCTGTACACAATGCTTTGGTTTTTATTGTTTGCTGAGGTAATTTCTACAACCTGTTTTCTATTGTGGAGATATGACTGAAACCATTTTAATGCAACTGCTTGTATACCTATAGCATCTAGTTTGTCTAGCAAGATATCATGATCAACAGTATCGGATGCCTTCGAAAAGTCCAAGTTTATTCCTACTGTACTGTTATTTCTGTCAAGTCCCATTACAACGTTTTCAATGAATTGGGTAATGGCTGTTTCTGTACTCATGCCTTTGCAAAAACCATGTTGGTTTACAGATGGGAGATTGAATTTTTTGATGTGATTTGTAATTGTATTTTTGATGACAATCTCTATTGTTTTTGAAAATACAGATAACAAAGCTATTGGTCTATAATATCCCACTTCATTTATATTACCCTTTCTATACAATGGTTTTATTTCTGAAATTTTAAATATTTTCTTATAAATTTTCTTATATGTCTTAACATATTCTGCAGAGTTCTCATCTTGGTTGTCTTTTCTCAGTTGACTGAAAAGTTTTAGCTTTTGACTGGATATTCTGATAACAGGTGTTATCCACTGGCTGCTGTTCCTTGGCATAACATTAATTGTTGTCAGTTTTTTGGAAAAAACATTTCAAATATGGACATGAAAGTATTATAAAATGCATTGAATAATTCATCACTGGCTGCTGTTCCTTGGAATAACATTAATTCTTGTCAGTTTTTTGGAAAACACATCTCAAATATGGACATGAAAGTATTATAAAACACATTGAGTGATTCATCAGTTGATGATTTTGAGTATACATCTTCCCAATGATTGAATAAAAATATTTACCTTTTCTGGGTAGAAGTGCCTTTTATATTCCCACTTGTATTTAACCACCTCAGGTACAGAAGAATTTACGTGTGTTACTAGTGTGTTGTGAAAGACCTAAGTTTACGTTTTGTGCCTCAGTAACATCATTTTCGATATTTGTAAAGATATCATCTAATGGGGAAGAATATGATTCTGTTATTCTAGTGGGATCCTTGAAGAGTGGTTTCATGTGAAAGCTGTTTAGGATACTCAAAAGCTGTCTTTTTTTCTTAATTTTCAATTAAGAGGTTGATGTTAAAATCCCCACATAGTAATAAGTTCACTTCATTGTTATACAAAATGTTTAGCACTGTTTCCAAATTTTAAAAAAATATGTTTTTGTCACCTGGTGGTGACCTGTACATTGATATGACACTTAGTTTTTTGCGCTTCTCCTCAGATTTTAGGTCTATGGCACATGATTCAAAATGTTTCTCGATATTTAGATGGTATGCTTCAGGTCTAACTTTATACCCAGCCCAGCCCTAGTGTATATGCATACTCCACCATTTTTACAAAAACTGCGGCAATAATGAGATGCTAATTCAAAACTGCTTATATTTATAGGACTTAATTAACTGACCCTGCACAATTGTTCTGATAGACAAATACAAGAGGTATCTACAAAGTTGTTTTTGTCAACTTCTAATTCTAACACTTTATTCTTGAGACACTGAATGTTTTGATTCATTATCTTGAAAGGTTTGCAAGTATTTGTTATTTTCTCAATACCTGGTGAAGTGCTGCTCTGTTGCTGATTTTTGACACTTATCTGCAATTTTTCAGGATGATTTGTCACAATCTCTTCCTTTTCTTCATTTGGTGCCATAAAAAATCATCACTAAGTGAAGCAGCTGCACCTAGCTTTTTGCTCCTCCTCAGGCAGTGTTTATCAGCTGCTACTGTTGTTGGAAGTTCAGTGGCTGCTGCTGTGGTGCTGTCGGTGACATGGTTTCTTGTACAGTGACTATGTTTGCTTTTTCTACTGACACTGTTTCTGCTGGAGGTGGGGCTGCTGCTGCAACTGATGATGGTTTTTCTTCAGCTACTGATGGTTCTTCTGCTATTGAAATAGGTTTAGTTGTTATTGATGTTTCTTCTGCTGTTGTTGTTGTGTCATTGTTTTTGTTGATGTTGTCATTGGTGGTGGTGGTGCTGGTGGTGGTGGGGGTGGTACTGCTGTTGCTGTCATTTGTGTTGCACTTGCTACAACTGGCTTTGGCGATTTATTTGATACTGCTGTTTGTGTTGCAGATATTTACAGGTGCCTCTTGATTTTTTCCAACAATTTCTGGGTCACAATTTCCTTCCCTAGACTGTTCAAGTGAAGACCATGTGATGTGTGAAACCTGTGCCCAATGTCGCTGGCTGGGCGTTAATATCAACAACATCAACATTTTTGAATTGCTTGCATATATCAGAAAGAAGGTCATTGGCAGCTCTTATCTCCTTGATTACACAAGACCAATGTGGCAATATATCATTTGAGCCACCAAACATAGCTATAAAGTCACCTGAAGATAACTCCATAATTTCTTTATAATGGATAGTATTCATTATTTCTGAGAGGGGCACTCCTGGCTTGACAAAGCTCGTGGCTTTCACAACTGCTGTCTCATTAACACGAGAGGCAATTCCACGTCCATGGCAATCGGCTTGAATATAAAGTTTCATCAAGCGATCACGAATTTTTTGCTGTGACATTGGTACATGTTGTCATAGTTTGCGAGTCTTCAGGGGTGCAGAAATGGCTAGTTTAGGTATCTGAATGTTTGCAGTAGCATTTTCTGATGCAGAGCTCAACACTTACTGTACTTTGGACATCATATTGGTTTTTTAAAGGAATTGGTGAATCTGGTAACTCTCTGGTGTTACCGGTGTCACCTTTCCACTCCGATATTGTGCTTTTGGTTGTTTTCTGTGACGGACTGAGTTTCTTGTACCATAAATTGAGCTCTCTTTCGCATACAATGCATATGATGCCATTTTTGCCACCTCTGCTCCTAGTTTTTACACATGCGATAACTTGTTTTAGTGTTGATACAAGTTCTCGTGCCTGAGTGAAATTTATCATACAATTTACTTGCATTCTGTTGTGTGCCTTTGTTACAGTCGTGTTTTAAAACCTTTAAAACCTTGTTTTGTTTGAACAGTCTTTCTGTTAAGTTTGTGAACTAAATCATCTGGAAGACATTTTGAGCAGAACCATATCTTACATTTTGTATATGTATTTACACATTTATAATGGAACACAGTTTTACATATCGCGCACATTACACATTTTGCTGCACATTTCTCGCGGATGCAGGGGTCTGAACGTATTATTTCACTTGATTCATTGTATGACGATGTGGACACTCCATGTGTGAAGTTTTCTTCATACCTTCTTCTGACTTCATTGTTCTTTTCTGTTACTTTTCTGATGATGTAGCACAAAAAACAAAAATACTCGCAATGTATATCGATACTATTACACATTGTACACTTTTCCTCATTCTTTTTGTACTTTTGTTCAGACCTAGTATTCTGCCAATTTATTCATGCTCTAATTTTCTTTCACATTCATGTTTGGACCTAACTGACAATCAAATGATGCAAAACAAACTACTTTGCTTTATTCATCATGTAATGGCTTCAGGAAAGTCTATAAGAGTAAGCAATACAAATTGCAGTGTGTCTGACTAGTCAGCATCAAATATTCAAATCTGATGCTGAAGATGTAGAGCCTAAATGGTTAAAATTCAAAAGTAGTGTTCAATATGCCTTAGACCATACATGGAAAGTAAGTTTTTGAGGGATGGGAAAGATCCAGTGTGCTTCAATAGCTGTGTTAGAAAGCTCTATGAAAGCAAAGAGAGCTTCATCACAGATTTAAGTGAAGTTGAAGCTTAGTTGACAAACAATAGCTGAATGAATTCAAGATGAGTGTGTGGAGATCAATTTGAGGTATTCATAAATCTGTAAGTAAAATTTTGACAATCAATCTGATAAAAAAATCGTAAGGAGCTTTATCCTATATAAAATCAAGAAGTAGACTGACATGACATGTTCAGTCACTCAGTGACTGTTCTAGCATCAGAATGGAAGACTACAGAAAGGAGGTCAAAGTACTGAGTTTAATCTTCTGAAATTGTTTCATGTCAGAAGAGTGTAATATGGTTCCTGCTTTCAATCATTGTATGAATGCTAAAGTGGTAGATACTGAGATATTTGATTGCAGAATAGAAAATCAACTAAAATCACTCAATGGGAGAAAGGCATCTGGAATGGATGAGGCACCTGTGAGATTATACAACAAAACTG
Organism: Schistocerca serialis cubense; assembly: GCF_023864345.2. Taxonomy (NCBI): domain Eukaryota; kingdom Metazoa; phylum Arthropoda; class Insecta; order Orthoptera; family Acrididae; genus Schistocerca; species Schistocerca serialis. The sequence goes on along the minus strand of NC_064644.1, from coordinate 505,607,917 downwards.
TTTCTCATAATAGCGGTAGTTTATTATAGATCACTGGAGCAATGAATGGCACCTGCTACCTGGAAAAATGTGCAAGTCAAGAAGGGTCACAAGACAGATGCACATAGTTATAGGACTATATCATTGATGTCAATCTGTCGTAGAATTATGAAACATGTTTTATGCTCATGTATTATGACTTTTTTTGGAGAACCAAATTTTCCTCCATAAAGCTCAATGTGAATATCACAAATGGAGATCTTGCAAAACTCTTCTTGCTCTGCCCACCCATGAGATCCAGAGCACAAATAGACAATGGTACGCAGGTTGAAGCCATGTCAGTTGATTTCAGGAAGGCATTTGATGCTGTTGTTTAGTGAACGAAATACAAGGTTACTGAGTACTGGACCAGATACTGGACCAGACTTGTGATTGGATCCTGAACTTCCTTGTGGATAGAACTCAATTTGTTGCTCTTAATGTAAAAAAAACTGACTGACATAAATGTAATTTCAGGAGTACCCAAAGGATTTGCAATAGGGCCATTGCAGTTTAAAATAAATACTGGATGATACTTATTTTAAAAAAAAAAAAAAAAAAAAAAAAAAAACATGTAACGCAGATGACGCTGAGAGAAGTAATATAATATAAAATGCATGGAGTCACAAATGTCAGGAAATACCACAAAAATGGACAAGAAAAGTTGAATATTTGATGTCACCAGATGCTGTAGATTACTGCGTATGCACCAGTTGGGCTTAGACATCAGGGGATGATTGAGAATGCAATAGTTGCATCCGAGCAAATTGTGCCAATTTTGAACACATTTTGTAAATGTGATCTGTTGTAAACATAGAAGTTAGAAAATTACTGTCCACACTGCAATGAAGTAGAGGCTTTTCTTATTTTGTGTAAAAAAATGTAGGTAATTTACTGGTAATGACAGAATTTGGAAGCTTATACTCATGTACTTGTGATATGATATGGTAGGTTTTTGTTGTACAGTACATTGCAATAAACCAGCAGGGATTGTGAGATTGGTAAATAAAAAATAATAAATCATATGTCAGTGTAAACACATAGTTGTCAAACACAATGAAAAAACACTGCCTGCCAGATGCAAGTCTGAAACCCTGAAGTCCACGCACTAAAGCTCCACAAAACAGCCCGATCTGATGTGAACACTTGACATTGGCTGGGATGAGCAGGTGTGACAGATTGATAGGTTCAATTGCTGCATGTGCAGTGAGGTGCATCATCTAGTGGCGTCACATATTGAACATCTGTCATCCACTTTTAGGGTATTTCCTGACATTTGTGACCCCACATGCATTATATTAAATTACTTGTCTCAGTGTCATCTACATCACTTCAGAGATTTGTAATAGGAATCACCTTGCACAAATGATCTAGGGAATAACATCAAAAACTTCATAACGCTAAGAGGCTTTTATCAGATGATGCAGTTATCTACAGGAAGATTACCAGACCAGAAGACTGTAATGAATTGGAGGAAGACCTGCAGAGGATTGATAATTGCTGTAGGTGCCGGCATTTGACCAGGAACATAAGTAAATGCAACGTGTTAAACATTTATTGGCAAAGAAATGCACTACTGTTTGTTAATACTATTGGAGATAAATCCTGGAATCAATAACTAATGTGAAGTGCGTGGGAGTAACCATACAGAGTGACCTACAATAGAATGACTACAAAAACAAATTGCAGGCAAAGTAGATGCCAGCTGGAGATTAATTGGGAGAACCTTAAGAAATATCATTCACCCATGAAAGAAGTGACTTACAAAGCACTTGGACATCGCTCATCTGTCTGGGAAATTGATAGAGAAATAGAGGAGACCCAATGAACACCAGCATGTTTCATCATGAGGTCATTTATTAATCAGTGCAACAGCACTACAAAGATGTTCAACAAATTCAAAAGAGGCATTATGCATCACAGAGAGGTTTATTATTGAAATTTCAAGACAGCAGATCCCCAGGAAGAGATAAGCAACATATTACTTGTATTGTATTGTCTTGTATTGTATGTTAACCGGTGACCTAGAAACGACGGAGAGGCTCCGTCCCCGCAGCAGCCGCAGTGGTCCACAACCCCATGATGACTACCGCAGTCCACTTCACCCCTCCACCACCCCACACCGAACCCAGGGTTATTGTGTGGTTTGGCCCCTGGTGGACCCCCCAGGGAACGTCTCATACCAGACGAGTGTAACCCCTATGTTTGCGTGCTAGTGTAATGGTGGTGTACACGTATGTGGAGAAATTGTTTGTGCAGCAATCGCCGACATAGTGTCACTGAGGGAGAGTAAGAGGAACCATGCCACATTCGCTGAGGCAGATGGAAAACCGCCTAAAAACCATCCACAGACTGGCTGGTTCACCAGACCTCGACACAAATCCGCCGGGCGGATTCGTGCTGGGGACCAGTGCTCCTTCCTGCCTGAAAAGCTGTGCGTTAGACTGCACGGCCAACCGGGCGGGCAACATATTACTTCATCCTGCATATATCTTATAAAATGACCGCAATGAGAAAATCAGAGAAGCTGGAGCTCATACAGAGGTTTAACAGCATTAATTCTTCTCACATACCACTCATGAATGAAGAAGGAAAAGAGTGAAAGTTACTGGGACCAGTACCAGAATACCCTCTACCACATGCCTTCAGGTGGCTTGTAGTACGTAAATATCTATGTGTATACAAGGTTACTTCTTATTGGGAATAAACCTTTTTGTCAGCAATCACTTCCTTACATTCTGTTCATTGTGCAAAGCATAATGTGTTTCATGGATGAATTTTAATTTTTAATGAATGCTCAGCACATTAAACTGTGTCTAAAAGGTGAGTTCTGATGGAAATGTATTTGTTTTAACAAGGGGGCTCACAGTTCAACAACAGTACACATTTATTTAACATACATTCCTATGAAAGGGATAGCATACACAGATACATAAAGAAGTAAATGTCCACATTTGTGCCAACTTTTAAACAACCAGTGTAGATTTTACTTACTGAAGCAGCAAATCTTGATTATTGCAAGAACAGAATGGATGCCTACTGTGGTTTTAATTTGCATACCTCACCACTACCAAGACAGATGGAATTTCTTTCAACTAGTGTCAAACATTTATTAAAATAAATCATTTTCCTGCATAGGCTATTCTTTTAGGGAAAGAATTCTTTTAAGAAATTTACAGTGTCTGTGCACCCATATGTGAAAAAGACTAATGCACAACAGCTTCATAGCTTCATCATTTTCCCAGCTCTTTCATGCAGCAGATAGTCATAAAAACAAAACTCATTTCTGGCTGCATGTAGTTCTTTCAGCTGCACTGCTGTTAGTGTAAGATGATCTAATTGTCATAAAACAATATTAAAGCATTACTGGTATTTCCATAAATGAATGTATGGTAGCACTTGTGATGAAACATACTAGCTTCAGCTTCTTAAGTTCCTTCTGATATAACTTCTGATTTGCCTTTGTGGCCTACTCTAATATCACTCTTCAATGCAAACATTGGGACAATGCAGTACATTATTTGGAAAAAAATTCCGAAAGATGCTTGTCCTGATGCATAATTTATTGTCTGCCTTGTGTCCCTTCACTAATGCTGATATTGTAATGATTTTGAGTATTTATTCCCTGTAGTCATCAGAGGTAAGAAAAGTAACTCAACTACGAGAAATAACATAACTTTATTGTATTAATAAAACAAATACATAAGAGCACAAGTGAAAAGCACAACAGTGTAAGCACAGACTGAAGTCCAAAGATCTTAGCATTCATCATAGTAGGTGGTTGGTTGGTTCGTTCGTGAACCATCAATAGTCACCAAAGAGCTCCTCCCCCCCCCCCCCCCCACCCTCCCAGCAGTGTGGAGTGTGGGGAAGGATGCACAGACAGTACCAGTGCTAGATCCCGTTGGGTGGAGCAGTGGTTAGGTGGTATCAGAAGGGACAGTCAGCAATACTGAATGACCAGCCTTGTGATGAGAGGTCCCCAAGAGAGGCATGACTGGATCATTCTCAATGACTGGGGAAGGTTGGAGATGCAAATGTTAGAGACCAAATAGTCTTTTAATCAGGCAGGTGCCTGCAGGTGTTGCCCTGCATGGTAAGGAGGGATCTCTGGCACACACACCTGGTCATGTGCATGTGCAAGTAGCAGCACAGTAATGGTGAGACTACCACATCCATCAATGGTTGCCGTGATGTCGCCCTAATCACCATCACTCAGTAGCTGGAATGAGCACAGAAGGGTGATGTAAGTGGTGGATGAGTTGTTGGGAGAATAAGGAGAAGTGACAAACATAAAGATCACACCATCATGAAATTGAAGAAACAGATCCTTGATGCAGAAGTCAGGTATGTTCATGGAGAAGACCAGAGCACTAACAGGGGAAGACAGGTGGTAATGGGAGCACAGAATGTCCACATATCCTAACTACTTCTTCTGGTAGGGTGCATCAACAAGGCACTAGTGTCAGGGGTTACAATTTTGGGGGAGAGGGGGGCGGGGGGAATAGAGCTCTGGGATGAGTAATTGTTACCCACAGTGAGGGTATCATCCGTCAATACTGCATCTGCATGTGTGGTCATAGAGGCTCCTAGTGTCCGAGAAGGTTTGACTCTGTTTAAGGAAACTTTCTGACATTTCCACTTGAGAAGAGTGTCCACTGTGTTATCTACAAGGCTAAGTACCTCATGCAGCCCAGAGTACGGTGGTTGGGAGACACATGAATGGTGTCACTGTGAAGCATAAGAAACTTACAGTGTGCCTGATCACTGTATATGAACTCTCACTGTATGGTGTGAGGATGCAGTGCAGGTATAAGTATATTTGTGATGTGTGAGCAAACAAGCTCAACTAGTGGAGGGAGCTTGGCCTGTGGTAGGGGCTCTGTATCCTTGATTAACTCACCAAGTATAACTAAGGATTCATCATAGAGGATATCAGCAAGGGAAGAGGTCAGGTCATCTCTGTTAGATGACTGAATGATACATGGTAGGACCTGTGACCAGAAATCAGGATGGCTCAAGACAGCTGCTTTAAGGGTATGGTGCTAATGTACAACACATACATTGCTCTGCAGGTAGTATGCAGTTGTAAGAAACATGTCAACACTGCACAGAGAGCATAATCTGGAAAAAAGGAGGGACTAGAATAGATGTCCCTGATCAGTGGTGATGGATGTGGGGCATCTGAAACATGAAATCCATGCAGAAGCTAAAGTGTGTGTGACAGAACCAGCTGCACAGACTGCACCAATTATGTTGGAGCAAGGGAAGCAACAAGCTAGACTTAAGTGGTTTCACGCTTTGGATGGGAAGGAGGGAAACATAAAGCCATTTCCACTCTAGAAAAACACCACAACAAATCACACTGATGCAGTTTGTTCACAGAAAGAAAAGAAAAGATATCTTCTTCTTCTTCTTCTTTTTCTTGGACTTATTCCTTATTTTCATGGGGTCAGCATGTTAATCTAGATTTAGCAATGTTGGTGGTAGAGAGTGGCTGGATTCTCTTCCTGCCATGATCCCTTCTGCAAGAAGTCAAAATTTGTGCACCCAATCTGTCTGTGTGTATTGTTATCCCATGTGAAATAATGAGAACATTTTTGAAATTGTGAATCATGTCTTTATCTTAGCAGGGACTTGGGTACCAGCCTGGTATTCACCTACCTGCATGTGTGAAATTGCATAAGAACCACATTCAAGTTGGTCAGCACACTGACTCTTGTGTTAATCTGCCAGGCAGATCTGGTAAGCTAATGTGTGCAGATATCCAGGTGGGTAGTAAAGAAAAGAAATAAATGGATTTTAATGTGTAAAATCATTAATACAAAGATTAACCTAGAAAGTTAGCACTACACCTCGAAATCCTCATGTCAAGTTTTTTCACTAAAGACATCAATAATGCCATTACAATCAATAATGTTTACAATTTCACTTTCAATTTGCAAAGAATAATAGCTTCCATTTGCAACAATGACAACTCTCCCTCTCCCTCTCTCTCTCTCTCTCTCTCTCTCTCTCTCTCTCTACAGTGTCTCATGAAGTGAGGGCATGTGACATTGTTGATGGTGATCCATCTGTCAGACGAGGGCTTTAAGCTTGGGTGGATCCCTTGATGCTATTGGAGAACAATAGGCTATGTGCCAGCACTGAGTTTCATCCCTCTCTCTTCACTTACCATCATCCAACACAAACATTACCCACACTACACACTCTCATTACAGTCTTCTGCAATCATCAGATGCTCTTAAACGCACAACTCCCCCATTTCATGAAGGAAAGCTGCCATTGTGCATCAAGGCCAGAACAACCTTTCCTAGAAGGCAGATGTACCTGCACTTTGGGGCTTGCCAGCCAACAATGACCTATGTCTTTACTTTCTTTTACTATGATGAAGAAGCAGCCATAGCAATCTTGTCTTGTACACAAATCAATTTGAAACACAAAACTAGAGAAGTTACTACATTGTTGTTGTTGTTGTTGTTGTTGTTGTGGTCTTCAGTCCTGAGACTGGTTTGATGCAGCTGTCCATGCTACTCTATCTTGTGCAAGCTGCTTCATCTCCCAGTAACTACTGCAGCCTACATCCTTCTGAATCTGCTTAGTGTATTCATATCTTGGTCTCCCTCTACCTAATTGTTGCCTCAGAACATGTCCTACCAACCAATCCCTTCTTCTAGTCAAGTTGCGCCACAAGCTCCTCTTCTCCCCAATTCTATTCAATACCTCCTCATTAGTTATGTGATCTACCCATCTAATCTTCAGCATTCTTCTGTAGCGCCACATTTGAAACCTTCTATTCTCTTCTTGTCCAAACTATTTATCATCCATGTTTCACTTCCATACATGGCTACACTCCACACAAATACTCTCAGAAACGACTTCCTGACACTTATATCTATACTCGATGTTAACAAATTTCTCTTATTCAGAAACACTTTCCTTGCCATTGCCAGTCTACATTTTACATCCATTCTACTTCGACAATCATCAGTTATTTTGCTCCCCAGATAGCAAAACTACTTTACTACTTTAAGTGTCTCATTCCCCAGTCTAATTCCCTCAGCATTACCCGAGTTAATTCAACTACATTCCATTATCCTTGTTTTCCTTTTGTTGCTGTTCATCTTATATCCTCCTTTCAAGACACTTTCCATTCCGTTCAACTGCTCTTCCAAGTCCTTTGCTGCCTCTGACAGAATTACAATGTCATCGGCGAACCTTAAAGTTTTATTTCTTTTCCATGGATTTCAATACCTACTCCGAATTTTTCTTTTGTTTCCTTTATTGCTTGCTCCACATACAGATTGAACAACACTGGGGAGAGGCTACAACCCTGTCTCACTCCCTTCCCAACCACTGCTTCCCTTTCATGTCCCTCGACTCTTATAGCTGACATCTGGTTTCAGTACAAATTGTAAATAGCCTTTTGCTCCCTGTATTTTACACCTGCCACCTTCAGAATTTGAAAGAGAGTATTCCAGTCAACATTGTCAAAAGCTTTCTCTATGTCTAAAAATGCTAGAAACATAGGTTTGGCTTTTCTTAATCTAGCGCTTCTAAGATAAGTCGTAGGGTCAGTATTGCCTCACGTGTTCCAATATTTCTACAGAAACCAAACTGATTTTCCCCGAGGTCAGCTTCTACCAGTTTTTCCATTCGTCTGTAAATAATTCGTGTTAGTATTTTGCAGCCGTGTCTTATTAAACTGATAGTTCGGTAATATTCACATCTGTCAACACTTACTTTCTTTGGGATTGGAATTATTATATTCTTCTTGAAGTCTGAGGGTATTTCGCCTGTCTCATACATGTTGCTCACCAGATGGTAGAGTTTTGTCAGGACTGGCTCTCCCAAGGCTGTCAGTAGCTCTAATGGAATGTTGTCTACTCCCGGGTCCTTGTTTTGACTTAGGTCTTTCAGTGCTCTGTTAAACTCTTCACGCAGTATCATATCTCCCATTTCATCTTCATCTACATCCTCTTCCATTTCCATAATATTGCCCTCAAGTACCTTGCCCTTGTATAGACCCTCTATATACTCCTTCCACCTTTCTGCTTTCCCTTCTTTGCTTAGATCTGGGTTTTCATCTGAGCTCTTGATATTCATACAAGTGGTTCTCCTTTCTCCAAAGGTCTCTTTAATTTTCCTGTAGGTAGTATCTATCTTACCCCTAGTGAGATAAGCCTCTACATTCTTACATTTGCCCTCTAGCCATGCCTGCTTAGCCATTTTGCACTTTCTGTCGATCTCATTTTTGAGATGTTTGTATTCCTTTTTGCTTGTTTCATTTACTGTATTTTTATGTTTTCTCCTTTCATCAATTAAATTCAATATTTCTTCTGTTGCCCAAGGATTTCTACTAGACCTAGTCTTTTTACCTACTTGATCCTCTGCTGCCTTCACTACTTCATCCCTCAAATCCACCCATTCTTCTTCTACTGTATTTCTTTCCTCCATTCTTGTCAACTGTTCCCTTATGCTCTCCCTGAAACTCTGTACAACCTCTGGTTTAGTCCATTTATCCAGGTCCCATCTTCTTAAATTACCACCTTTTTGCAGGGATGAGTGCGGGTACAACGAGATTAAATTCGCCCCCCAACTGAACTAAATAATGGACCAAATTCTACACTAGTGACAGTGCTGATACATTGTTCTTCATATTTTCAAATTACATTCATTTTTTGGGACCAGTTATACTGAAAATACAAGCACTTGTCAAGGTCTCTTGCAGGCCTCTTTCCTCTTGGCAACCGACGCCCTGGCTCACCTTATCTGTGAGTAAAAGAACATAAGAAATTCAGAGTAACATTTATTGAGTGGATACACTTACCCTCACAAGTTTTTCTGAGTCTCCTCTCCACTTACTAACAAGTGAGCAGGCTGATATATTGAAGAATGTTGTTTTGCATTGTGCTGCAACAGCTTTGGCAAGCAAAGTTTTCCCTGAAATATAAAGTTCTTGAATGCATCACCGGGGTACTTTCTCAGACTAAAAATTACAATAAATATAATAAATATTACAGAAAACTTTAGTTTTACATTGTGTACCTGTTCCTGGTGGTCCATACAGTAATAAACCCTTCCATGGTGACAGAATTCCTGAGAACAGCTCTGGGTATTTGACTGGGTAGACAACAGCTTCTTTAAGCAGACTTTTGGCTTTATTTAATCCCTTTACATCATCCCAGTGAACATTCAAGTTCATCATCCATATATCCTAAATAATTAAGAATTTGTTATTATAGTGCACTGAGATTTAGACAGCTCTGAAGCCTTGATTATTTCATACACACCTGTATAATAATTTCTGCCAGATCTTTGTATTCACCACTGAAATGTGGTGGAGGTTGCAATAATGTACTCCTGATGGAGTTATTCTCTTCTGTCTTACTGTTGTCTGCCACTAGCAGTTGTATTACCTTTATCTCTGACTGCAAATCCTTAGATAACTGTTCAGCATCAACTGACTTATCTGGTTTACAGTCATTTTTTCCACCCTCTTTCTGCTCAAAGGAATTACTTTCATTATTCAGAGTTGATGATGAACTGTTGGCTTGTACTGTTTTCTTCTTTTGAAAGTTATTTTTTGATTTTGGAACTGAGAAATTTGTTGATTCTCTATTTTCTACTGCCTTCTTGCATATTTTAGGATACTTTTGGAATCTTAGATAGTAGTATGTTTCATACTCCATAACTATAGTTGGAAGGTCTATGTTGTCACAGACTTCATATTCACCAGTCAAACATGCTTCTTTGGACAGACTTTGAGCAGAACACTGAAGTCTTAAAAACAAATAATCAATGACAAAAACAGAACTAAAGGAAAAGATCATAAAATATTAATGCAGTATATAAAATTATATGGTATTTTAAATTGGGTAATAATGGACTGAAGAATGAAACAAAAAACAACAGTGAATATAACGTCAAACATTTACCTGAGAATAAAAGAAGATGAAGTACATGTCTGAAGAGGCAACTGAGCAATACTGTGACATTACAACAGATATTAGAGTTACACTATTACTGAAGACTTGCCACAACTAATTTGTACATTAAATGATCGCAAATCAACACCTTACATAATTAGTGGTTACCACTTGGAAAGAAAACAGCTTTATCCCCAGTTATTCTATTTGGCTGCTGTTTATTTATAATTACATATTTAATGAATATATTGTTTGGTTGATAGCATTTACTATGAATTTTCTAAGTTACAAAAAAGGTTTTCCAAACTTTGCATTTAAATAATTCATCCCTATACCCATTGTTTATGATCTATGTTGCTGTCTATCTTTTAACACCTGGATCTCATTTGTCCATTCTTCATTTCTTCTTAGAAATTACGACCCTCATCTCCCCCCTCCCCCACCCCCATCATACCTGCATATCATGCACATTACAATCACCCTTTTCATCTAGTCAGACCTGTAATTTTCCAAGAATTTCACTCCTCCAACCTCGCTGCACTTCCATCCCTAAAGCCCTTCTTAGTGGGTCAAGTATCACGAACATGGAATGAACAGATGAGTTCACCTCATACCCCTACCTTTTACCTACTCTGAAAACTCCACAAACCAACTCTAGTGGTCTTGCTGCTCGTTGCCCCTTCATGGCTCCTTACAGCATTCCCACGGCCTTAATTTACCAACATCCTTAATCAATCTTATCTACACCTAAGAAGTTAATCACTTCCTCCACGTCCTTACCACAATTCCTGTCCCATAAGCATGCCACTGTGTTTGTTACACTGCTGTATGCTAACATCCCCAATGCCCATGAACTTTCTGTCATTGGCTCTACCTTTCCCCATGTCTTCTTGACACTGATACTTCCTTCCTAACCCTTTGGGCCACTCACAAATGTTCATAATTTGAAGAACAATAGCTACAAACATATCCACAGAACTACCACATTAATTCATGGAGTACCTTTCTACTCCAGCCTATTTATGGGTCTGCTGGAGGAATTCTTTCCATCCAGGAGTCACATTCAGAAGGAGGAAGTTCACATCCGTTTCTTACCACCTAAATTTAGTTTTTACTACATTACTTAAGCCAAATTCTGGTATGGCTCCTTTAAAAAGGGCATTGTTGATTTCTTTTCTTGTCCTTTTCCAATCTGAGATGACTGTGCTCAGCTTGTGCCATCAGCTGGGCATTAATCCCTAATCTTTCTTACTTATTTCCTAACAACAACAATGTGGGAAGGATAGATTGCTACTTATTGTAAAGAAGTCACATTAAGTAGCAGACAGGCACAAGTAAAAGACACTTTCACAAAGGTTTCAGCCACAGTCTTCATCAGCAAAAGAGAAACAGAGAAACACACACCATTCATACTCACAAGCAAGCACACCTCATGCACACAACTGGAAGCTCGGGCCAGAATGCAACCATCACATGGGATGGAAGCAACAATCTGCAGGGGGTGGAGAAGGGATAGTGGTGTATGGGTGAGTGGGGGGGGGGGGGGGGGGGGGGGGAGTAGGTGGGGCAGTGGGTGGGTGGTGGTGGTGGTGGGGGGAGGGGGGGGGGGAGACAGGAAAGCTGTCTGCCAGAGTGTGCACTGTCAGGTCATGGGGCAGGGAACTGGAGAAAAAAACGAGTGAAAAGGAGAGGAGCAGGGAAATATTGGCAGAGAGTGGCAAACAAAGAGGGTAAGAGGTAAGAATGGGGAGGAGATGATAGGATGGGGGGAGGGGGGGATGGAAACTGTTAGGTGGAGGGTGCAGTATATTACTATAGGTTGAGGTCATGATAATTATGGGAGTGGAGAATGTGTTGGTAGGTTGTTATATCAATATGAAAAGCTGTGCAGTGATTCAGCACAGCTGGTAAATGATATGGCTGCATTCATAGCTGGCCCAACCCCTGATGGGGTAGGATAAACTGGTGACAGGACTGGAATAGGAAGTGCTGGGTTGTTGGACTGGGCAGATCTTGCACCTTGGTCTTTTACAGGGGTATGATGGTTGTGGCAAGAGATGGATTAGGAGCGGCATAGGGATGGACTAGGATGTTATGGAGGTTGGGTGGGTGACCGAACACCACTTTGGGGGGACGGGAAGGATCTTGGGTAGGATGCCCGTCATTTCAGGGCATGATGATAGATAATCAAAGCCCTGGTGAAGGATGTTGTTTAGTTGTTCCAGTTCAGGGTGGTACTGGGTGATGAAGGGGGCACTCCTTTGTGGCTGGTTCTTGGTAGTGGTGGGAGGATTGGGGGTTAGAGGGAAAATAGCATGGGAGATCTGGCTCACTTCACATATAACCACCCTCTGGACAATCCCCATTCCAGATGATATGGATGCAACACTCGACAGCAATGGGATACTCAAGATACATGTCTTCCTCTTCGCCACTCCTCCAACACCTCCCGTGCCAGTACAGTTCACACATGCAGGGCAACCAGTCCATCCACCTTACTGGATGGCTGACTATACCTTCTGTAGTCCAACATGCATGGACCTACCTGACTCCACAAAAAACAGTCCACCCATGCCTTCCATTAGGACTAGTCATGGCATAGATGGTCATGCTACCTTGCATAATCAGCCAACACCTGTTGAGCAGCCCTCAACACCGCTGTATTTGACAACATCCACTTCCTCTCCCTAAGGCTCTGCACTCACAAGAGTGGAGTGGGGAGAGGGGGCTCTGTGGCAACCATAGATTGCGAATGATGATAGAATGAGGAGTGCTCTATCTTCAGATTTAGTGAGCTTTGAATCTTGTTTTGGGTCTATGGTTGTATTCGCTCAACATGTGTTATTTTTTTGTTGTTGTGCACAAATAAAGAGTTGGTTATTTCTATCAGGAAGTTCATCGGTGTTGATAAAATACCAACAAGCTTTCCTGTTCTTGAATCCAGAACTGATCAGATAATTTGTAGAAAGATTAGCTAATGATGTACATTTTCTGTGTTCCAATGAACTGTTAGGGATTTCCATTTACATGGTTTATGTTGTACTGGAACTTTTGAATATCTTTGTACCCAGGTTCATAACTCCACTTCTTAACCCAAGAGAAGCAGACAAAGTCTACATGGAATTTATTTTTGTGTCTTGTATTACGATTGTGTAGATCAAAATTCAGCTGAAATTGGTTCCATTCAAGTAACAAAAAGTATTGAGGAATAAATAGAAGAGAAACTGAGTGCAAGATTTCCATGACATTTAAAAAGGATCCTGTGAGATGTATGGTTATCTACATTACACTATATTACGACTGCTCTCTCCTGTTGAGGAAATAATTTACTTACTTTAGTTGTTCTACTTCAGAATTTAATTTCATAAGACAATAAGGAATGAAAATGAGCAAAACAAGCCAACACTTGTCTCTATGTTAACACAATGACAAGTGCTTCTAAGGGCAAAGCATACCACATTGAGCTTCTTAATTCATTTATCTGTGTGATGAATCCATTTTAACTTGTTATTCAACTGAACCCCAAGGAATTTTGAACACAGTGTTTCACTTAGTGTACAATTATTAATATCTACTTCTGGTACTGGTAGGTCACTTGTGCTTGCATGAAATCACATAATCTGAGCCTTTATGAGATTAAGACTTAACTTGTCAGCTGTGGAACATTTGTAATTTGTTTAATTTAATTGCTAGCCCATAGACATCTTTCAACCTGCATAAGACATCATTCAGTCTCACACACACACACACACACACACACACACACACACACACACACACACACGATATGTTGTACCTATGTAAATACAGTATGTATAGGTCAATACATAACTGCACAGTTACAGTACTATTTGCAAATTCATCAACAATATAGAAAGCTTCTTCTTTCAGCCAGGATTTTACTGACTTTCCGAAGTTATTAATTTTTAACTGGCTCATCCCACATAGTAATTTTTAATAAAAGATTTGCCACACACAAAGTTTTTTTGTACTTTTTTAGTCTAGTCCAGCAGATATTCAAAGAGTTCTCATTCCTGTTTCTGAACAGTAGACATTTGATTTGGTATCTTGTTCATCCTGAATGATCCTAGTATGCATAATGGTGTGAAAGGTGTACAGACTTAGAACAGTCAGTGTTTTGTCTTCAGTATAATGTTTAGCTACATCTGATATGTCTCTGATAAGATTGTGTTCAGAACCTTGAGCACTATGCTTGTGTTGTTAATTAACATTACATGTTCTGAACTACTCTTCAAAATCATCAGAATATCATTTCTACAGGCTAAGAACAAATGTGGGCTCAGTACTAATTCTGGAACCAGGTATATATGATGTCCTCTCTCCCTTCTGACCCCCCTCCCCCATCCACAACCACAACCATTCTGAGGTTGGTTTAATCACTGTTGCAACTCTGTTTTCTAATATAAAGGTAAGACTAAGTGCAATAGAAGTGTTTATATTTTTACATATATGAGTTTCCCATGTACACAGGTATCAGACAGTAAAGTAGCATGAAAAGTAAGTGTCTTTAAAATGACAAGGAATTATATAAACCATAAGGCACATTAAACACAGCATAGTTTTCAGTTGCTTGTGAGAGGGCTTGCCTATTTGTGTGGGATTACAACATGACCAGCAATATTTTAACCAAATAAAGGCACACATTCCCAGTGTGATTGTGCCAGATATCAACAAAAAATTTAGCATGGTTTGTAAGTCCATAGACAGAGCCAACAAACCACAGGAAGTGAAGGAAGACAGGAAGGGAAGCAACCTAAACATTTTTGTCACCAGCCTCCTGACTAGCTTAATGTGGATCACCATGAATTCCTCTTAATCTCAGAGTAGCACTTCAACCCAACATCTCAGTTATTTGATGAATGTATTCCAATCTCTCCACTATAGTTTTCACCCTCTACAGCTCCCTTAACACCCATGGAAGTTATTTCTTGATGTCTTAACTGATGCTCCATCATCTTCTCTCTTTTCCTTCTTGTCAATGTTTCCCACATGTTCTTCTCCACACCAATTCCTTGGATAGCCTCCTCTTCTCTCATTTTATCAGTTAACCTAATTTTTAGAGTCCTTCTGAAGCATCACATCTCAAACACTTCAGTTCTCTTCCTTTCCACATATCTCATAGCACAATTCATTTGCAGACATTGCTGTTTGCAAACATACATTCTAAGAAAATTCCTCATCTATTCGTGGATCAGAAAAACAAAGTGATTGACAGGGTAGCTACCACTGCAAAAACCACACAGACAATGAACTTGGTTGTGTCTTCTCCAATGCTCACCATTGTCATATTGTCTGCTCCCTAGGTCAGTTGAAGAAGCAGCTTGTGGCCAGTAAAGTAACCAGTAAAGTAACTGTTGATTTCATTTTGCTATTTTCATTGTTTTTCTATTTTTTATGTGATAGAGTGTCCTAAACTAGATGCAAAAGTGTGCAAGAAAGCGATAAGATTATTACCACCCTGCTAATCAAACCCAATACTGCACATTAACAGGCAGTGTGTAAGTATGCCCATAACAGAAGTGCTCAGCTATTGCTGCAGCATCCACTTTGTGTGCACAGGCATACATGAAAAACAACATTTCTTCTGCCACTGCTCAACTCTTATTCACTTTTGAGCTGTGGCGCCATTGAGTTATTAGTCTGGTCTGTCGGCACCACTGGCTCAGTTCTAGTATTGACTATGCCTCTTGTGGCCCCATGCCAATATCTATGAGGAAGAGTTGGTATCTCTGACTTGTGCCCTTAGAAGGTTTTTGCTTGCCGATATATACACAGGGTATGCTGGCCCGAGACGGGGACACATACTTAGGGGATTGGCGGCAGCGACGCGACAATAGGTGGTCATGAGGTCCTAGCAGCCAAAGCCACTAGCTACTTAAGAAGATCCTGCATAGAGTGAGGATACTGGAGTACTTCATCAGGGTCAGTGTTCACTACAAGCAGTGGGCCAACATCCCATCAGTTGGTTAGCAACATTCGTGTCAGATGACTGTTCATGGCCTGGCTGCCCTGTTCTACCTGGCTTTCATCGGCACCACTCAGTAATCGCTGCAACGTACCATGGATCCACGGAACTGCTTGCTGATAGAGGGAAGTAGCATTCTGTAATCCTTGTGGTAATTTGTTTATTTGTCAACCTACCCTCCTTATTATTTCCTGGTTTGTACCTGAGCCTTAGAATTTTACTCGGTTGGCTCTTTGGTTGTAAATATAGGCAGTAGTATTGTACTAAGACACTAGTTGTCATTTGAAAATTTGTCCCACCATTATATTGCCTCTCCTTTCTGGTTTGTACCCAATCATTCATATTCTAATTAATCAGCTCTTGGTCATAAATACAGATGGAACAATTGTACTAAGGCACAGGTTCCCGTTAAACAAAAGTGGAACCTCGCGCTTAGATTTAGCTGTTAACCAGATCAATTCTTTGATTGTAATTGCATTTCTCAGTTATTAGTTATAATCTGAACAACCTGTTGTACTAAGCTGTTTGTTTCTGTGTTTGAAGGACCAGATCATTGTTGGTGTATTTTAGCTGGATCTTGTGGTTCCACCTAGTGAATTATCTTGTAATAAGTGTTCACAAGTAATGTTTTAAGGCGTTCCTTCAGAGCAGTCTGACAATCAGTTTAACTTTGAAAATGTTAATAGCCAACTGTATAATGGGTTCAAACGATGTGGCAAAAATGAAGCAGAGGTTTGCTTGAAAATGCTGCAGAATTTTCTACAAGTTAACAAATGCAGAAACATAGTAGTTGCCACACTGCCTCATAGGCATGATCTAATTTATAGTTTGTGTATAAACAAAGAAATTCAGGAAACAAACATTAAAATAAGGAAGCTGTGTTCTCAATATGCTAAGTGCGATGTACTGGATATAAGCAAGCTGCATCGAAATCTGCACACAAAGCATGGAATGCATTTGAACCATGGAGGGAAAAGGTTTATTTGTGATCGTGTTAGTGGAATAATTAAAGAAAGACTTCTGAGGCATAGAACAATTTATCAGCTTCCTGTACATCCTTCCAACAACAGTGAGGGGACACAACCTGCTAGAGCAAGACAACCACCATCAAGAAGTGAGGATTTTTACTGGCCACAGATGAAGACAGCACATCCATAGTTCATCCCAGAAGTGTTCTTCAGATTAAAACAAAAGGAAGGCAGAGACAAATAAAGGTAAGTGATGAATCAGATATGCCAAGCAGAAACCCTGAGTTTATAATTGTCCATCAAAATGTGCAGTCATTGCAAAACAAAATTAATGAGCTAGAGGTTTACTGTCAGATCAATTAAAAGAAGTATCTGTAATATGTTTTAGTGAACATTGACTAATTGATGAGATGTTAGCAATCACAAGTATACAAGGCTATGTTATGACATCTCATTTTTGTAGAAAAATATCTACACATGTATATTTGTGAAAGACAGTATCAGCTGTTGCTGCCTAAAATCTCTCGAAAATCTAGGAAAAGAAGGCAATTTTGAAATCTCTGCTGTAGAACTAACCTCAATAAAAATGATCATCATTTGCCTGTACAGAAGTCCAAACTCAAACATAAAAATATTCTTTAACCAACTTGAAGGTAGTCTTGACAGTATCAGGGACCTAAACAAAACAGTTACAATATGTGGAGACTTTAACATTGACTTTAACAACGTTTCAAAAGGTAGAGATGATCAAAGTCCCCTACCAGAGGTACAAGTGTATCCAACACCACTATTGATATGATACTGACAAACAGGGGTAGCCATGAATATGCAGACAGAAACTTCAACACAGGCTTCAGTGACCACTAAGCTCAGCTTCTTGAAATATCTTCAATGCCAAACTTAATTAAACAAACATAAACAATAAAAACAGGAAGAACCTTCAGCCATCAAATCATTGGTATGATGTCAACTTTATCCTGATGCCACATGTCTTTGACTTCCTCAGCCAACTGGATGTATTTCTCAATTTTTTCTCCTGTTTTCTTCTGTATATTTGTTGTATTGGGTATGGATATTTCGATTAGTTGTGTTAATTTCTTCTTTTTATTGGTGATTATGATGTCAGGTTTTTTGTGTGGTGTTGTTTTATCTGTTATAATGGTTCTATTCCAGTATAATTTGTATTCATCATTCTCCAATACATTTTGTGGTGCATACTTGTATGTGGGAACATGTTGTTTTATTAGTTTATGTTGTATGGCAAGTTGTTGATGTATTATTTTGGCTACATTGTCATGTCTTCTGGGGTATTCTGTATCTGCTAGTATTGTACATCCGCTTGTGATGTGATCTACTGTTTCTATTTGTTGTTTGCAAAGTCTGCATTTATCTGTTGTGGTATTGGAATCTTTGATAATATGTTTGCTGTAATATCTGGTGTTTATTGTTTGATCCTGTATTGCAATCATGAATCCTTCTGTCTCACTGAATATATTGCCTATTCTTAGCCATGTGTTGGATGCATCTTGATCGATGTGTGGCTGTGTTAGATGATATGGGTGCTTGCCATGTAGTGTTTTCTTTTTCCAATTTACTTTCTTCGTATCTGTTGATGTTATGTGATCTAAAGGGTTGTAGAAGTGGTTATGAAATTGCAATAGTGTAGCCGATGTATTTATATGAGTGACTGCTTTGTGTATTTTGCTAGTTTCTGCTCATTCTAGAAAGAATTTTCTTAAATTGCCTACCTGTCCATAATGTAGGTTTTTTATGTCGATAAATCCCCTTCCTCCTTCCTTTCTGCTTAATGTGAATCTTTCTGTTGCTGAATGTATGTGATGTATTCTATATTTGTGGCATTGTGATTGTGTAAGTGTATTGAGTGCTTCTAGGTCTGTGTTACTCCATTTCACTGCTCCAAATGAGTAGGTCAATATTGGTATAGCATAGGTATTTATAGCGTTTGTCTTGTTTCTTGCCAATTCTGTTTTCAGTATGTTTGTTAGTCTTTGTCTGTATTTTTCTTTTAGTTCTTCTTTAATATTTGTATTATCTATTCCTATTTTTTGTCTGTATCCTAGATATTTATAGGCATCTGTTTTTTCCATCGTTTCTATGCAGTCGCTGTGGTTATCCAATATGTAATCTTCTTGTTTAGTGTGTTTTCCCTTGACTATACTATTTTTCTTACATTTGTCTGTTCCAAAAGCCATATTTATATCATTGCTGAATACTTCTGTTATCTTTAGTAATTGGTTGAGTTGTTGATTTGTTGCTGCCAGTAGTTTTAGATCATCCATGTATAGCAAATGTGTGATTTTGTGTTGGTATGTTCCAGTAATATTATATCCATAATTTGTATTATTTAGCATGCTGGATAGTGGGTTCAGAGCAAGGCAGAACCAGAAAGGACTTAATGAGTCTCCTTGGTATATTCCACGGTTAATCTGTATTGGCTGTGATGTGATATTGTTTGAGTTTGTTTGGATATTAACTGTGGTTTTCCAATTTTTCATTACTATGTTTAGGAACTGTATCAATTTAGGATCTACTTTGTATATTTCCAATATTTGTAGTAACCATGAGTGGGGTACACTATCAAATGCTTTTCGGTAATCAATGTATGCATAGTGTAGCGATCTTCGTTTAGTTTTAGCTTGATATGTAACCTCTGCATCAATTGCTCTGTACATCCTTGTGCTACTTTGCAACAGCGTTTTTGTTCTTGATTTATAATTTTGTTCTGTGTTGTATGTGTCATTAATTTCTGTGTAATGACTGAAGTTAATATTTTGTATATTGTTGGTAGGCATGTTATGGGGTGATATTTTGCTGGGTTTGCTGTGTCTGCTTGATCTTTAGGTTTCAGATAAGTTATTCCATGTGTAAGTGTATCAGGGAATGTGTATGGGTCTGCAATGTAGCTGTTAAATAATTTAGTTAGATGTGAATGTGTTGAGGTGAACTTCTTTAGCCAGAAATTTGCTATTTTATCTTTTCCAGGGGCTTTCCAATTGTGCATAGTATTAGGTGACTTCATGTTGCAAAATTATCACTTCAGGCATTTGTGGTATCATCTTGTATGTGTCTGTTTCTGCTTGTATCCACCGTGCATGCCTGTTATGTTGTTCTGGGTTTGACCATATGTTGCTCCAGAAGTGTTCCATGTCTGTTATGTTTGGTGGGTTGTCTATTTTAATGTGTGTGTTATCTATTGTCTGATAAAATTTCTTTTGGTTTGTGTTGAATGTTTGGTTTTGTTTCCTTCTATTTTCACTTTTTTTGTATCTTCTAAGTCGTTTGGCCAATGCTTGTAATTTCTGCTTCTTTTCATCTAACTGCTCTTTTGCTTCTTGTTGTGAGAATTTGCCTAATCTTTTTCATTTTTTGTCTGATATTTCATTTCTTATAAATTGTGTTAGCTGTCCGATGTCTTTTCTCAGTTTTTCTATTCTGATCTGTAGCCTCTGTGTGTTGGTTTGTTCTGATCTCTGCCTAGTGTGTATATTTAGTGTAGTGAGTGCTCCTATATAAACCAGTAGTTGTAACTCTTCCATAGTTGTATTTTCATTTATTTTTTTGTGTATGATTGTGTTGATAGTTGTTATTGTTGTTTCGACTTGTGGGTTATTTGATGGTATATGCAAGAATGGTCTAATGTATGTATTTGTGTCTTTGTATTCTATATATGTCAGCTGAAATTTTTTTCTATATCTAACATGTGTGTCACTTCATGTTCTATTTGTGCTTGTTCTGGTGGCTGTCTTAAGATTTCATTTTCCTCTGATTGTTTAATTCATGCGTGGTGTTCTTTGTTTGTTTGCTCTGGGATGTCTTTATTATTATTATTATTATTATTACTATTATTATTCTGAGAGGCAGCCCGCAAGTTCTGCTCAGTTAAATGAGACAATATTGTGTCATAGGCCACTTCCTAAAACATTTTTTAAGAGATTGGAAGAAATTAAAATGGTCGGTAATTATAAATGGTTCACTTATCTCCTCTTTTGTACTAACTAAAATGGTACAGAAATGGAACCATCCACAGACCCATAATGTATACCATGGCTGCCAGCCATGGCCTTTAGTGGCACCATCAAACTCAACTTCATGTCTGCCATCCTAGCAAGCAGCTGCATACTTCTCCACCCCTATTAGAGCAACTGGTCTCATGACGGATTCTCCACCTTCCATTGAAACCTCATCCTGCCCTGATCTTCTGGAACAATATCTATGGACACCAATTGATGGCCATCCCAGTAACTTATCTCTTGGACTGTGCACTGCCTGCTTTTTCTACCCAGGTGGCCACTGCAGGGAGGTGGAGGAAATGTAATGGCACTGGCCAACATCACTATGGAAACCAAGTACGTGGCACAAACATTACTCTCAGTCACTGTGGAATGACTATCCAGACAGCTGTTGTCACCTGGAGCACCCTCTGATGAAACTACACCTATCAGAATCCTGCATCTAAGCTGTTCCAGAGCTACTCAGGGTCAGTTTTATATTAACTAAAGTGGAACAAAATTGGAACCCATTATGTGTCCATAATTAATACTATGTCATCCACCCACAGCCTTCTGCAGCAGCATCAAAATCAACTTCATCTCTGCCATTCTCATCAGCAGTGACACAGCGGACATGCACGCTGGTCAGTGTATTGGTTTGTTGCTCACTATGGACTTTGATTAGAAGTGTTTACCTTTTGGACTCTGTTAGTAACTGGCTGGACTCTGACATTTCACAAACTGGACTTTAATTGGACTGCTTACTTAAAGAAAGCTTGCACTGTTCTGAGGAGCATTCTGTAACATATCCCAATTTGTTGAATAAACAGGGACAAGTCTCTCTTAGTTTTGAGCTGAGTGTAGATCACCTCTGCAACAAATTGTTTAAGAAAGAGTTTTATTTTTCTCCTACACTACCTGCTTTATAAATTTCTCCTCAGAGCTCTACCCTAATTTTTCTCTGACCACTGTGACTGAGTCATTGCTTATGATTCTGTGATACAACTCATCAGTAAATTTTATTGTTAACATTTGACCATGGTGGTCAAATAAACCATTGACTATTGGCTTTAAAGCTAAAGTTCTGCAAGGTATTTGGTCTAAAATTTAATCGTAAATGGCTGTTGCACTATGTCCTTCTATCCTCATATGGAAATTTATTGGGCCAAATAATCAAAAGCTGAGTACCTACAACTCTGGCATTTCCTGAAGTTGCAAAAAATAAACATTGAAAGCTCCGGTTACTACATATGCATTATTAAAACCATCTCCAACAACTTTGTGAATGTTAAAAGTACTTCCTGCTGGTGGATTGAAAACAGTCAGTACAACAAACTTGTGTGTTTCCTGGCCCACTATTGTAGCACAGAATTCAGAGGACTGTTGAAGACAATATTGACCAAGTTGTAGGTCATGGGACAGAACTCCATTTTTCTTCTTACTGGTTTGAGGTTAATACAATATTAGTTTGCATCCATCAGCATGAATATATTCAATTTCAATGATTTCTGTGTCATGTTTTTACATACACAGGTCTGGTAACATTTTGCCTATCTTTTGCTTCTCCTGTGTGGGTGTGAGAGGTTCATCCTTTTTATAAAAGAGATTTCTGATGTTTTAATCAAAAATGCTAAATGCATTTTCTTTGATATCCATGAGGTTGTCAAAGTATTTTGTTGTGCTAATAATGGTTTTAACTGTAACTACATTTATTCTGCATTAATGTCTTTCAGATGAGTTTACTGAAAAAAAGGAAAGGGAAAATAGAGAAGGGAATATAGAGAAAGTCATTCTTACCAGAAGCATGCAGATGCAAACTGTGCCACGTATGCTGCGACTGAGTGAGAGGCAGTGCATCACAATGTGTCTGATGTCATCCTGAACTGTATAATTAAGATTACAGTCCTAATTGTTGCCTGCATTCTCCACTTTTACTACATACTCTTCTTTTCGAAGATTCTTCCCCAGTAAGTCTCAGCTAGTGAACAGTAGTTAGACATTCAGTCATTGTTGATCAATCATTCTTGGTTAGTCTCTGCTAAGAAATCAGTCACTACTAAGCACAGCTGGTCAGTCAGTTGCAGTTAGGTAATGTAAATAGTTGTGTTCCTGACGTGTTGAAACAAGAAAAATTATTCTGTTGGTATACTCTGCAACATTTACAAAGCCTTTGACTGTGTTGAGTTTTCCTCTGAATGTACTAGGTTACATTTTGCTGTTGGAACAACTACTAATATTAAGCAATATGGTAAGCATTTATTGTTAATATAGAGTACAGATTAAATTCTTGCTTCTCTTTTGTTAAAGTATACGTTGACTTCCACATCTGTTGAGTTTCTCTGCTTCTTGATGGGATTAATGGAACCTGATGAATAAATGAATGAATGACAGAAAATGACCAAATTATTATTATGGTAGGTACTGTACTGTAAACATGCAAATATTGATTGTTTCCTGGTTTACATTTTCAAAGTTTATAGGCATTAGAAAATGAGCATAAAAATATTGTCTCATAAAACAGTATTGTATAATACCACATTGCTTCAATGTGAATTTCAAAATGGAATACTGTCATAAAGAATTAACGTGACAACTAATCTTTCTTTTCTTCTTTTTCTACTTCTTCTTTACTCTTCCTCCACTTTGTCATAATCTCTGTCTTCTTTCTGGTCTTTCTCTTTAAAACTGATTTCCCACTTTATGTGTGTTGTCCAGCTGTCTAGTCTATATCACAATTTTCAATTTTTCCAGCGTGGTGCTGTTCCAGTCATCTCAGGGCCACATAAGGAGGAAGAAGGGTGGGGCATGATCCATACTGTCTGTCAGTGGATATGTAATGTCTTTGTCTACTGGACATGTCAGACTGTCATAACGGGAATAGGAAAATGATTAAGACAACACTGACACTCATCTTCCTGAGACTTGAACTCTTGTCATTTTTCCATATTTTCACACAAACATGGTTTTAAGAAATCTGCCTTTCACAAAATATGAAGAAAAAGCAACACAAACAAAGAGAAAAAGGAAAACATTGAGATCTGCAGAGAGTGAAGTTTTTCTAAAATCTATTTTAAACAGCCACACTAACTGATGTGCCCCAACAGTCAACATATCAAGCTTTATTACTCTATCAAATTATTTAGGAATAAAAGACAGGACTCATCCAAAGGCAGAAGCGCTGCATTGTCAGTAGGTACACAGACAAAAGGTACAGAGCTTTTCTAGTTTGCAGAATGAACCTCATTTTTCAAGGTTGTAGAAAAATGTGCACAGAAAAACACACACACACACACACACACACACACACACACACCTGTCTCCCTACATTGTGCTCAGTCGAAGGCCAGCTATTTCCTGGTCCATGGTGAGTGTACTAGGGTGAGGTGAGGGTGTGGGATGAGGTGAGGGATGGAGACAGACAGGAGGCAGGGGGAGGTTCAGGGGAAGTGTCTAGTGGCTTGTGCATAAGTGGGGAGCCATCTGTGGGTTAGCTAGGGGTGCAGGTAGAAGAGCGCATGTTGTGCTTCGCTGCATGTTGTGCCACTGGGAGGTCCACTTTGTTACTGGCAACAGTTTGGTAGTGGTCACTCATTCTAGTTGACAGATGGTTGGTTGTCATATCAATGTAAAATGCTGAGCAATGCTTGCAGCAGATGGTTACATAAAATGGCTGCTTTCACAGGTGGCCTGGCTCCTGATGGGGTAGGATAAACCTGTGATAGGACCATAATTGGAGGTGCTGGGTGGGTAGATTGGGTAGGTCTTACATCTGGGTCTTCCAAAAAGGTGTGATCCCTGTGGCAGGCAATTGGGGATAGGAGTGGTAGAGGGCCGGACTAGGATGTTGTGGAGGTTGGGTAGGTGGTCGAACACAACTTTGCGAGTGGATGGTACTGTGTGGAAAGGGGGGAGGGAGCTTCTTTGTCGATGGTTCTTGGGATGTACGTGAGGATCAGGTCTGAAGAGTATTGCCTGTCTGTGAAGACCTTTGTGAGGCCTTCAGAATTCTGGGCAAGGGATGTCTCATCACTGCAGATGTGTTTACCATGAGTGGCCAGGCTGTGTGGGAGGGATTTTTTGATGTGGAAGGTTCGTAAACTGGCAAAGTGCAGGTACCCCCCACAATAGAGAGAGAGAGAGAGAGAGAGAGAGAGAGAGAGAGAGAGAGAGAGAGAGAGAGAGTGTGTGTGTGTGTGTGTGTGTGTGTGTGTGTGTGTGTGTGTATGTTTGTTTGTTTGTGTGTGCACCATCCCCTGCTTCAGTATCCCCCCCCCCCCCCCCCTCCAATTCATGTCAGCTAGTTGTGTGCTGCTATCTCATGCCCTAGTCTGTGAAACTGTGTGCTCAACTGTCTGCCATCTGCTCGCTCTACCTGCACCTCTAGCTGGCCAACAGATGGCTCCCCACTCTCCCATGAGCTGCTAGACACTCACCCCAACCCCTCCCTGCCTTCCAATTCTCTCCATCCTTCACGCCATCCCACCCCGCATCCCCACCTCACCCCAGTACACTCACCATGGACCAGGAAAGAGCTGGCAGCTGGCTGAGCACAATGTAGGGAGACAGGACCATGCATGTGAGTGTGTGTGTGTGTGTGTGTGTGTGTGTGTGTGTGTGTGTGTGTGTGTGTGTGTGTGTGTTTATGTGCATGTTTTTCCTATAAGCTTGAAAAAGGAAAACATTCCAAAAGCTAGCAAAGCCCTGTATCTTTTGTTTGTGTACCTATCGACAACACACCACTTTTGCCTTTCAGTGAATTGTCTCCTTTATTCCTAAATAATTGATAATTCTAGATCAGAACTTTCTGTATATTATTTATTAGAATATCATTAAGAGACAAATGTGTGAACATATAAATTACAAATTAAAATCATATTAAATTAGGAAGCTGTATAATAGATATTGTACCTACAATGTATAATCTGGTCAGAAATGAGTTCAAGTAAGTGACTGAGATACACAGAAAATTCAGAATATGAGACATTATGAAGAGCAGAATGTCTGTCGGTACATGCACAAGAATGATAGAAAGAGAGCTAGAAACGAAACAGACATAAATAAATTCTTACCCTTCATCCTTAAGATGTTGATGAATCAGATGCAATATGTTTCTTTTCCTTTGTAAGGTCTTTTTCTCTTCCTATAAAACAAATGTATTTTTAAAATTTCATGCATTTGCATTTATAAATCATATGAACAATGATTTTTTTATGCACACAACATAGGCCTACTCTGCAGATTCCATAAAGGACTGCATCCCTCTGGCTCCTTCTGCACATATTATATTCATAACAGAAACTAAAGTGTCAGAAAACAACGTTCACCACAAGAATTAAGCCAAACTCAGAAAGGAGTTCCTCAAGGATCAGCAATGTGTCTATTTTTGTTTTTGCTCAAATGACTCTGAAGTTTTAAACAAAATCTACATAATGGCTGAAGCATACTAATGAGAAACCAAAACCCACTTTATCAGACACAGTGCAAATTATATCTGAACATGTCTGTACGGCAAACAATTGTCTTAATTACTTTTGAATTCATTAATTAATAGTAAAAATTGTCTTAATCTTTTGAAGATTCATACAAAACAATTACATATACAAAAACAACATGCTGATGCTAGAATCAAAATTACTGGCCTTAACCAGCTGAAGCATTATCTTCGTAAAAACCCGTATCTGCACTCAGAACAACAAGAGTGCTTCCCATTGCATGACATATTTGTGTTTCTTCATGTTCCATTTGCGTATGGAGTGAGGAAAGAATGATTGCTTAGATTCCACTGTGTGCATTGCCATTAGTCTGACTTTGTCTTCACAGATAACATGAACAGTGAAGAATGACAACACAAGAATACATAGCAAGTCAAGAACTCTGCAAATTTAACAGTTAGCATAATGGAAGAGGGCCTAAGCTGAAAATTACTATGATAATATGTGCATCTTGTCTTATATAATATCAAAAGTGACTGAAATAAGTACAGCAAAAGAAGAAAACTGCATCAGTGAGTTTGAGTGTACACCAACCTGACCTAGACATGATTTTTTTAAAAAGAAAAAAAGAAAGCAAGAAACCCATCTGTGAAGGATTTTGTGCATTTTAGAGATGTGAGAAATCATTATAGTTGTGTGAATGCTAAGAGGAAACAGAAAATATGGGTATGTACAAAATGTGATGCTCATATAGGCCAAAGATTTGTGAAGAAAGACTGCATAGATGAGAGCATCACAATGCTGACTGACAAACACATTGACCTGAAAAATAATAGTGTGAATTTTAAGAGTGACAACCAAGAATCACTACAAATGGATTCAAATGAAGATAACAGATACATCACTGAACTCAAACAATTGTTAATGTGGACAGAGCAAGATTTTAAACCAAAGAGATGTTTCACTTAAATCCAAGAACATAAGGACTTAAGTGCATTATGTGGTGCCAGTGAGAAATAAGTTTGACATTTGGACATGTATAAGGAGAAAAAAGGGCCAAAAACTACACTAACATAACAAAAAGATCTGTATGTAAAGAACAAAACAGTAAAGTGGCAATGAAATGTGCAGCAAAAACTACAGAAAAAATGTGAGAAGAAGGGACAGTAACAATTCTGAGTGACAATCACAGACATGGTATCAGCAAAATCAACTTTAATGTAAAGGTATTTAGCTTTATTAAGCCAGGCAACATGTCAGCTGAAATACTAAAGATGACAAAAATCTTCAGAAGTCAACAGTTTAGTTTTGAATGATTTTATTTTGTTAATAGTAGGTTCCAGTTAATTATGCAGAAACCAATCACAGACAGCAGTTACTGCTGCTGTATTGAAAACATAGCACACACAAATGTAATAATTGTAAACATCCTGCAACACTTGGATTTAGTGGCTGGTCATGTGTTAACACCGGTATCTGCAGAACAAACTTGCAAATCAAAAATGAGTGCAGGAATTTTAAGAATGTACAAATTGTAGGTATAATCTGCTTGGGATAAAGGTATCACATGAGACATGGACTATGTCTTAACTACCCAGGAAACAGTTAATGGCAAAGAAAATTATCACTGCTGTAGGGAAACTACACTCCTGGAAATGGAAAAAAGAACACATTGACACCGGTGTGTCAGACCCACCATACTTGCTCCGGACACTGCGAGAGGGCTGTACAAGCAATGATCACACGCACGGTACAGCGGAAACACCAGGAACCGCGGTGTTGGCCGTCGAATGGCGCTAGCTGCGCAGCATTTGTGCACCGCCGCCGTCAGTGTCAGCCAGTTTGCCGTGGCATACGGAGCTCCATCGCAGTCTAAAGACTGGTAGCATGCCGCGATAGTGTGGACGTGAACCGTATGTGCAGTTGACGGACTTTGAGCGAGGGCGTATAGTGGGCATGCGGGAGGCCGGGTGGACGTACCGCCGAATTGCTCAACACGTGGGGCGTGAGGTCTCCACAGTACATCGATGATGTCGCCAGTGGTCGGCGGAAGGTGCACGTGCCCGTCGACCTGGGACCGGACCGCAGCGACGCACGGATGCACGCCAAGACCGTAGGATCCTACGCAGTGCCGTAGGGGACCGCACCGCCACTTCCCAGCAAATTAGGGACACTGTTGCTCCTGGGGTATCGGCGAGGACCATTCGCAACCGTCTCCATGAAGCTGGGCTACGGTCCCGCACACCATTAGGCCGTCTTCCGCTCACGCCCCAACATCGTGCAGCCCGCCTCCAGTGGTGTCGCGACAGGCGTGAATGGAGGGACGAATGGAGACGTGTCGTCTTCAGCGATGAGAGTCGCTTCTGCCTTGGTGCCAATGATGGTTGTATGCGTGTTTGGCGCCGTGCAGGTGAGCGCCCAATCAGGACTGCATACGACCGAGGCACACAGGGCCAACACCCGGCATCATGGTGTGGGGAGCGATCTCCTACACTGGCCGTACACCACTGGTGATCGTCGAGG